>NC_083277.1:76370938-76690938 GCF_963506605.1 Zootoca vivipara | reverse complement strand
ATAAGTATGGGGAACCTGTGGTCTTCCAAATGTTGTTGGACATCAGTTTTCTCTCAGCATGACCAGTAGTTAGAAATGAGGGGAGTTTAAAATTAGATTTAAAATATGATGATGATTTTTCTTTTTTTGGTTTTTTTAATTCTATCTATTTTTTCTTTTTCCTTTTTTTTAGATGTTAAAGTAATTATGGAAAATCAGCTGGGTAGATACCCGCCACTACTTTTCCTTACCAGCCTGGGGCCTCTGGTGGCAGGGGGGGGGGGCTCTGGAGGGGGGAGGAGGGGGTGGAGGGAGGTGGGGAGAAACTCAACTATGTAATGGACTGCCTTCGACTGTTCTCTGTCCATGAGACTCTCTTGTGGCAGAAGGGGGCTCGTGGAGGGGGGGGGAAGAAGAAGGCAGAATATGTTTTGTATGTCTTTTTTATGTAAAATCAATAAAAAATATTTTTTTAAAAAAAAAGAAATGCGGGGAGTTGGGCTCCAACAACAACCGCAGATTAGCGACCCCTGCCCAGATTATTTTGTGAGTTTGTGGAATGTATTAATCTGAATAAGTATTGTGACTCTATGTTTTTTTCTACATTCAAGGTACAAGCCGGACATTAGTATGGCGTATGAAGGCAAATGCAAGGAATGGTACCTATTCATTTTGTGTTCAGAACTTGCTTCCCTTTTCAAATTATGACTTGTCCATTGGTTTGAGTCCTACCCTCCAGAGGAGAAAACAAGCTTGTTCCCTCTTCCACATGACACCCCTGAGATATGTGAAGATGGCTGTCATATATCTTCCCAGTCTCCTCTTTTTATGCTAAACATACCCAGTTTCCTCAACTGTTCCTCATAAGGCTTGGTTTCCAGACCCTTGATCATCTTGGTCGCCCTCCTCTACACATATCACAGCTTGTCAAGATCCTTCTTAAATTGTGGTGCCTGAACTGGACACAGTACTTCAGGTATGATCTGACCAAGGCAAAATAGAGCGATACTATTACTGTACTTCTCTTGATCAAGACACTATACTTCTGTTGATGCAGCCTAGAATAGCATCACACAGTTGTTGTTGTTTTTTGCTTAGTCGTTTAGTCGTGTCCGACTCTTCGTGACCCCAAGGACCATAGCACGCCAGGCACTCCTGTCTTGCACTGCCTCCCGTAGTTTGGTCAAACTCATGTTCGTAGCTTCGAGAACACTGTCCAACCATCTTGTCCTCTGTCGTCCCCTTCTCCTAGTGCCCTCAATCTTTCCCAACATCAGGGTCTTTTCCAAGGATTCTTCTCTTCTCATGAGGTGGCCAAAGTATTGGAGCCTCAGCTTCACGATCTGTCCTTCCAGGGAGCACTCAGGGCTGATTTCCTTAAGAATTGATAGGTTTGATCTTCTAGCAGTCCATGGGACTCTCAAGAGTCTCCTCCAGCACCATAATTCAAAAGCATCAATTCTTCGGCGATCAGCCTTCTTTATGGTCCAGCTCTCACTTCCATACATCACTACTGGGAAAACCATAGCTTTAACTATACGGACCTTTGTCGGCAAGGTGATGTCTCTGCTTTTTAAGATGCTGTCTAGGTTTGTCATTGCTTTTCTCCCAAGAAGCAGGCGTCTTTTAATTTCGTGACTGCTGTCACCATCTGCAGTGATCAAGGAGCCCAAGAAAGTAAAATCTCTCACTGCCTCCATTTCTTCCCCTTCTATTTGCCAGGAGGTGATGGGACCAGTGGCCATGATCTTGGTTTTTTTGATGTTGAGCTTCAGACCATATTTTGCGCTCTCCTCTTTCACCCTCATTAAAAGGTTCTTTAATTCCTCCTCACTTTCTGCCATCAAGGTTGTGTCATCTGCATATCTGAGGTTGTTGATATTTCTTCCAGCAATCTTAATTCCGGCTTGGGATTCATCTAGTCCAGCCTTTCGCATGATGAATTCTGCATATAAGTTAAATAAGCAGGGAGACAATATACAACCTTGTCGTACTCCTTTCCCAATTTTGAACCAACCAGTTGTTCCATATCCAGTTCTAACTGTAGCTTCTTGTCCCACATAGAGATTTCTCAGGAGACAGATGAGGTGATCAGGCACTCCCATTTCTTTAAGAACTTGCCATAGTTTGCTGTGGTCGACACAGTCAAAGGCTTTTGCATAGTCAATGAAGCAGAAGTAGACGTTTTTCTGGAACTCTCTAGCTTTCTCCATAATCCAGCGCATGTTTGCTATTTGGTCTCTGGTTCCTCTGCCCTTTCGAAATCCAGCTTGCACTTCTGGGAGTTCTCGGTCCACATACTGCCTAAGCCTGCCTTGTAGAATTTTAAGCATAACCTTGCTAGCGTGTGAAATGAGCGCAATTGTGCGGTAGTTGGAGCATTCTTTGGCACTGCCCTTCTTTGGAATTGGGATGTAGACTGATCTTCTCCAATCCTCTGGCCATTGCTGAGTTTTCCAAACTTGCTGGCATATTGGGTGTAGCACCTTAACAGCATCATCTTTTAAAATTTTAAATAGTTCAGCTGGAATATCATCACTTCCACTGGCTTGTTAAGCTTGTGATCTACTAAAACTCCTAGATCCTTTTCACGTGCACGACTGGCAAGCCAGATATCCCCCATCTTATATTTGTGCAACTAATTCTTCCTGCCTAAGTGCAGAACCTTACATTCGTCCCTATTCAAATGCATGTTGTTAGTTTTGGCCCAGTTCTCAAATGTATGTAGGTCATCTTGAATCCCAATTCTTGTCTTACTGGCTACTCCTCCCAGTTTGGTGTCATCTGCAATATTGATTAGCATCCCCTCAGTTCCTTCATTCAAGTCATTTATAAAGATGTTGAACAACAATGAGCCACAGACAGGAAGGACCCTGTAGCATGGCACCTCACTTGTCACCTTTTCCCAGGATGACAAGGAACCATTAGTAAGCAATTTTGGGGTTTGATCAGTCAACCGGCTACAAATCCACTTAGCAGTTACCTTGTCTAGCACACATTTTACCAGATTCTCCACAAGAATATCATGGGGGACTTTGGCAAATCTTATTGAAAAAATACACTACATCCACAGATTCCGCTGATCCACCAAAATTGGAATTTAGTACTCTTGAGCTGCAGCTCATCAGGTCTAGTAGATCTGAATTCATTTAAAGTAACTAGGTGTTCCCTTATCACTTCTATTCCTACATTCTTGGCAAAGTTTGAGTTCCAACAGATATCAGGGTAATTGAAACCTTCCATGACTACTACATCTCTCCTTTTTGAATGTTTGGTAATCTGCTGCAGGAAGGCATCATCCAAGTCTTCAGTCTGGCTTGGAGGCATACAGCAGACACCTGCAGTAAAGTTACTGACGTTTCTCTCTCCTACTATTTTTGCCCATATACTCTTAATTTGCCTTCCATGTTCTATGTCATAGAGCTCTTCACCAGTCTTCACATCCCTAACATATAATGCTCCTCCTCCTACCCCCTTATTGTTGGTCCATACCTTTTGGAACAGGTTAAACCTTTCAAGTTCTACATTCCAGTCATGACTCTCATACACCAGATTTCATTAATGCCTATTAGGTCATATATGCCACCCTGTATTAAGAACTCAAATTCATCTTGCTTGTTTTCCATACTCTATACTAATGCACAGAGGCAACTGAAACCACAAGTCAGCCCTCCCCAGCAACTTCCTTCTTGTAGTTTCCTGCTTTGTAACAGGTTCCTGTGGCACCACTTCAGTTTCTTGTGCATCCATGAAGCCCTTATCCCAGTACCAGGTGTTCTTGTGTCATCTTTAATGTTGTCTCCTTCCCTCTCAAGATCTATTTTCCTCTCTCCGTGGACCACAACCTTAAACAGGAAGGAGTGGCAGGGGCGTACCCAGGATCAAAACTAGGGGGGGGGGCAAGGGGCGGGGCCAAGGCACGGGAGGGGAGGGGCCACAAAGTGGGAATGTGGGCGGGGCTACAGAGCCCAGGTGAAATCAAAATAAACCTGAAGCGACGGCGGCGAAGGGGAGAAAACCAGCGGCCGCCTAGAGGAGAAGAGGGAAGTCTGGGGGTGGGCGGGGGGGGGGGAGAGAAGGGAACCAGGCTTGGATCGGGGCCTCCGCGGAGGTCTGGAGCAAAGCCCCGGCCTCCGCGAAGCTATCCGAGGCTCCGTTGCTGCAGCGGTCTCAGGCGCTGAACGACTCCCGACGTTCGGGAGACCTTTGAGCACAGCCGCGCTGTGCGCATGCGCCCTGCACGGCGGCCGCCGGAGTCCACAGCCGCGCTGTGCGCATGCGCCCCGCTTTGCGCATGCGCAAAGGTCTCCCGAACGTCGGGAGCGTCAGCCCTTGCCCCCTCCCACACAGCGCGGCTGTGTGGACTCCGCACGGCTCGGGCGCAAGAGACTGCTGCGGGCGCCGAACTCGCGCTCCGCTGGGCTGTCCTCCGCCTCTGCCCACCAGCCCCGCCGGCAGCGCCACTCTTGCCCGCAGCTGCCCGACCGGCCCTGCCTCTAGAGTAGGGCAGCGGCCCCTCCCTGCCCCGCGGTGGGTACGCCCTTGAGGAGTGGTGAAAAAACCACCTGTACCCCAAGGCCCTTCCTGCCCAGAGTTTCATAGACCCTTGCTATACATTGAAGGCTGTGTCTGGCAGTATAATTTGTACCCACATGAATCAGGAGGAAGGGGTTGTGGTCAGTGGGCTTTATAAGACTTCACAACTTCTCTGTATTTTTTATTAGTTTTGAGGGCTGTGCACACATTGCACACGCACCCTGACCCCAACCTGGACCAATCTAGGGAACACCCAAGTAGGATCCAGACCATCAAGCAATTAAAGGCTAAACACTATATTATCACAAGGAGAGAGCAGGAGAATTCAAAGTGCTACTTCACCAGCACATTCTCTGCAAGGGACTCAGTGGCAGCAGGCTTGCACCCTTTGTGAGCAGCTCCTAGCCTTTTGGAATTGATCCTGGCACCAGGTATGCCACACTGCAAGTGGGAGAGGGATATGGATGTTAGCAGGAGAGAGAATGGTTTGCTTTTATGATATTTGGCTACATTCCTTATAAGCTGTTTCCCCCTTCATTCCTATTTTTAAAATGTAGGCTTTCCTGCAGCACTCCTTACTATGACAAACTATACCTTTATTTTTCTGTTTTCATTTTCACAGAAAGATGAATAACGATAGAAGAAACATTATTCTTCAATGGAACACGTGCTTTTGATTACTCTTTGCAAAGATACTGTATCTGTACCATGTACTGTAAAGAATAGTTTTTATTGATTTGCTGATAGAATGAAGCATATATGAGAGACAAACATTTTACAATGAGAAATGTAAAACCCATTCACTCCCCATTTAAAGGTTTTTCTCAAAGATTCATGGTTTGAAAGGCTGGTGGCAGCCTTGTTCAAAAATATGAAGTTTATTTAATCTCCTGGATTATTCCAGGATCTGTTGTGCGCAGAATAAAATACATATTTAACAAATTATCATCTCAGGTTGTGTGTTAAAACGAGTACTGCTAGCCACCCGAAGAGTCGGTCAAAACACATAAAACACAGTTGACATACTTGCCATTCACTTTGAATAAGGGTTTGATTTAAAGCAAGGATGGAGAGAGGCCAAATGTGACCAACACAGTGGCGGAGGAAATTGCTCGGACACCTGGTGTGGCATGCCCAGGGGCAGGACGAACTGCCCATAGGGACGGCACGGGGCGCACAGCACCCATAAGGACAGGACGGGGCACGGGGCCTCAGCCACCCTACAGCTGGGGAAGACAGTGGGCCGACAGTGCGGAGCCTGCGGGCACCTGAGACTCATGGCTCAGGCGTGCTGCCGGCTTCGTGGTGAGTGCCGCCCACTATTTGTCATCCCCCTCAGGGTGATACCCGGGGTGTGCCGCACCCCCTTCCTATGCCCCTGGGCCCACAGTCTCTCCTCTCTGCCCTTTCCCCTGCATATCAATTTGCCTTTAAAACCATTTGACCCATTAGAATCAGTGCATTTTCAGAGTGGGGGCAGTGGAGGGAGCAGGGAAGGAAGAAGTGCCTTCTGCCACGTGCTGTTCCTGCTCATTAAAATTGCTCACACTGAATGCAACTGCCATCAGTTGGAGCCAAATTTATTTTGCCTGTGGAAGTCCTGCTCTTTGTCTCCGATAGTTCTGTCTTCACGAGATTGGCTCAAGGCTTAGACTCTAAGCTAGAGATACTCAAACTGATCTGGCCTACCACCACCCCTTTTCAGGAAAAAAACATTACTTAGTGCCATCCGTGGGGTGGACTGGCTCAATCTGATCAATATGATCCTACTTGTCAATGTACACTGCGGAGAGGATCGTAGTCCAGACTGTAGAGCTGCTCCTTTCAAAGGTCTCTGACTTTACCCAGAGTCGAGGCTGGCCTATCATGAGCTCTGCTGAGCAGTGTGACTCAGGTGACAGATTGGGGTGGTAGCAAAACTTGTATTCCCTTGTCTATTAGCAACATGGCTGCCTATTTCCATATCTTCCCAGTTCACTGGCAAAAAGCAGACATGGCAAAGGTGCTCCATTAGGCCATCAGCTGCACTGCTACCACTAACACGGCATCACAACATTTTTTAAAGGTAAACTGCAAGAGGGGGGAAGTGACATCCAGAGACCCTCAGGTTGTGCAATATGTTGTTCTGGCCCTGCTCACAGTACAGGTTATAAGCATCTTCCAAGCTGAGCAACCTGCCCACAACCAAATTGGATGACACATGAAACACATTTGGGGGGGGGGGTGCACTTGCCATTTAGTTTGTTTGTTGTAAAGAAAATGGAATCTGTGATCAGGGACAGAAGAGTGGCAGGCGGAGAAGCCGCTTCCCCCATTCCCTTCCTGCTATTTTCCCACTCAGACTTGGTCCTCATCTCTTCTAACCTCTGGAAAGGAAAGTAGCTGGTGAAAAGCAGGATTGTGTGGATAAATGGTGGAAGACAAAGGCTTACCCAGGATCCTTCCCAAACTTTCCTCTGCTGAGTGAAGCAATCTCTTATGGACATCTATCAACAAACAAAACAAATAAAAACCCTTGGGTTTCCTACACATCGCTGGGGGCTCTCAGCACACATGCTTCTTTCTCCTATTATTGCACAATCCTTCCCAATAGTTATTACCCAGTTATTTCACCTATTCTGACCCCACCTGTTGCAAGCTTCCTTGTGTGGCTATTTAAATGAAAGAAGGGGAGAAACCCTTCCTTGTAGCTCACGTCTAATGTTGCAAATCCTGACATTGCAAAAGGAAGGTCCCACAGGGTCAAAATGCAGCAATGCGAGCAAGTGAAATCTGCCCCCACAGAGAGATAAGAAGGGAAGTCATCCTCAACCTGGTTTGCTCCAAAAGTTGTTGGATGGCAGCGCCCCTCAACCTTGTCCATTAGCTATGCATAAGTCCTCTAAAGCAATTCAGTTCCTTCCTTGTACCTTTAAGTGATGTGTTATTTCCCCCCCTGATATAGCTACAGATAAAAGCATTTTGGACCATGCCTCTGGAGTCAGACTGTCTGTATCCTTCAAATTCAGGGTGATAAACACACAACAACCAACCTGAAGGCACACAGGAAGCTCCCAAGTTGCTGAAGTTATATAGATCTGGGTCTGGTCAATGCTTGGACGTGATGAGTTAACACATAGAAACCACATGCATGCCACCCTGGGTTTTGTGAAGGAAGAAAAGTAAGATATGAATTTAAGAAAACAAAAAACCTGGGTACAGAATGCGCCACCCCCCCCCTTCTGCATGAACTTCAACATGTGTTAACATCTTCCTCTAAGTCCTTTTATGAGTCCAGAAAGTGGATGATGACTGGAGATCTCCCCACTGTCTCCCCACACCCTAAAGTCCACATTGCTCAGTGCTTGTTATTTTTCCAGCACCAGATGTAGAACTTTTTTTTTTAAAAAAAATGTGCCTCTCTTGCTTGTGTGCAGTGCATAACAGCTACAGCTCGGACTCACTACCAGAGCAGCAACAGACACATGACTCCAGAACAGATCAAATCAAAAGAACTTCCAGCCTCAACAAATCTATGCCAAAAATACAAGACCAGCAGCCTACAGTAGGTTTAACACACATTTCTCTACTCACTCCAAGTGAGGAGGCAGAAGGTGCAATTTGAACTATAGTATGTCTGGCATTTCTGTCTCAGGGCCATTTACTACAACCAAACAGGACTCTGGATATGCTGCTCCCATTTAATTCTCCGGGACCCTTGTTACCTGAAGAGAAGAACATTAATTTTTGTGAATGGTTGGGAGAATGAACGGAATGTATTCATTAGACAACAAGTTAAGAGTTATTTGGAGGTCATTTGGGATGCTGAAGAGTGAGATCATCCCATGAACTATCAAGTTCTGCTACTGTTCTCCTATACACATACAAGAATGTACTTGTCAACTTTCCCTCCATATCTCATTACCATTCGTCTTTTGTTTCCCGCAGGTAAAATAACAAGATGACAGAGCCTTGTGATAATTAATGACCTGGTCCAGATAAAGAATGTGATTGCTTCTATAGATATGGTGCATATGGTATATATATCTATGATTGTGTACATCCTTAGGTAAAGCAGAGAGCAGTGGCTGAATCTTGAGAGAAGATTAATACAGACTTCATTAACTATGAAGATTACCTTTCTTCTGATACTTTCTCTAGCAAACTGTTGCTTCTTTTTTGGTAAGATACCTTCACATTGTAGCACTATGTTAAAGTCTCCATAACCAATGACCACTTTATAAGGGGTAGTGGGAGAAATGACATTTTACTGCTGTTTCATTTTTAGGTTTCGTTTCCATCATGTTGTGATTGACATTTCCATTTGTAAGCTATCTTGATTTAAGCATAGGAAAAGAAATGTCAAAAGGGGAAGGAGGTTGGGAGGAGCCTATGGTCTAGTAACCACCAGCTTGCATGGGTTTGAACTCACTTAAGTTAGTCATCCGTAATGTTTGTCCCAGAGATTTCAGTGGGTCTACCCTAAGCATAGCTAAGTCTGGATCCAACCCAAGATCTCCCCAAGATCTCTCATTGGTAGTGTTTTGAAATGCCTTTTTGAATTATTTTTCAGGTACTGGAGCTTCAGGAAAGAAGGTCAGTGCATATTTTGTTTAAAAATAGCCTTTAGTTTCCTTGTTTAGCAACCAAATTGTGTTCACATTCTGCACATTAGAAATAAACTGTCCAGGAATGCATTTTTGTATTTCCTTATTTATAAAAGCTATAATAAATGCCACCCCCCCCCCCGGCAGATGTAAAATGGGATTAGTATGGGGGACAAGGCCTTTTTCATTTTAGGGGCATGTTTTTAGTTCTGACTCTTAGTGGATTTTAAAATTGACTGCTGTCTTTAAATGATTCCTTACGCTTTCCCGCTGTGTATTGAACCCAGACTATTTTTTTATATAGACAGCTGGGACACAAGTTATAGAATTAGTAGAAAGAGAAGGGAGTTTCTATACCTGTGTGACTGTAGCTTTGGGTGGGGAAACCTCTGCTTCTCGGCTTAATTTCATGCAAACCCACAAAATTGGGTGACAGAAGGAGGCAGAACACTGCAATGCTGCACACTACCCCCACAATAGGCTCTGTCCCTGCCCACATGGGTCTCTGCTTGCTGTGTACAGAATACTGCTTAAGAGCTGTACAGCAGCATTCTTTTTACATTTCTAAAGGAAATGGCATTTTGGACTTCCAATTATATACCCTATATCAGGCATCCCCAAACTGCGGCCCTCCAGATGTTTTGGCCTACAACTCCCATGATCCCTAGCTAACAGGACCAGTGGTCGGGGAAGATGGGAATTGTAGTGCAAAACATCTGGAGGGCCGAAGTTTGGGGATGCCTGCCCTATATTGTCATCTGGCCACTCAGGGTGCAGATAACCATGCATGCTGTTGTGGTTGATTTGTCCAAAAATGCCAAGGGTTTTCTAATGAGGGTAGAGATTCTCATTATCTGGAATACCAACTCATAAAGTATTTTCTTTCGGTTAGCTTCTCTAGGGGGGCTGTTTCCCATATGGCTTGATACCAGTGGTCCGTGTTCACTCCTGACAGGTCTCTCCAGTGTCTAGTAATGATGTTCCTGGCTGCTGAGAGTAGATGGCTTATGATTTCTCTCCTTTTACAAGGAGACCTTATCTGTCCCTCCTGCCTCGTTTCACCTGGCCAACAAAGGCTGAACTTGCTGAAAGTTAGTATTGTCAAGCTGCATTTGTTTCCACTCTCTGGATTATATATTTGTAGGTTGACTGCAGCAGGTATCCACAGCCACCACTTGGTGGTGATTGCCCACGAGAAGACAGGCCTGTGTGTGGCACTGATGGTATAACCTATGCCCATGAATGCATCTTGTGTGCACGAATCTGGTAAGTCCAACATGGCAAGAAACTACTTCTAAAACAACTGTAAAATACCATGCGCACACTCTACAGCAGACTTTTCGAACCTTGGGTTATTGTTTATGTTGATGATGGTCTTGCTAATAGTTTTATATGGTAAAATGCCTTGGAAATAATAGGATCGAAAGCTGGGGGAGAAATATATGTGTGTGTGTTTGTGTTTGTTCAAGCACTACTTTCTTTATGCCACTTTAGTAATACGTACACACAGCAACTCTAAGTACATTATCCCCATCAGGATATTAGAGCCCCAGACTTTTGGTAGTCATTTATATAAATCATTCCTCTGCTATTACAGGGCAACTGGAGTTCAAATTGGCATTCGGCACAGAGGGAAATGCCGCTCATAAGGTATGTCCAATTCTTAATGTTGATATTTTTAAGCTGACGTTAACTCAGTATACGGTAGCAGAAATTCTCACTGAAAGATGATGACTGCAAAACAACAGCTCCTGCGTTGGCATCACATCTAACCATTTGCCTAGTACATAATGAGCTTCTAAGTTCTTAATATTATTGATTTGGGAAGTCATATTTGTAGAAGTCAGAAAATTTGCTATATTATAACAAACAATACAATCCTAGGTATGCTTATGCAGAAATAAGTCCCAATTAGTCCAAAGAGTTGCCTCTACACCCCGAAATGCATATTTTTGCAGCTAGGTCTACTGTTATTTGCATAGTTAGAAAAGTGGCTGAAAGTTGTTTCGCTTCTTGACATTTTCTGCTGTCCCATAATCCAAATTAAGATCTAGTTGATTTCCTATTCTTTTCTTTTCTTCTAGGTTAAGCTGTAGAAGAGCAGGTGTTCATAAGAATGGACAGTATTCAAAAAACAAGGAGTTCGTTATTACAATACCACTTGGCTCAATTCCACTTGTCCAAAGGCCTTTATTAAACACAATAAAATAAAAGCAGAAGCCTCTCCTCTTTTACCAGCACACCCATACTTACACACACACCATGCAAATCAAACCCAGAGAGTCTCTGCCTTTCACACCTCTGTGCCAGTGCAGACTCTCAGCAGGCCAAATACCTTCTGTAGCCAGTGGTGCAATGGGCCAATGCAATGCATCACCCTTCACCAAGCACGTATAGATGTATGATGTGGGTGCTCCACAATAGGTCCAAACACATGTAAGCTTGATTGACACCCCCCTTTGCTCTCCCCAATGTTTCCGGAGGATACAGTCCATGGCTAGTCATATAGTCCAATGCTAATCATACTGAGAGCAGACCCAGAGAAAGTAATAGAGACCCTTTAATTTCAATGTTCTACTCTTGAGTAGAAGTTAGCTAGATACAACTCTGTATGTGACTTGCTTTTACACATCACCTTATGCACACACAATCCCCTTCCCCCACCATGCAAAAATGAGCTATAGTTGGATTGTTATCTATCATTTGTCAGTTTGTCAGCCTTTCAGTACAAGGAAGAGAAGAGAGGAGTTTTTACCCACTGTCCAATGTAACTGCCTGAAGCAATGAGATACTATCCAGGAAGGATCCAATTAATAGATAAAGACAAGGTCATAGAAAGAAAGGTAAACTAGTTCCAGAAACATCCTAGTTGTACATCTTTCCCCAAGGGGTGGGGTTGCGGGAGATGCTACTCTTTCTCCTGTTGCTTTGATCTACCTGTTTGAACTATGACCCATCCGTTCCTCAAGAAACAAGCATGACACAGCAGAGGCCAAACAAAACAGAGGTATCAGAGATATAGAAAAGGTAAAGGGACACAGTCAAAACCTGAAATTTACCATTAGTCACTATAATCTATTGACAGAGTGCTGTCACTCTGCCCCCTTGAACCTCTTACTGCCTTTGCGTAAGAAGTCGGAAAAACAGTTCACTTTTAGACCAGCAGTATTAATAAGGACTGCAATGGTGTAGGATTCCTACCTTCTTTTAACTCTATGAGAAAGACAGTAGAATGAATACTGGAGATCTGCCGCACACCAAATGGTGATTCCGGCTACAATACTATGCATATTATTACCTGGGAGAATGTTCCATTGAAATCAATGGGGCTTACCTCTGAGTAGATATGAATAGGACTGCACAGTCAAGTAGAGTAGGAAGAAAGTCTTTTTGAAATGATGTAATTTTATTAAAGACATGTATTGTCACAATTATTCAGTTAATGCAGACTAGAGTACCATTTGCTGCTTTATGCAGTTGCAAAGCCCAGCCCCAGCATACCCTTAAGCCTTTTCCCACCACCATGTTGCAGTGGCCATCAGCTACAGCTCAGACTCACCACCTCTGAAGGTGACAACAAGTACAGAACAGATCAAACCAAAATAACCACTACCTTGGGCAAACCTCTCCCAAAGCACACATAGGAGTCAGCAGCCCAGGATGAAGATAGCATTAAAGCACCTGCCTCTACTCACCCTAATGTGGAGGTAGAACCTACAATCAGAGCTGGGAAAGAATCACAGAGCTTAAAGTTTTGTGCACGCATGTATGTGCATGTGTAACATCTCCTACATCTGGCATTGCTGTCTCAGGGCCATTTACTACAATTAAACAAATTGGGGAACTATGTACTCCAAGGTGTCTTCAGACAGGGGCATTCTCCAACAATCGATTTAAGGAGACCTGTAGACAATAATTATTTCCTTACAAAGGAAAGTGATTAGCAGGAATTGCATATCCCCAAACTACCCCCCCCCTACATCATCTTCCTGGCAAGTGAAAGGCACATAATTTGCAATTAAAGGCCTCCTGTCACAGAGAGGTGCCACTTGGAAGAGGCCATCTGGGCAGACTGGATAAACACGCTGCGATCTCTTCAGCCAGCCAGCCAGCCCCCAGCACACTGTGCATCAGCAGCTTCTGCGGGCGACTCAGTGGTCCTTAAAGTTCGCCTGCCTCTTCTCCACGAAGGCGCTCATCCCTTCTTTCCTGTCGTCCGTGGCGAAGGTGGCGTGGAACAGCCTCTTCTCTGCCTTATTGCCCTCTGCCAGAGTCATCTCGAAGGCCGCATTCACCGCCTCCTTGGCCATGGCAGCCACCAGCTTGGAGTTCCTGGCGATCTTCTCGCCGCAGCCGACGGCTTCGTCCAGCAGCTTGTCCACGGGGCAGACCCTGCTGACCAGGCCGGCCGCCTTGGCCTCTTGCGCCGAGATACGCTCGCCGGTGAGGATCATCTCCATGGCCAGGGACTTGCCCACGGCCCGGGTCAGCCTCTGCGTGCCGCCGGCGCCGGGGATGGTGCCCAGCAGGATCTCGGGCTGCCCGAACTGCGCCTTCTCGCCGGCGTAGATGATGTCGCACATCATGGCCAGCTCGCAGCCTCCGCCGAGCGCGTAGCCATTGACCGCGGCGATGACGGGCTTCCTGACCGTGGAGACCCGGTTCCAGTGCGCCAGGAAGTTCCCCGCGTGGCACTCCTGGAAGGTGCGGCCCTGCATCTCCTTGATGTCCGCGCCGGCCGCGAACGCCTTCTCGCTGCCCGTGATGACCACGGCGCCCACGCCAGGGTCCCGCTCCAGGGAGTCCAGCGCCTCGCCCATCTCGGCCATCAGCCCGTCGCACAGCGCGTTCAGGGCCTGCGGGCGGTTCAGGCGGATCACCGCCACGCTCTGCGCCGAGCCGCGCTTCTCCACCACGATGTACTGGAACTGAGGCGCCGCCGCCGCCAGGAAGCGACGGGGAGGCAGCCGCGCGGCAGCTGCCGAGGGCAGGCGAGGCAGGCGGAGGCGGCGGAGGACGCAGGCGGCGGCCATGCTGGCAGGGCAAAAGGTAAGGGCAAGAGGAGCCCCAGTCAAGGTGGTCCTTCAGGAGTCTTTCCGGTCGCCGCGCGGCGGAAACCCGCCATTGGAGTGGCAAGGGTGGTGGAAACGCGTGTGTGAATGGATTGAGGAGGAGGGTTAGAAAGAAAAAGAAAGGTGGGGAGAGGGAGGGCAGGGTCAGAGGCTCCCTTTCCTTGCACTGCCTTGAAAGCGTCCCTAGCACTGTATAGTTGGAAAGGAGTTCCCCGAGGGTCATCTAGTCCCACCCCCCGCAATGCAGGCATCTCAGCTAAAGCATCCTTGACACTACAGATGACCATTTTGTTGTTTAGTCGTTTACTCGTGTCCGACTCTTCGTGACTCCATGGACCAGAGCACGCCAGGCACTCCTGTCTTCTCCACTGCCTCCCGCAGTTTAGTCAAACCATTTAGCCTCTACTTAAAAACTTCCAGGGAATGAGTCCACCACCTCGCGAGGGAGTCGGTTCCACCGTCTTGCCGTCAGAAAGTTCTTCCTGATGTTTAGTCGGAATCTCCTTTCTCCCCAGCTCAGCCCAGCCCACCCCGCGCCGCGCATGGAGCGTTTCAATCGAAGCCGGGAGTGACGGTAGCTGAGCTCTCTTGTTTTTCTTCACCTCCCTTTGCGAGTGTGAGAGAGGGACGGAGGGAGGGAGCGCACGAGCCTCCGGAAATGCCCGACGGCTGAACAGGAAGCGGAAGCGCCGCGTAGCGCTGGGAGGAAGTGTCTCCAGCTGGAGCGGCTCCTCGGATCAGAACCCCAATAACGGGGGGTGGCCGGGCAGGTGAGAGGCTGCTGCGGTGGGTTGTCTCTGGCGGGTCCCGAAGTCCCTGCGCTGAGGGGAGCGCGGAGAGCTGGGCGGGCAGGGGCCGCCGCTGATACAGCCGCCTCCGAGTCCCGCGGGGACTGTGTTTGAACCACCCCATTTCCCCGACCCCCTTTCCTCGCATTAGCAGCTGAATCCGAGGAGGAATGTTTGCGCGTGTCTGTGAGTGTGCGCGTGTTTGTGGCACCTTTAAATGCACTGCCCAGGCTGGCTTTCTTCTCCTCGGCCTGCGGCTCTGCGGCCCGCCTATTGCTTCCTTCCCACCATGTTTACTCGGGAAGAAATGGCATTGTTTTTATGTGGGAGGCTGGCCTTGTTACTCGAGAAGAAATCGGCTGCTTTTGCCGAAAAAACAGAGGCGCAGAGAAGGTATTCGCTTTGTCTCTCTTTCCCCAACCCTCATCGTCTTGCTCTTAGGGGGTCCAGTTTCATTTCTTTGGTTTCTTACCGGGCGAGAGCTAGTGCGTTGCTCTCGCTGACTCTCCCTACGCTCCACTCCTTTTTAACCTTTCTTGGAGCAGGGGACTGGTGTTGCTGGACTTGCTGGGGCTGACGGGAGTTGTAGTCCTACATTCACCAGGCAGTCATCATATTCATTATTATCCCTGTCACACGGAATCTCTGCTATTAATAGGAATGGTGGCCTGGATTTTCAGTTTCCTTTCAGTTTCACTAGAAGTGAAAACTAGTCAGTGAATTCATTGGACCAGGACTGGAAAGGGAATGAAAAAGCCCGAAAACCTGTGTAAAACCTGTGTAAAACAGGTTTTCTGACTCAAGACTTTCAGTGCTTATGCTTTTCCAGTTTGCTGCAGCTAGAGAGAGACACTGCAACTACATAATTTCTGACAGCCAGGTTCTCTGAATCCCATTATATAAAGATGTGTTTTGCTTCTCTTTCAGATGCCTAATGCCATGCAATAGCTTTTCTGGCTAACCATATAAAACACTGGCTTAATGAAATGTACATCACAATAAAGATGTTAGTTTTATAGTACTGTACCACAGACTATTGTTCTTTTAAACTTGTTTTTCAGAAGTTGACTGCTGAAGAAATGACAATTAGCAAAATATTTTTTTTGGGGGGGGGAGTTATATAAGAAGTCCCAGCTGGAGTCTGTTTATTTATTTTATGGAAGTTATACCCTACTTGTTTGTAGAAAGCCTCAATTTACCTACTTGTTGGCTTCTGCTAACTCTGGGGTTACTTTAGTCCTTATTTCTCACTGAGAGATTTTATATATGAAAGAGATCATAATCTATATTTTCCCCTGAAATAAATTTATATTAGCTATTTATTTTTATTTGTTCTTTACTAAATTTCATGTTTATGACAGGTCTTGTCTTGAATTTCTGTGTGTTAAATACTTATATTCTCCTATCTCACCATTTTCTCCTGCAGTTTCACTTTATCTGCCTACCAGCCCTGATCCCTTTAATCAGCAAACATCACCATAATGGGGCCTAGGCGGAAAAATGTAAAAGTATGTTCCACAAGTAGGGGAGGACCCATATGTGTTAAAACTGCTGATCTGAAGGACTATATGAACCAACTTTCACATGAAGTGCTTTGTCATATTTTCAGGTGGGTTGGAAGATAATATTATGTTTTTGATGTTGCATGTAATTCACTGTAGGACCTGAGGACGAAGATCAGATTATCTGTTCAATCCTGAAAGTGAAATAGGCCTTTAATTTAGCTTGCTCAGATTAACCTTCTCCCTGTATAAAGCGGACCAGTTTCTTCAGACTTATTGCTGGTATTTTTTGGAAATGCTTATGCACACGAGCAATTAGAAATAATAATTTGCAAGACATGTTATGCTGTACCTGTGATTGGTTGATGATTGTAGGCCATATATCTTTTTTTACATTGATTTAGTATTAAGGAGCTGCTTTATGTTTTGTTGCCAGATGAAATTGGTCCCAGGGTCACTTACAAATCCATTTAAAAAGATGGCAGCCCTGCCCTCCTCATCCCTTTTTTCCTTTGGTGGTGTGCCTTTTAGATTATTACTAGATTAGATTATTACCGTGTTTCTCCTAAAATAAGACGGTCCTCAAAAATAAGCCATGCCAGGCTTTTAAGTAGTAGTATAAATATAAGACATCCCCCGAAAATAAGCCGGGGGTGGGAGCCGCTTCGGGGAGCACAGCGCAGCGCGAAGAGCCTGGTGAGAGGCAGCTGCGGCTGCAGGTGAAGCCCGGGATCTGCGTGGGCGACTGGGGGCGAACGCACTGAGCGCTGCGGCGGTGACGAAGAAGCGCCCGATCAGCCCGCTTCTCAGCTGATCGGGCGCCTCTTCGCTACCGCCGCAGCGCTCAGTGCGTTCACCCCCAGTCGCCCACGCAGATCCCGGGCTTCACCTGCAGCCGCAGCTGCCTCTCAACAGGCTCTTCGCGCTGCCGCTTCGGGGAGCACAGTGCAGCGCGAAGAGCCTGTTGAGAGGCAGCTGCGGCTGCAGGTGAAGCCCGGGATCTGCGTGGGCGACTGGGGGCGAACGCACTGAGCGCTGCGGCGGTGGCGAAGAGGCGCCCGATCAGCCCGCTTCTCAGCTGATCGGGCGCCTCTTCGCTACCGCCGCAGCGCTCAGTGCGTTCACCCCCAGTCGCCCACGCAGATCCCGGGCTTCACCTGCAGCCGCAGCTGCCTCTCACCGGGCTCTTCGTGCTGCCGCTTCGGGGAGCACAGTGCAGCGCGAAGAGCACTCTTCTGGTGCTCTTGTGCGTGCGTGCGCGCGAGGGAGAAGTCCCCTTTTCCTTACCCAGGTGCACACACACACCGTTTCGCCTCGCTCCGTCTCTCCCCCCTCCGCAAAGACACCAAAAAAAAAAAAGACATCCCCTGAAAATAAGCCGTGGTGTGTTTTTTGGGAGGAAAAATAAATATAAGACATGTTTTATTTTAGGAGAAACACGGTAGTCTAATGAGCAACCAGAGTGGAAACAATTCAGGCAACCTAGTGGAATGGCTGGTGCTAGGTGACAATTGAGGGAAGCTTTTCTTCACCTAGAGGCTATTTTGAGTGGCGAGGGACCTGTTAGGATGGTCCACTCTCAGAAACGGATAGATCCAATAGGTTTCTGGGTGGTTCTGGGTGATTTTTGATCCTGTGAGCCCTCCCTTGCTTTGTGGAGCCTCTTTGACTCCCTTATATACTCCAGAGTTTAGGGCAAGAAAGAGATGGCTTGAACATGAGTGGAGGAAAACTCTAGTCAAATGCAATTGAACACTGATGAGGGCTCATCATCGAGGCTACCTAGTGACAATGAAGGCTGCCTCCATCGTGGAGGGCTTTCTTGATGGTGGTGCCTGCCCTGTAGAACACCCTTCCAACAGATGTCAAGGAGATAAGTAACTACCGGTATATAACCTTTAGAAGACATCTGAAGGCAGCCCTGTTTAGGGAAGTTTTTAAATGTTTTATTCTGTTTTCATATATGTTGGAAACTGCCCAGAGTGGCTGGTGCAACCCAGTTAGATGAGCCGGGTACTGCTCCTCCTCCTACTACTACTACTTTTAAATTTGTCAGGTGGGTCTCAGTTAGACTGACCTAGGTGGAGTTTCAAGTCCTAATGTTCAGAATCAAAAGAGCTAGCCCCCTAAATCATGAAAGTTGGATGCAGCAATCACAGATTTGAAAGTTTTGTGAATGAGAGATGCTTGCTATTTGCCTTCCTGTAGGCATAGAGAAATGCTTAAAGACCTCCAAAGAAGGAGACTCCACCACACTCCTTGGCAGCAAATTCCACCAGCTCAGCTGGTTAGAGTGTGGTGCTGATAATGCCAAGGTTGGAGGTTTGATCCCTGTATGGGACAGCTGCACATTCCTGCATTGTGGGGGGTTGAACTAGAGGATCCTCAATGTCCTTTCCAGCTCTGTACCTGTAGTTCTATGAGATTTATTTTGACAAACTTATATATTTTTTAGTCTAAGAAATCATCCAATTTAATTTTCTGATGAAGTGAATGGTATTAGCCGCAGTTGTATTATTTCCAGTCAAACTGTTGAATTGAGTGCCTTGCCCAGGCATAGGCAAACTCAACCCTCCAGATGTTTTGGGACTACAACTCCCATGATCCCTAGCTAACAGGACCAGTGATCAGGGATGATGGGAATTGTAGTCCCAAAACATCTGGAGGGCTGAGTTTGCCTATGCCTGCCCTTGCCTGTTTGATAGCCATACATTATTTCTGCTTTAATACAATACTACAGTTTTAATACAATTTTAATACTGTTTTAATACAATAGTACTTGCATCCATTGCTGAATTTATTATGTGCTATGAGTGTGTGGGGATGTGTATAGCAGCATCCAGATTGTCATTTGTTTTAACAGCAGATTGTCATTTGTTTTAACAGCAGAGGAAAGAAAAACCATTTGAGAATTAATCCTATATTTTCTTCTCCCACTCTCCTTCTGAAGGTATCTTCCCCTGCAAGATATCATGTGCATGGAATGCCTCTCTCGGAAGTTAAAGGAAGCAGTCACCCTATATTTGAGAGTGGTGAAGGTTGTGGATCTCTGCGCAGGCCGCTGGTGGGAATATATGCCCACTGGTGAGTGTTGCTCTTAATCAGAGTGGTGATGCACTACAGTATATATTATGCTTTTAAATTATAGCTGTTACAAGCCATTGTTTTTAAAAAGCATTTAATGGAGTCTAAATTTCTATAGCACTTTTTGCATGCACAATGGCTTTATGGAGTATTTTTTCAGGGCCCCTTCCAGCGCTAGCAACGGTTTCTATTCATAGGAGTGCATCCTCAAGCCACTCCTTGGATAAGAATTGCGCAGCAGAAGGACTTTTACCCATCTTCAGTTCCCAAAGAGGCATGGCAGAAGTCCCTCTGATGCCTTTTTTTGTCATTCCTTTTGTGACTTGCAGGTGCACTCTGATGGACAATATGGCAATATCAGATGTGACCCTTCCTTGTTCTCACTACAACCTTATGCAAGATGATGCTATACCTCCCATTTTGCAGCTGGGGAACTGGGGCCAAGAGTGAGTGACTTGCCCAAGACTATTCGTTGAATTTGCTGGACCGAATGATCCCTCTGCCAAAGATTGTTAGATACAGAAAAACCTACATGTGCATGCACTGAAGTTTGCCTCTGTGGCTGTGCTTATTCCCCCCCACCCCATGATATTACTTAGTGCCTATCTAGAATAGGCCTAGGCAAACTCCGGCCCTCCAGATGTTTGGGACTACAATTCCCATCACCCCTGGCCACTGGTCCTGTTAGCTAGGGATTATGGGAATTGTAGTCCCAAACATCTGGAGGGCCGGAGTTTGCCTATGCCTGATCTAGAACAAATGTTTTTTCAAATGTTTGTGCACCAAGATTTCTAGAACTGAGAGATTAAAAATGGAGGTATACATTTTTCCTTTGTATAGGTTTCATTTTAAAGGAAATCATAATAGTAGTACAAAATAAGGAGCCACCAATAAAACATGCCAAAAATATAAAAACACAGTATCAGGGGCGGCGGCGCTGTGGGTTAAACCCCAGAGCCTAGGGCTTGCCGATCAGAAGGTCGGCGGTTTGAATCCCCGCGACGGGGTGAGCTCCTGTTACTCGGTCCCAGCTCCTGCCAACCTTGCAGTTCGAAAGCACGTCAAAGTGCAAGTAGATAAATAGGTACCGCTACAGTGGAAAGGTAAACGGCGTTTCCGTGTGCTGCTCTGGTTCGCCAGAAGTGGCTTAGTCATGCTGGCCACATGACCTGGAAGCTGTACGCCGACTATTATGATTCCCTCGGCCAATAATGTGAGATGAGCGCGCAACCCCAGAGTCGGTCACGACGGGACCTAATGGTCAGGGGTCCCTTTACCTTTACCTTTATGTCACATTGTATTCCTCATTGAGGAGGTCAGTAATGGCAGATAAGCCTCTCTTAAATATTTTGTCTATTATTACCAAGCTTCTGCCTTATGTACCTGTGTGTTTTGGTGTGTTTTTAGTTGAGCACTTGGTTCAAGAAGGGCAACAGTGAGGCACAGAAGGCTTGGCCATGTCCTGTGTGAACTTTGTGTATAGCCTAAAATATGCACTGAGTCTTCTTTAAGACAGTGCTTTCTGTTGGACAAATCAGTGAAGAGTTACTTGAAAAAAGAAGATTTGAAACCACTGACATAAGATGGAAAATACAAAAGAAGACATGTTTTCTGCATGATAAAATACTGTGTAGTTGCTATGATATCTCTCAAAAGCCATTCCTTACATGATTTATATTAATAGAGGACCCATCATTTCCTGTTCTAAACCTGCTGATGATGAAATAGCTTACACACATCCCCCCAAATGATTGTAAAGTACAATCAGTATTTAAAACGCCTAATAAAAATTTAGTTGCTGTTTTCTGGATGCACATAGAAACAAGAGGAATACTGTATCATCTTGACCCAGGAAGGTTGGGGACAGTTATAATAGTCCAAAGGAAGAAAATATGGTACCCATCTTTAAAAGGGGAAATGAGAATGAAGGGACAAGTGGCTTTGGTTTGTTAGCAAGAAAAATAAGTCAAACAGTGTATTATGAGTACATGAGCAGTAACATAATGTGCTCAATTACAAAATGGGGAGGTGAGGAAGCCAACATATATTTGTGCCAAAAGGATTGTAAAAAAAAAAAGTTGACATAACTTAGTCAAAGCATTTTAGTCCCCTCATACTCTGCAAATTAAGCATCTCCAGTTTAAATCCATAGTGGGGGAAATGCATAACTTTAGCTGGATCATGTCCAAATTAGAGTCCACCTTTTTGAGTTCTCGTATTTCTGCCAAAACTTGACTAATCAATCATACTCTCTTCTTGTATGTACTCCATTTTTTGTTGTTTTCTAAGCAGTGGAGTACTTTTGTAGTTCTCCAGCCTTGCCTTTGAGCTCTAGAATTTGACTCCTAGAATAACAAAACTAAGTATATGGTTCCTCTTTTTTGCGTTTGTCCAAAATATGGGTGGTGATGCATGCGGGGTAAAATAAAACAAAGAAAGCAACACAAATCCTTGCTCTGTCGTTATATGTGGATTGAAAACTGCACCACCCGTCTTCCTTGCACATCTATACTTCTCTTCTTCCTCAGAGATAAAATATGTGTCATCTTCTCAGGATTCACAGATTCCAGCTTCCTGACATTGCTGAAGAAAATGCCAGATATTGAGCAGCTGTATGGGCTTCACCCCAGGCACCTGGACAGGCGCAGAGTTCGTGGTTATGAAGCTTTCAGCATCCCAGGAGTTCTAGAAGCCCTGCAAGCTTGCCCAAATCTACTAGTAGGTGTTGTATATCCAAAATCTAAACATACATATTCATATGGCACTTGTGATCCTTGGTCATATTCGTAGGGTGTGAGGGGATGGATATGGTTATACAAAACAGCAGATGGTGCTGTATCTTGTGGATTTTGTTCAGTTGCATTCACTTATATCTATTTAGCATATTATCAGCTACTGAAATTTAAATTCAGCTATTACTCAGCTGCGCTTTTAATTAAATCTGGAATTCTGTCCTTAAAATCCAACTATTGCAAACAGATGGGCCAGAAATTACGTGACTGGAAAATAGTACAAATAGTTATTTGTCCAAATAGTTATTCATATATCTGTGAATCTACATTTAATCACTTATTTTTGTTTGCACAATATGTGGATTATATGCAGAACAAGGGGTGGGGTGGGAAGGTCCAATAACTGAATACAGGTGTTAGAGTGAATTGGTAGCTTCGGAAGTGTCATGTTAAAAAGATTTATCTTTCATCTATGAGACCTATGCATATCCTACTACATTAAAAATAATAATAAGATTCTCTTGCCTTCTGCAGCAGCTACTGATTTTGACACTGGAAATCAGGGTCTATTTTCCATTGTGTAATTCCACCTATATAAAACTTTTGAAGTCTTTTCTTTGAGGTATTTTTCTGTACTTCAATACTTAGGCTTAAAAAAAGTTGAAGTATTCCTTCGAACCTTTTGTGAAGTTTCAAAATATTTCCTCTAATTGGATGAATTTCTTTGTGTTTTTATAGCACTGAATTCGTAAACTTAATTGATGTTAAGATATTCTAGTTACATGTTTTTATTGTTAGTTGCCTGGGATTTATGGAAAGGTAGGTGTATCAATCACTAGCAAATAAAAGTAAACTTTAGAATTTTAGCTCTATTCCAGTGTAAGCTAGGCATGAATTATTACAACATTATAACTAAGAAATGCATGTGTCAATTCAGTTCATTTTTTACTGCTGCTTACATGAATTGAAAGAGTATTGAAGATTATTCTTGCTCCTAATAGTTACTTGAGAGAGAGAGCACTTATGCTAATGATTGGGATTTCCTATCATTCTATACTCTTTTTTAAAACTTTTTTCACTTTTTTTTCTTTAGGGTGTTGAAACTTCCCACTTGGAACTGGTAGAAGCCATTTGGACATACATGCCACAAGTTCACATCCTTGGAAAGTTTCGAAATCGCAATGGTGCCTTCCCAATTCCACCTGAAAATAAACTAAAAATACCAATAGGAGCTAAAATTCAGACTTTGCACTTAGTAGGTAAGCATTGTAGTGAAATACTTCCAGTGGATACATCATGACTGAAAAGCTGTGAAATCAGAAAGCGCAGTTATTTCACTTCATTGTGCTGAATTCTTAGCTTAAACACTGTTTTGTTTGCTTTTAGAGTCCTAGTCTGCAAGTATTGCTGCAAACACCCCTACAAAAATTAAGCCTTTTCGTGTTTGTCATTGAAATGTCTGGTTTTTGGACCTGACGTACTGCTTTGTTTCTTGTATTTTAGGCGTTAATGTACCTGACATTCCTTGCATCCCAATGCTGAGGCACCTGTACCTGAAGTGGGTGAGGCTCACCAAACCACAGCCTTTTAAAGATTTCCTTTGCATCAGTTTACGCACTTTTGTCATGAGAAATTGTGCAGGTAAAAGAGCATAAGGTCCTTTCCCCGAATTTATATTGGGAGGGGAGGGTATGCTTCTCATTTACTAACAATGAATGTGGATCTGTGTTCAAAGTAAGTTTGAATAAGGAAATAGCATATAATTTGCTTAAAGACCAAATGACTATGTAGTCAGTTTAATGTTGTGAGAATTGAACTACATGTTTGCTGGCAATTTTATCCAATATGTTTTCATAGAAAGTGTGTTGTTGCTTTCAACATGGATATTCCTATAGTACTTCTGCAGCAGTATAGAACTATAGCTCTGTAAATCTGTTCGTATGGGCATTTTCTACATTCTCTTTTCAGTGCTAGTAAGCAAACCATTTCCCCACTTGAGTACAATGTTTGAAAATTCATATTTGAGCAATATAATGATGTTGCTGCTGTACATAAAATGTCTACTTAGCCATTCACCAGTGAATGCTGACTGTTGGAATATTTCTGTCTTTTGTAGGACCCACAAACTCGTTGAAGTATGTCCCCTTGGTCACAGGATTGGCTTCTGCCCGAAATCTGGAACATCTAGAATTAGTTCGAGTTCCCTTCCTTGGGGGTCTTATTCAGCATGTTGTAGAAGACAGCTGGAGATCTGGTAGGCAGTCTCTTACTTAGAATTGAGAGTAGTATACCATTTACAAAATTTCTTCTTTGAAACCAACTACTGACAGTATTTACTTTTCTAAGACTTTGTGGTGGTGTTGTGTGAAAACAAGTGAAGGTAATAGGTAAATTTAGATCTTTCTCTTTAAAGTTGAAAGCAATAATTGGATTTCACGATGCTGGATACTTTGCCTTAGACTACATGAGAGACTAAGAACTTGTTCATTTATGGTCCCAGCATGTACATTCACCATGCTGTAGGTGATGCTAGCCTTAGCTTGTGCACAAACACACCATTTTCTGTGAACCGAAGCCTCCATTGATATTCAGCTAGATTCTTCTCATGCAGTCCATCCATTGTGAAAAGAAGCATTGTGGGTGTCAAATGTCTGCTGTGTTTGAAAGTGCTGTAACAGGGCTTAATTGTTGAGATATTTAGCATGCTAGAAAAGGCGGTGGGGAAGTCTTTCTTCACACCACTGAATGGCCTGTGGAGGCTGCAGACAACACATTTGCTGCCATTTAATTAATTGCTGCTGGGAGAAAAAATATATACTTGCCAACATTTGAGAATTGGTGTCCTTTTTTTACTCCATGTATACAGCTCAGAAATAAAGATACTAACAGCTGCTTCCCAATCTGTGCATCCATGATGAAAAGAGACATATCATTCCATTCAGTTATTGCAGAGCACACAGGGTTTTTTTTTTATCCTGACTTGTATAAGTCATACTCAGTGTAACCCCATTGAAATAAATGGATTTAAGTTATCCAGGGTCAGCCATTTCAGCTGGTCTATTGTGAGTGTGTTGTAATTGGATACAGGCATTGAGATTAATTCTGCTCAATAAATAGTAATGTGTTGAAACAAATTTAAGTTGGTTTCTTTAGTCAGGCTATCCTTTATAGACAAGGATTGGTGGACCATATATTGAGATAAAACTGTAGAATTTTGCTTTTGTTTCTCCAATACACTGTGCACATAATTATTCCAGGGAGGCTTAGTGTTGATACTCAAATATAGTGAACCCCTCTTCTTATCTATCAACAGGGGGCTTTAGAAATTTGCACACTATAGTTCTGGGAGCCTGCAAGAATGCTCTGGAAGTGGACCTTGGCTACCTCATCATAACTGCTGCACGAAGGTACTTGAATCATTTCAGCAGTCTTTCTCCTTTTAATTGTATTTGCCAGTGAGTCACCATTATGTTTATACATGAAAGTCATATTGATAGACCTTTGCATACTGATGTTAGTGAATTCTGTGCACTGCTTTTAATTCTGCAGCACCTTATTTTTCATCATAGCTTCTTTAAAAAAATCCTCAAAGAATTGCACTGGCTGCCCATTTGTTGATGAGCCAAATTCAAGGTGCTAATAATGACTTATAAAGCTGTAAGCAATTTGGATTCTAAATATTTGAAGGTGTGTCTCCTTCCACATCAACTTGCCTGTGTGCCTGAATCAGCTGAGGAGGCTGTTTTGGTTGCTCTGCAGCTAATGCAAATCTGTTATGCAACAACCAAGGGAAGGGCCTTTTCTGCCACGATGCCTTGAGTATGGAATGCCCTCCTCTTAGACCTGTGACTGACAACTGGCCCTTATAAATTTTCAGTGCTACCTATGGCCCCATTGATTTGATCAGGATTTTATTAAGATATATTAATTTTTGTCAGGGATGTGGTATTGGTGTAGCTTTTTTTTAAAAAAAATGGTGTTGCTTTTCTCATTTTGTTTCGTCTCTTTTCAGGTTGCATGAAGTACGAATCCAGCCTTCCCTAACCAAAGATGGAGTATTCTCTGCACTAAAGATGGCAGAATTGGAGTTTCCACAATTTGAAACACTACATCTTGGCTACGTTGATGAGTTTTTGCTGCAGTGTATGAAATCCTTCAATTTTCCTTTGGGTTATCTATCAGATGTTAGGGTAGATCTGGATGTTATCTGCCTAGATGAGGGGGTGAGCTAACCTTTCACCTTCCAGATGTGAGTTGTAGTCCAACAGCATCATATCTGATTATTGGCCATGCTGACTAGGACAGATGGGAGGCCAATAAATCTGGAGGGCCACAGGTTCCCGTCCCTGGTCTATTTGCTTCTAATCTTAGAGAGGCAAGCTGCTGTATGATACATCCTTGTGTAATGCATGAGCAGCCACTAGTTCCCTGCTGATGCTTTTCCATGATGACACCTGCAGATGTCTTACACAGGGAACCTTGACTAAAATAGCTTGTGCAAATATGGCTATGTGGGCATTGGATTTTTTTGGTGTCATCTGTTGGTGGTATGGAAACAATCCACATTCTTCAATATTCTCATGTGAGAATTAAACCTTGGTGTGGAGTCAGTAGTGCATGAAAACGCTAAGATAGTGACATGCACTATTTCAAGTCAAAATGGGAAGGCAGCTCTTTTCCAGCCTGATGATGAGGCAAATAAAAATAAGTTCCAGTGGAAAAAATCCCAGGACAAAGCCCTGTTTCGTCAGTTCTTCATCAGCAATGTTTTAATGGTCAGAGTGTACCTTGGTATGTTTACTTGGTACACTCTGACCATTAAAACATTGCTGATGAAGAATTGGAGAAACAGGGCCTTGTCCTGGGATTTTTTCACTGGAATTTATTTTTATTTGACTCATTATCATACTGGAATTGATTCCTATTTGAATTCATCTTATCATTACATAAATAAAACTTTTTGAAGACTTACTTGAAATTCATCTTCCTCCTGGCCCGAGTTCTTGCAATTTACTGTTTATTTCTGGGCTTCACCAAGAACTCCAATTTCTACAGCTCTTTTCCAGCCAGCAATTGCTATCCTTTCTTCCTTTTCTTTCTGCCTATTGCATATGAACTATTCCTCTTCCCAGAAGAGAAGTGAATAAGTGTGCAAGTGCAGAGGAAATAATCACAGCATGTGTTGGCATTTCTCCAGCGATAGAAATACGGGGGAGGGTTGTGGCTCCTGCCTTGGGGTGCTGCTCTTTCTGATTTGCCAGGAGACAGGGACAAACATTTTGACCAGTGCTAGTCTAGGACTGGCACAAGCAAGACTTCAGGAGCAGGAAGGGGTGTATATTTGCCACTTGCCTGCTCACTTGAAATTCATCCCAGGCAAGCAGCAACTGTAAATATTCTAAGTCTCTGGAGATGTTTTATGTTGATAGGTTTGATGAGAGGTTGGTTGGAATGTCATTATTACTTCATAACTGCTCCCTTGCATACCCAGCCCTGCAATTTGTACCCATGGATATCCCTTATGGGGGGGATACAACTAGACATGCTGATTCCTTATAAAGCAAGGGGCAGGGAGATTGCATTGGTAAATCTGATGGATAAGGTTTTTACTTTAAAACAAGTGAAAGCCAAAATAAAGACTGTATCTTTTATAGACCAATGATGGGTGAATTTGCAACCTTTTGAAGCACTTTGATTTTTAAAGGCTTCACTTTACCTGCTTTACTTTTCCCATTGTTTGGGTCCAGCAGATAAGCTCAAGCGCTCATTACTATAACTGTGTGCAGTGCTCAGACTGAATTGCTGTAGAGAATTATGGAAAGAGCAAGTTGCTATTTTTTTTCTGTTCTCTTCCCCCTGACCCCAGGTAAAATGATTAATGCAGACCTCGTGAAATATGGCTTGGCTGACGTGGTTGAAAATCCAGGCATCATCACAGACATTGGAATGAAAGCGGTGAATGAAGTATTCTCCTCCATTAAGTACCTTGTTATCTACAACTGTCCACATCTGCACAATCCAAGCAGTTGGATTACAGGTATTGTGTGCACAAGAACACATTTGATTAAGGGGTTAAAGCACTTCAGCAAACGAAATGTAGCCCCTACTTAATTAAATTGACCACTGTTTGTGATTATTACACTTCTCTGATAGACACCTTTAAGTTCCTATATGACTTCAGAGCTTAAGCAGGTAGCAACCGGAGATGGGGCCTTAACTGTGTTACCCTAACTGCACACCCTTTCCTGAGATGTTTTGTTTGACACCATCTCTCTTGGCTTTTGATGAAAATTCAGAGTGGTTTTATTTTATTTTTTAAGCCAATTTGAATATTCTTTCAGAGATTTGCTGCTGCTTTTTTAAAAAACCCTTTATTGAAGTTCATTGGTATACACAGTGTTAAATTCACACGTACAAGTACAAAGAGAGAAAAATAATCTTAAATAAATTTAACGTTAAAGATTAATTTAGACTTATACGTTCTCTTTCCACATAAAGTCTAACTAAACTAAAATAGAATACAATAACATACCGTGGAATAACATAACATAACATTACATAAAATAAAGTAAACTTCCCATCATTTCCTGATGTACATTAATTAACATTTATAATAGTTAATGTACTTACGATTATTACCTTACTCTTAATATATTTTCTATTGTACCTTTTTTCCTTATTTCTCAATGTTTTATATTCACAAGGGTCATTCAAACGGTGCCATATCACTGTTATTTTTTTGTAGATATCTCTTGAACTTGTCCCATTCTGCAACTTTTAATTGGCTGCATGCTAGGTGTCTTGATCTTGTTTTGGTGAGGATGATTTGATAAATTGTATTGGGATGTGTTGAGGTAAAAAGGCAGAGTGCCACCTTTATAAAGAAACCTGTACTTCCTGGGTATTCTAATATGTTCACATGCTATGGGGCTTCTCCATCTACTCCACCTGCAAGTCACCAGGAATTGTGTACCCCTGAAACCTTTGAGATCCTTGGAAGTAATCAATATAAAGTAATCAATAAACAAACAGCCCCTTTGTTACTGACTAAAATTTCAAGTTTAGCCAGCAGATTTTAATGGGTGGGATCCATTAAATTATATTTTGTTGGGCTCATAAAGGGGACCTTTCATGAACAGAAGCTCCTACCAGAATGATTCCACCCATTAAAACCTACTGATTAAATGAAATCTTGGGCAGTCAACACAATTATTTCCTTTCCCTATTTTATTTCCCTTCTTAAGAGCTAATTGACTCTGTGCTACACAGTTGTTGTATATACCAAAATCAGTTGTTGTATATACCAAAATCAAGAGAATACATTTTCAGTTAGGAAGCTAAATTCTTTTGGGCCATAGTGACAGTTTCTGTTCTGTCTTAGCAACCAACTGCAAAAGGCTAGATCAGGGGTCCCCAGACTTACCGGCGTTTGGGCCGGTTCCCACCGCGCCGATCGCGCGGCGGGCCGGAGGACGGGGGAGCGCGCGCCTGTGCGGGCCGGCGGGCGGGGGAGTGCGCGCCCGTGCGCACGGGTGCTTACTGGCGCGGAGGCGCGCTTCCAGGGTGGAAAAAGCGCTGAAAATCTGTTGTGTGCATGCGTATGAGCCTCCCCCGACCCGGAAGTGCACCAGAAATGACCTCTTCCGGGTCGGGAGAGGCCCATACGCATGCACACAAAGGATTTTCGGCACTTTTTTCCCGACCCGGAAGAGCGCTGCCGCGCTGCGTGCCGTAAGAGCGGGCGGCAGCAGTGGGCGGCGGAGGTCGTCGCGGGCCGGATTGGCAGGCCAATTGGGCCGCATCCGGCCCCCGGGCCGTAGTCTGGGGACCCCTGGGCTAGATTTTATTAGTTTTTTGCCATTCTAAGTAGGCAAAGGACCTCAATTAAGAATGGATGCATCAGAATAACCAGGAAGTATACCTTTTTTAGAATGGTGACGATTCTAAATTGAAACCTAGAACTTTAAGTGGGGAATGGTTAAGCAGATTTTAGGTAAGAAATCTGTTACCGGTAATTAAGTTCATTTATTTCTCTCACTCTCCCCACCCTGCAATAGATCATTCAAGATGGACTCGGCTGTTTGATCTCACCTTGGTGAGATGCCATGCAATAAAACTAGACTCATTTAGTCAGTTTATTGAGTTACTGCCAAGCTTGGAGTTTATCTCTCTGGACCAGATGTTCCGGGAACCTCCCAAGGTAAGGTGTTTTTTTTTAAGCGTACTTTGCTGTGTGCTTCAAATGTCTTTAGGGTAAGTGAAATATACTAGACTTTTGGTACGTATTTTTTAAACTTCTAATTAGAAAGTACTTCAGGTAACTGTTTTTAAACATTCAAACTGTGGTTCAGTGACCATATTAGGAAAGCAGGAACATGAAAATGACAAGTTCAGTATTGCAAATGATAGTAGTACAATTACTACTATAATTACTATTTATACTGTAATTAGTATAAATATGCAAATTATAATAAGCAAGAAGCTTGTTACAAGAATGTCTGAATCATGTCTACATTGCTGCAGTGATCTCATTTTGCTGGAATTCTTGCTAATCTTTATATTTTGCATTCCCCTTTTCTTTTGGTTTAATTTCATGCTTAGGAAAATTAGATACGTTATGTCAAGGAATCCCTTGCATTTCTCAGTATTGAACAATGCAGGAAGACTTATCAAAAACCATATTTCACTACATATATTCTGTAGCAATGTGTCACACTTCTGTGAATCTGCCTGCCTTGCTGGAGAGGGATTATGTAAAAGCTGAGACAGGCTGAAATAATAGCACATGTTTGGGAAGCCTACAGCCTCTCTCCCAGGAAAGAGCACTCTCCCCCACACACCTGTCCCTTCCTCCCTAGGGACTGCATATGGTGCAGCACTGCTGTCTTCTACTTTAGGAAGACAACTGTACCTCTGTATCATCAGAAGCTGCTATTCCAGTTCCCACCCGTATCTCAGGCTTGCTTGCTTGCTTGCTTGCTTGCTTGCTTGCTTGCTTGCTTGCTTGCTTAGCAACCAATTTGCACCAGACTAGGGAAAGACGCAGATACTTCTCTGCTTGACATGGTGATAAATGAAGGGTTAAGAATAAATGTGAGAACCTGCACAAGGTGACGCTGACACAACCCCCCCCATACATTAAGTAAAATAGAAACATCTCCACCCGACTCCACCCCCACTCACCACTCCCCCTTCACCTCTTCCCCCCTTTTTCTTCCGAATGTAACACTAATGTCTCAACAAATGAAACTGATCAATAGAAAATGTAACTTGAAAAAATAGACATTGCACATACATTTGTAAACCAAGAAATCTTTAATAAAATACATTTTTTAAAAAAACAAAACCAAAAAATAAAATAAATGTGAGCAGTGACGAGTACGGCTTTTGTCTTGAAACATAAATGAAGAAATATAAATGAGCAACAGCAAGGGATTTGGGGAAGTAGAGTGAGAGATGAAGGCCCCAAAGGACAGAGGAGGAGAGGAAGCAGAAGGCAAGGCAAAGCCAACTACAGAGGAAAGTTGTAGCCATCACTCTTAGGAAATTTAATCACTTGCTGTGCAGTCATGTGCATGTTTACTCAGAAGTAAGTCCCACTGCATTAATGTGGCTTACTGTCCAATAAGTAGGGTTGCATCCTTAGCTACAAACCAACTTCATGTCTCCTCTTGCATTTTCCCACCATTATGTATTCACCTCCATAAAGAGAATAAATTTACACAATAGGTTTCTGCAAAAGCATGTTGTACGTCCTTGTCTTAATAGTGTGATGACTCACAGCACCTTCCTAATGTTACCTTAGTGTTCTGTCTCTTCATCTTGAACCAACTGGTAACCAGAAAGGTAGCGTTGTGTAGCTCACAATATCATGATTGACTTGTAGATCACAACCTTATTGGTTTGGCTCATGGGAAGTGTCCACTTGTCTCAGGGCAGGAGGTTTGAAATGGCCGTGCAGAGATTAGGAGCAGCTGGCAATGTGGAATTGCTTGCTTCAAATCTCTTTGTTTAAGAAGCAGTACACTGTGGTGTGTATGTTATCATGGAAGATATCGCTGATTTCAAACTGTGTTTTGTTTTGGAGCCTCTTGCCAGTTGCTGTCAACAATTTTTACTGCATTTCAGGGTTGTGCTCGTGTAGGTCTTAGTGCAGGCACTGGGATTGGTGTTTCCTCTGCTTTGGTCAGCAATCAGAACTCCAACAATGAAAACGACAACAATAATAACCATCAGAACAATAATGCCAATATACACCATAACAACCATCAGCAACCAAATGACCAGAACGAGGAGAACGAGCTGCGACAGGAGGAGCAGGTGGAAGAACAGCAGATTGCAGCAGAGGGTAAATGCAGGAAACAGTTTTGTTTGTTTTTAGTGCTGGACCAATAAATTGGTTGGCATCCATCTGTCTTGGGAGATAATGGAAGAAGGCGCCTTTGGGGGTGAAGTCAAACCATTGGAGAGTTACAGCGCCTGCTGTGGCTGCAGAGACCAATATGGGAATCATGTTTTCTTTGAGATGAAGGCATCCGCTTGTGCTGATGCAGGTGTACCATATTGTTTCTTCTTTCTGCACTGCTCCCAGCAGTCATTTCCCCTCCGGTCACTGCTGTGGATACATGACCTGACGGATTGTCTCCAGGCGCTGCGGGCTATTGTTGGTTTATTGACCAATAAAGCACACATTAACATCTACAATTGATATTAAAGCTATTAATGTTCACAATTATATTTCCTAAGCGTCTGAGCAACGCCTAACACTTCCATTGCCATAAAATGCTATAAAGCTATTCATTTTGATCTGGCATTAATAACACTTTTCTCATTTCTCGTCAATATAATGTTGCCACAGCAGGAGGGCTTAAAACCAGTTAGTGGTATTTTCTTCCTATTTAACAGCTCTTTTGGCATGAAGGCCCCCATTTTCTGTCTGAGAATGATTTCTGTAAAGGGCAGAGTCCTCATCAAAAGCTACAATATAGAACTGGATCTAAATGCCTTTCAGATTAGTGAAAATCTGCCTTGTTAAGTTTCCCGGGCAAAGACAGATGCTCCTCCATAGTAGCAGCGCTTTGGAGCCTTCCTAAGATTGCCATGCAATTATGTGTGACTAGCTTCTACCTCCTTAATAAAGAGTGGTGTCTTCATCCTCCTTATCTCAGTCATTCTTGTCTCTCTTTGCAGCACTGAATGAAATGGAGGAGGTGGCACAGGAAGATGGAGTGGCTATGGCAGAGAGCCGCAGTGAAGCCTCTGCAACAAATCAGGCACTTCTTCCCATGGAAGTTGATGAAGAACAAGCAGGTAACTTGTCAAGATCTCTCCCTTCCATTTTCAGGCTTCATTGACTTACTACAAAAATGTTTGTTTGTTTCTTGCTAAGAGATATCAATAGCATTTATTTTAGGATTAATAATGGAAACTTTAAGAACTGTCAGTGAACTTCAATAATTCTATAGCCTAAAATTAACCACAGTATTTAGCATTTATAGTCATTTCTCGGATGCAAAAAGAGTTTCATACACATCCTCTCAGAAATCTTAAGCACACTTCTGCTAGGTAAGCCACTATTACCGGTATTACCTCCATATTGCAGATATAGGGGCCAATAGTGATTTACCTAAGACCAAATAATCAAGGCAAGATTTGAACTATGGATTTGCAAGCTCCAGCTAGCTCTACTCTGACTGCCAAGACATCCTCTGTTGATTGTTAAGTTTGCAATGCAGGTGATTGGGGTTCTTGCCTAACTTACCTGACATTTATACTTTTGTGTAATTAATAACTTGTGAGGTGTTTAAGATGATCATGTGCTGTGTCTTGAGTTGCCTTGATTGCATGTGGTCTCATGGCCAGTGTTCCTCTCTTTGCAACCTTTTAATAGCGTCATAGAGAGGGGAGCCCCCAATAGGAAAAGCTGAATTGGTATTAGCAAATTGTACTCATCACCCAAGCAGCTTGTTCTCAATCACTTGTTTTACAGCACATTAGATATCTTTGTACCCAGGGTCAAAGTCGACTCGATGTGGGAGACATGGGGCATGTCTCCCAACAGTTTCTGTTTTCAACTCATTCTCTTCCATCTAGGCTGTTTACTGAATCAGAATTGCAGCTCTGCCATATCAGCATAGCTGCCAAGTTCTCCCTTTTTTTAAGGGAAATTCCCTTATGCTGAATAGGCTTCCTCGCGAGAAAAGGGAAAACTTGGCAGCTATGCATATCAGTAGAGCTGTTTTACCTTCAGGGTCAAACTGATGATGGCCTCGTATGGTTTCCCCTGCAGGGGGAAGAGTAGCCAGGAGGCGGCAGGGTTTTGATCACGGTAATATCCTGTGAATACAGTGTTAAGTAGTGCTTCCTGTGCTCCAGTCTGATTTGGAGCTCTTCACAGATGCATTGAAGTAAACCCAAGAATAGTTGTGAAACAGTTCATATGCTTCCATGCTGCTTCTGGTTTGGCCCCGAAAGTCTCTAAGATAGTTGTTGTGTGGTTAATTTCTTGTTTTTAAAAAGTTCCATTTGCAGTGTGCGTTCTAATCATAAGCGGCTATATTTGCTAGGTAGGAAAATATTAATTTGATCCCACAGTAGGCCATGGGCTTACTTCCACCCGGTGCTTCTCTGTTCGGTAAATGCTAAGGGGATATAAATGAGATTAGGTGCTTCATTTGTTTGCCATTCTCTTAGAAATTCATCCCTACTTTAATTCGCTAACCTGCTTTTTCTCAAGAAGTTGGAGATGGTTCCATTTTGCTGCCCAATATCAACAGTGCGGAAATTAATATCACCAGCTTCAGAGCTACCTCTTCATACATGACCACACTGCCAATATTTCCCCGATCTATTTCCAGTTTAGGGAATAAGCAATTCTAAAACTGAGCTCTTGCCATCATCCTGATGTTTGTACAACTGGATAAAATTCAGCATTTGGGCACACAGTTGTGTGTGTGCTTCAAATTTTGGGAAGTGTTTCAGCTTTGATTCTGGCTGTTTCCAGACCCTTCTCCTTTGCTTCATTCTGTTACATATCATTTCTCCTCAGTTTCTATCTTTGATCTACATAATGCTCCCCACCCCCACCCCCCGCTTCTTGAGGGCCCTATGCTATACAGAGATGCCTGTACACATGTGGCACCTTAACCAAGGAGAGGTGGTTGTTTTTCACCCTCATGGTCTTGAAGCCCACCTCTAATTGTAAACATCTTTGCTGCTGTGAGATACCTTGTGGATTTATTTTTTCTGTTTTGTGAAAGAAACAAAATCACCTAGGGCAGTCACTGACATTGAATGTCCCTTCTGCCACCCACACATACAAATATTCATCTGCTCCTGTGGGCCGCCTAACTTTCTGGAGCAGCTTTGGAGGTGCAGTGTAGAAGGGTTGCAGGGGGCAGGGAAAACTTTTTTGTCAGTTGTGTTCATTTGGCTGGTGGATGGAGTGTTGGATTTCATTCCTAGTCTCAGTACACTGCCTGCAATTTATAAAGCACATCGTGCTTTCTAATTGCAGTGCAGATTGGTGGATTGTGAAGTGGGCGGATCAAATTGGTGGGGAAGGGGCCAATAAAGTAAGAGGAGAAGATCACAGCATAACACTAAGAATAACTCCAGATCCAAACACAGTGGAGTACATGTTGTGTTTTGTTTGTTCTTTTCTACTGTGTTGTGCATAGTTGGTGTTTGAGGGAAACTGTGAAGAGTGACCTAGCCAGGTGTATGAGTGCAGAAGGTCCTTAGGTATGCCAATTAACCATGTAAAAACCAACTACTTTGGATGCATGTTTCGAAGGAGTAAGTTGCTCAGTCAGGTGAATTAAAGCACCATGATCTCTGGAAAGCATGCTAGTTTGTTGCTGAACTTTCTTTTCTTTTCCAGGGCCCAGTGGCCTTCAGCCAAATGTAAAGCTAGCACCTATTACTGTCCACGACTCAGACAGTGAAGATGAGGATGAGAATGCAGCCACCTCAAGATCCTGTATTACAAATAGCATTGCACAAAATTACTCAGATGGAGAGGAGAGAGTCAGAGATTCGGTGGAAATCCGGGAGCCCTCAGGTGAGAATTTTTGCTTCTTCATACATGTCGTAAAAATATTCCTTGTTGTGCTACAAAGCACAAAATGCACAAACAAGTTTCTATGGAATGTGGTTCACAATGATTGTGGCCCAACTTTAGAAAGATAGATAGATTTCTCTCATGTCCATTTCTGCTGTTGTTCCCATATTTCTGCAGATCAGCTGCAAGAGTGATGCCTTCTTAACATGACGGTGGTGTAGTTGCCACCAAAACCGCTTGTGTGAGGTAGCTCTGTTGTAACTGAAAAGGGCTACTTGGTATTCATAGTCCCTTTGATCACAGTTATTGGGTGGTTTCCATCCATTGGATTGCGGTTCAGTTTGTACTTCCAAATTGTACAACAGTTTGATTCTGGTTTGTGTTCTGTGGTTGGACTATACCACAGTCCCCCAAGTTCATACATAATGAGGAATTGAATTCTAAAGTGAATTGCAGTCCTTTTTGCATGTAGGCTCATTCAGAATTGGCTGAACGACTTCAAAGGCTTTGGATGAAAACTTCCACATGCTTTGCCAAGATTCGACAGGCTAAGCATTTGTAATGTATTTCTCTAGCAGATCCCTGAGGGATTTGATCCCAGTTACCTTTATTTCTTCACGGCTTGTGTCTTTCTTGCACAGCCTCCCTGCAACCTAAAATGGGGACAAGGCACATCAGCAAAATATGGGGCAGGAGGCCAGGATACTGTAGACATTTTACTGTTCCACAAGCCGTACCTTCTGGTCAAAAAGTATGTCAGTGTAAACTTGAGGGGTAAGTGCATCAGGGGTGGGTGGGGGAGCTATCAACATACAGTATCTTTTGAACACCTTAGTCCAGGAAGAAAGGAAATTATTTGAAAACTAAGATTCTCATAAATAAAGGGCAGGGCTGTAAATGTTTCTTGTTAACTAGGTAGCTACTGTAAGAAGAAATTAGGTGCAACTAACTAATTTGAGCCTCTTAAGCAGCTTTACTATGTGCAGTACATTGGGTCAGATTCAACTAAGTAGTGCCACTGGTGGAAGTGTGCACAAGGACTTCTGCTAGCACAAAAGACTTCCCCATTCCTCCCACCCTGCCTCCAGTTAGCCCTGGGCAGGGAAGGAGCCCCCAGAACCATAGGCAGGGGGAGAAGAGGGCAGATCACTCCATCAGACAAGTAGAAATGCTTGTGCTGACAGAGCAGTCAGCTTAGTGCTACGTTGAATTCCTCCCAACATGTTTAAACCTCTAGTAAGTGAAGTAGCTCAACATATCTGCACAATCGCTTATCCTGCTTGGAATAATGATGCAACAGTTGCAGCAGGTGTTTCACCAGGTCGTCTGGGGTGTGTTGATAACTAGCGGTGTGTGTTTACGTGACTTTATATCACGTCATAGCTCTCTTTCCTTTTGCCCCCTGTTGTTGTTGTTGCAGTGAGCGGTAAAGGCAAAGCTCCGCTGCGAAAGAGGTGCAATGCCAGCCGGGTCAAACTGTTTCTTTCTGAGGAGAGCAGCTGCGAGAAAGGCTGTCAGGTCACCAGTGAGCAAATTAAGGCGGATATGAAAGCGGCCAGTGACGTGACAGCAGAAAGGAACAAAAGCAAGGATTGTTACCCAGGTTGTGGTGGTGGCACTGGGCCTCCGGGAGCCTCAGACACTGCAGCGTCTCCAAGCCCAGATGGTATGAAAACGGCTGATAGCTGCAGCGAGGCCCCCTCCGCAGCAACAGAAGACCCTGGGAAGTGTCTCTGCAAGAGCGAAAGCTCCAGTGAGAGGGACAGTGAGGAGAAGCCATTGTGCTCCAGGTGTTCCTGCTATATGCCCCAGAACCAGCAAAGGAGGACTAATGGCGTCTCGGGTGGCGAATGCCCATCTACCAGTGGAGCTTGTGGTATGAATGGGCCAAATGTGAGAGGGGCGGAATTCTCCCTAAGAACATTACCAAACTGTGGCTCTTCTGGAGAGGCCAGCAATGGGAGGACTAATGAGAGAGTCTGTGGGACTGCTAATGAGGAACGGAGCCCTCCTTCACAGCAAGGGAGATACGAAATGGAATATAATGAAGATTACCCTCGCAGACCTCTCACGAGAGCCAGAAGCAGACTTTCCCATGTGCCTCTGGTGTCTCAGTCAGGTATGGTTTCATTTATCCAAGTTTTGCATCAAAGCAGTGCATCATTGTCAAAGAAGGGAAAGGACCAGCCACATTGTAATAATGTCAGAGCAGAAATGCCATTTTCTCTCTCTTGTTATTGTGTTGGTTTGTTTTGGGTGTTGATAGTTTGAGAGAGTTTTTTTGTGGGGGGGGGGGATTCATTGAAATACAAAGACTTATAATCTGATTTGAAGCCTGCTTTCAAAATGAAAGCATAAGCTTACTGATAGCTACTTGGTGAAGATTGACCGGATTCTGTGATTACATAAGCCTTTAAAACTTGTCACCACACCTAAATCATATTGTTTCTGGTATATGTTTTTTCAAAGCGTAGAGCAGTTCTATGCTGGGTTCAGCCATCTTAGGTGATGGGCCATCCAGGCTTTGGGATGCAGAACAAGTCCAAGTCTTCCTTCCAGTGCTTGAGCTGGAGACTGGGAGCGTTGCTGAGTGTAAGTAGAGAGCAAAAAGAAACCTCTGGCTCGGAACTACATGAGAACTGTGCAGGTGCCACGTTTATAGCCGCTTTCAGGAAGTTTTTACAAATACCTCCCAGTTAGGAGTTCTTTCCAGGAATCTGGGCTTAACTGGTATTTCACCCATGAGAGGGAGCAACCTTCTGCTGAGGCTTTGTTTGGCACATAAATGGTAGGGTCAGCAGACTTGTTACCTAACTCCCATTACAAAAATATATATTTACATAAAACGTGGTTAAAATAATTGCAAGAAATTTAGGAACATATTCAATGAGAGCAGTGCATAAGTCATATATTCTAGAACAGTTTTATAAAAAATAATAATTACTTCTCTCTCTGTTCCATTTCTCCTATAATTGCAAGGTAATTTAACTCCAAGCAAAATTAAATCAAAAGGATCTCTATTCCTTAACCTGATTAAAGGCAGGACTGGTTCAGACTCGCTCCTAAATGTGTGCTCGTCAAAAACCCGTAAGATTCCAGGAAAGCATTCATTTTCAGTTGTTCCTATCAGAAGAGACATTTTTCTTGGTGCATACTTGTTCTCAGAGCAGTTTCCCTTAAACATAGCAAGACCAGATAATGACTTCCAATTCAAGGTTATTCATTCCAGTTCGGGAGATCATCAACTAAGATCAGACTCTTTCACCCGGAAGGTCAGACTCTTTTGCAAGACACCAGTTGTGTGATGCTCCCGCTGTGACAGGCATGGTTGCTTTTTCTCTGTGTCTGCTGCGGAGGTGGAGCTTCAGCCACCCAGCAGGCAGAGACTGAGCTGGAAGGGGATAGAGAAAGCTTGTCTCTTACGATTGCCCTGAGGTTCCAGCTACCTGGTAGAGGCAGAGACAAGCTTTTGTTGCTCCATATAGCTCTGAGCAGAAGAGGAATGGCGGAAGGTGCGTTGTCATGACCCAGCAGGCAAAAAGGCAGGGAAAGCTAACACACTTCCGCTATCCATCACCAGCTTTTAAGCTGGAGAGGGTGATGGCCACAGGCTTTGGTTTGGGCCAGATCTCATGCTACCTTTCAGAGATGCAGCTTAAGTTTGGGAGCAAGATCCTGCCCTTTAGGTGGCCTCAAATTGTAACTTGTTGACCCTGGTCATATTGATGTTCATGTGTGTGCAAAGCAATTGGGAAGATCATGTTGCATTTCTGCTTCTGCTTACTGTAGCGATGGGCCTACATTCATCCCCAGTTAACATTCTGTTGACCTTTGGGGCACATTCTACCATACCAACACGCAACTCATGTGTGTACCTTTAAGCGATAGTGCACGTTTCCTAATGTGAATTAATTATCCTGTAATGCATTTTGTCTACCCACTTTGAATGATTGATGGGTGGAGTTTCCCTTTGTTGTTGTTGACGCCATGTAATATGGCAATCCTACTGCATGTTTTGTTTAAAAGTAACAGCGTAAGCACATCTGTACTCATGTTCATTCTGCCGCCATAGTCTAAGACTTCCCTTCATTTTACCCTCCCAAATTCAAGTGCTTATTTGGTGAGGCACCTTTTGCTTTCACAGGTCTTTGCTTTGTTTTCCAAGAGTAAAATTACTTTGGGGGAGAATTCAGAAATTATCAGTTTCATATTCTTTGCTTTAAATACTTTGAATTATAGTAGTTAAAATAATTTATTTTGTTCAGCATTGGTACCTGAAATATTGAGATTTGCTCCTTTTCTCGAAGCGTTGAAAGGATCACTGCCGTTTGATATAGTCAGAGGAAAAGGGTGATGTCATCTAAAGAAAAATCTTGGTTACAGTACTAAAACTGAAAAAAACAAACAAAAAAACCTTACTTGCCATTTAATGTTTAAGGTCTATTAATTTTATTACAACATAAGTTAGAGGTTTCCCTATTCAGAATAATTTCTTGCATGTTGTCTGTAATTCTGAGAGAGCCAACATTGTGCCCTCCAAATGTTGTTGGGCCCAAGCTCCCATTAGTGAGAGTCCCCCAACATCTGGAGGGTGCTGTATAATTACTCCAGCTGTAAATGCAGGATGTTTCACATATTTAGGTGGGTTTTTATTGTTTTTATTTTTTTAGAGAAATGCAAAGGAAATTCATGCTTTGATATTATTCTGCACTTCTTTTAACTTAACATTTATTAGCAAACGAAGACTGTAAAAACTGAGGTTGCTGATGGCTGAATTTTAGTGAATTAAATACTCACTAAAACAATCTAGTTGCCTTCTTGAGATCTCTTTGGACAGAATCCATCAAAACGTTGTTTTTTTCTTCTCCAGTACATATTAAGTAAAACAACCCTAATCATTCAAAGCTATATAAAATCAAGATAAAAGTGGCTGTATTCATCTGAGCAACTCTTTTTCTCTTTCACCTATTGAATTTGTTTCATGTAATATCCCAATTATAAGACTTGTTTTTGAATGGTGTGTGTCTGTAACCACAGTGTCTTTTACTGACATTTTCTGGCCATCTGAGTATGGTGCCCATTGACCTTGTCCTGCAGGGGCCCTGCAGACTTCAGCAAGGCTGAGCCAAAGGCAAACAGAGAAATAGACTTTAAAAAAAACATTCATTCAAAAGTTACAATACATTTTCAATCAATATATCTCCTGTACAGACATCTCTGTGACGATGGTGGCATTAAAATATCCTGTTCTTCTACAATAAAAGAGAAAAGGGGAGACATGATGCACAGCATATCATTAGCCGTGTCCCATGCCCAACTTTTCCTATTGAAGATACACTTATCAAACGTTACTCAGCGAAATTAGTGCCCAAGTATACCGTATTTCCTATGTGCTTCCTTATTACCCAAAGGAAGGATATATTGTAATTCTAAGGAAATTCAGAATCCTAAATGATTAACTCTTCACTGAACTGTGTTTCTGTGGTTGTTATTTTTAAGTAGCGTAGTCTCCCACCCTACTCCTGGGGTGCTAAAAGTACAATGACTTTTCCAAGCACTGCAATTCTCAAACCTTTTTTTTGGGGGGGGGGCGCGTCTTCCTTGCTGTATGCAGGCAGGGAAGTGATATTTATACCGCATGTCCCATTCTCTTGTCTGCTTCAGTGAGCAGAGCTCTTGTAAATGTCACTTCCCTGCAGGTGTGCAGACCCAGGGTAAATATGCATTGGTCGTGAATCTAAACAGAAAGAGCACATAGGTCCTAATACTGAACTTTCCCTTCCCAGCTGTGCCCCTTTCACACCATCCATCCACTTTAAAACACCACATTTGTTGCTTATATTTTGTTTTAATAGTTTTATATACAGTATAACCTTTCAACAATATCTGAAAAAAATACCACGAGGAACGAAGTCTTTTCATGTCTTCATCTAAACCACTATTTAGACAAATATTTTATTTTTGTAATCCGCTAAGAGTTTATATTTGCCTGCAGTGGTGGGAGTAGTTTCAGACTGATATAAGTAGATGTTTCAAAGCTAGAGGCTGGAGCTAGAGTTTAGATAAGCAGAATTCATCTAACAAGATGCTCCCACTGGCTGTAGGAGGCAATTTTGGTAATTCATCTTTGTTCTGAGGGCTCTTATTCCTCGCCCCCCAGAAACTGTTCTGGATACTTGGGGGACCCGTTCACAGAGGGACATATCTGAACCCACCCTTAAGGGTTTAACACTGTTTTGGCTGTTGTAAGTCCTACCACCACCTGAATGTCAGCAAGTTTCACTTTGGTATAAGTTCCACTGAGCCCTGTAAGGCTTGTTTCCTGGATATGCTTCAGGTTACAGTCCTAGAGCAATTCCAAAATCTACATTAGGGCAAGACGTTCATTAGTCCAGTCCAAATGCCATGAAGTGCTGTGCAGGTTTTTGTGTTCTCCAGGACTTCTTTATCAAACTTATTAGACATAGGTTTATTTGGATTTTGTGTGTGTGTGTGTGTAAACAAACAAACATAATACAGTATACAAGTGTATCAAAATGTATTCAGTATAAAGTAAACTGAAAATAACAATAGTTACTAAACATTGCAGGCCAGATACTTCCAAGACCCTCATTAATCTAAGAAACCATTCAGAATGACTCTGCTATTCCTGTTACAGCTGTTCACCAATAAGAAATGTCCAATCTTTTATTCATTTGTTTTTGTTCCCAGAAGCGACCAAACCAAAGCCCAGGCATTCAGTGAAGCGAAAACGGACGGCCGACAAGTCCACAAGCACCAGCGATCCTGTGATTGAGGATGACCACATCCAGGTAAAGCCTTTTTGAGCCCCAAGCTGGAAACCTGTGCCATCTTACTGACAGCCTAGATGGATGAATGCCCCCAAATGCCGCAGAAAATGTTTTGGTTCAAGGTCTACTCCGCAATTGACTATTTTTTTTAAAAGGGCATTGTCAAACTGAAAAATCATATTCTGTCTTAAGGGGATAGCAAGCAAATTCTCCGGTTTCATTTCAACAGAATTTACTGTAAGTTCTTTGTGTGCAGTGTATATCTTGCTTGTAGTCTGCATATCTTTGCTGCTAAAAACCAGCAGGCAAGGAGGAAGAAGTTCCTCTAGTAGAATGGAATGTCAGATGATCCCTTTAACCATCCTGCTTGAGTGCTGTCAAATATTTCCACATCATTTTGTTATGATGTTGCTCACACTCTGCAGATGATGTTAGTTGCCCTAGTTTCACCACCATTGGTAAATGTTTTGTTTGTATGTGTGTGGTTCATGTAGTGGTCTTCAATTTTGAAAATAATTTCTCCAGGTTCTAACACTGAAATCAAAAAACCTTGTTGGGATCACTTTGACAAATTGTGGCATAACAGATCTGGTGCTGAAAGACTGCCCTAAAATGATGTTTATTCACGGTATGTATACTTTGATTGTTGACATCTGGGAAACTTGTATACATTTTCATCAGACTTGGGACATCTCCAGCTGCACCACAGGGTTTCTTGTTTAATTTTCTGAACATAATGGACTCTAGCCATTGTCTCCCTCTGCTCACAGAAGGCTCATCAATCTAGCAGAGGCTTCTATGAATGGAAGGAGGTGGGGAGAGATATTTTCACTGTTCGTTGCCTTCCTTCTGCTCTCCCCTGAGGGGAAAAGTCTGATCCAGTGGGTTGGGGAACTCTCAAATAGCATGGGTGGTAGTGCAATGGGAGAAAGGGGAAAGGGCAACAACCACATCCCTCCCCTGGAGCAAAGAGCCTTTCACAAACCAAGAGAGATAGTTGATACAACCCTATCCATTTCACCAGCTATACTCCATGCTGTTACCCATGTGTTGGTAACCTTAAAGTCGGGTTACTGTAACACATTCAATGTGGGGTTGCTCTAGGACCAGGTTTGGAAGCTCCAGCTGCTGCTGAATGCAGCAAGGGGGCATCAGGCCAACAATATATGACATCATTGTTAAAACAGCTGCACCTGCTGCCCATCTGCTACAAAGCCAGGTTCAAGGTCCTTGTATTAATTCACAAAGCCCTGAACAACTTTGGTCCAAGCTACCTCATGGATCACCTGAACCCTTATATCCTAGCTCAGTCACTGAAATCATCTGCAGGAGCCTTGTTGATCGTTCCCCGATTTGGTCAACAAGAAGAAACTGTGCCTGTAGTGTCATTGGCCTGGTATTGTGGCATTCTCTGCCAACAGAGATTCAGCAGGTGCCTTCTGTGCCAACTTATAAATGCCTGCTGAAAACCTTTCTATTCCACCAGGCTTATGCAGGCAGTTAAGAATACATCTTTCCACAATAGCTGATTTCTGATTTTCAATTTTTGATAGGGTTTTTAGTGTATGGTTTTGTGTATGATTGTTGTAATCGTCTCTGATATTTTTCATGAATATCATATTTATTTTTTTAAAAAAACGCTTAAGTAATGTCTGCTGTTAAGCTTCCACACTCTATTTCCAGTTGGGGTTATAATTTTGGGATAGCAGTTGTAGTGCTATAATCAGTGGCGCTTCTAGATTCCTGGCAGCTTCATTTCCCCACTTAATGGGCTAAAGGGTGCTTTTTTTTCTTTTTTTTTCTGGGCCACCAGAATTTTTCTGTATAACGATAGAACAGGGAGGTGAAAAAGATAAGACAGCAGTGAAGACATAAGACATGCTTAGATTAAAAAGTTAGTCCTACTTCTCACTTTTTATGCTTTTAGTTTTCATTTCCTAATTTTACCCTAGGAAAGCAAATAAAGTCAGCAGACTTTATTGTTGCTAAATGCATACAAAATGGCAGTAAGACAACACAGTTTTACCAGCATTTTGTAATGTGGTAGGCTGTCTGTGGCAATATGTATGGCTAAACCTAAATACCCGCATACATTATCTTATGGTCTTCACAATTTTCTTGTCCTGGAATATGTAGCCACCAGATGCCGCGTACTTAAGCACTTGAAGGTAGAGAATGCGCCTATTGTCAATCGATTTGACTATGCTCAGTGCAAGAAATTAAACATGGATCAGGTACTGGATCAGATACTGCGGATACCACCAGAGAGAAACCGGATCATTTACCTTCGTCCAATGCAGCAGGTATTCAGATGGATTTCATGTTTGTGTTCTTTGACATCTGAGTCATGTTCCCTTTTTTTTTAAATGAGAAATTTGCAAGTGTGAAGTTAAGAAGGCTGGCCTCCAAAGCCACGTCTAACTGGGTTGTATGCAGTGGTGTTGCATTATCAGAAAGCAATTCTGCATCAAGTTTTTCTTAATCCTCACTATTATGATAAGCTTCCAGTTGCACCCCATAAAAGCTGCTCCTGAGGGTTGGGAACTACTTCAGAATCAAATGGGATAAGTATTGGGGATAAATGAAAATCAGGTGCCCTGATAAGTCTGCTCTTTGTAAGTGTTGGCAGAGCTTTGTTGGAAAACATGTACAGAATCTCTTCATCATATACATCAGGGGTGTCAAACTCAAATTCATCGGGGGCCGCATCAGCAGTTTGGTCACCCTCAAAGGGCCGGTTGTGTCTGTAGGACTATGTGTCCACTCTTTATTATCATAAATTATTGTCACTGCATTCAATTATTACTGTTTTTTGTAGTAATGTAAGCTCATTCCCGCCCCCACGCGGATCACATTCCTGCATCGTGGCACGTGTGTGGGAGGGGATGTAAACGAGGGAAATTTGAACAAAAGGTGGGGATCGATGGCTTCGGGGGGGGGGGGGCTCAACTAAACCTTCGGCAGGAAGGAGAAAGCCACTGCTGGGATTAAAAACCTGCAGATGGAAAGAGGGCTTCCCTCTCCCGCCCTGCGCACACCCAAACCCCGCTAGGCAGGATGCCACACGCTGCAACCCACCCCATGCTTTGGAGAGGGGCAGGAACATGCGGTGCAGCGCCAACTCCCTGCTTTGCTTTTGCATCCTCCCTCCTCAGCGCCAGAGTCCCTTCCCCTCGCACTGAGGGAGGGCAGCGGATTTCCCGAGGAGGAAGGCGGCGGCAGCCCCAGCGGACGTGCATCTTCGCCTCAGAGCTGCTCTTCCCCCCACCCACGCTGTTGTCGTCTTCGCCGCCGCCTCTCCCTACCGGGACTGCAGGCATAGGAGGCTTGAAAACCTCCCCCCCAAAAAATCCCCCTCCCACCTACTCAAACCGCGAGGTGACTCCATCTGGAGCCCTACATCACGAGGGGCTGAGAGGAGGCGGTGGCAGAGCAGGAAGAGCAGGAACCCGTGCCGCCGCCGCCGCCTCCCTCCCGGCCGCCCCCCAGGGAGCAGCTCCGCCGGAACTGAGAAGCCAAAGGGCGGCTCGGGGGTGGGGGGCAGAGCAAAAGCCAGGCACCCTCCCGAGTGCCTATGAGGAGAAAACGGGGGAAGAGGGAAGAGAAACCCGGCTCCATCAAGAGAGCGGCTGTTGCGCTTCGCCTACTTCCCCCTCAGGCTCACTCAGCGTCCCTTTCGCCTGCTCGCTCGCCCACCTCCCGGATGCAGCCGAGGAGAGGAAGGGAAGCGGCGGGCGGCGGCTCCCCAGTGCCGCCTCACTCGCTCTCGGAGACAACAGCAAAGCCTGCCAAAAAAAAATCCAGCGCTGCTCCGTCCCAGCACCAACTTTGCCGGCAGCGCCTGTAGGGCTTTCCTACCTCCTCGGCGGGCTTCCTCCTCCTCCTGCATCTCACTTCCCCGTCTGGCCGCTGTGCCACCGCCTCCCTCAGCCTCATTCGAAATTGAAATTCCCTCGCCAAGGCCGTCAGCGCGGCTCCAGCGCCCCGGCCTCCGCCTGCAGCCCCGCCCCCATTTTTGACCCTCGGCCAATCGCAGGCTCCAGAACTACTGTCAGTGGTTATTGTCGGCGGCGGCTACGCGGGCCACATGACGAGGTCTGGCGGGCCGGATTAGGCCCCCGGGCCTTGTGTTTGACACCCGTGATATACATGCTATTTTGTTCCTTGCAGCTTTCTCAAAAGAGAAGCATGACATATTTTATCAGGAAACTGGCATGATGATAGGACACAACTTGTAGATTATGTCACTGTACTTTGTTCTTTTATTTTGGTTATATTCCATGTTGTGCCTTTCCCCCCACAGGTTGACACACTGACTCTAGAGCAGAAGATATTTAGTGGTCCCTACCCATACCACATCTGTGTAATTCATGAATTTAGTAACCCTCCAAATGTTCGGAACAAAGTGCGCATTCGCAGCTGGATGGACACAATAGCAAACATTAATCAGTAAGTCTCTCTTTGAATAGAACTGTAATGGATAAATATATATCTGTGAGTCAGAAAGGTCCTATATTTCTCTCCCCCCACCACCCCAAGGATGTTGTTGGATTCCAACTTCCATCAGCCCCAGCCAACATAACCAGCAGTCAGAGATTTATGGGAGTTTTATTCAAGCAAGAACTGCAGGTTCCCCTCCCCAGCTTAGTGTGATGTCTATATCATTGCTTTTTGGGAATTGTTTAAAAGCTGATGGTGTTTTGAAACATTGTATTTTTCTTGTGTGAATGCAGTGATTCATCTTAAGTTTTATTCTGTCTAATCCTCATAGCTATAAGGGGTCTTCCTTATGAGCCAGTGGAATGAGAATAGGTTGAAGTCCAATAACCGTTGTCCTCATTATATTATCACAGCCTTGTAAGTTACTCCACACACACCCAAGGTGCTAGCCTGTTTTTTACTCTTAGGAGGGCCTGCATTTGGATGTACAGAACACTCCATCCCTCCTTTGTCTGCCTCTCTTATGAGTGAAAAGCAGGCATGGGAAATATTCTGAAGGCTAGAAATGAATGATTCCTCCCTCCTCCACAAGCCCATTTGGGTTCTATCTCCATCACACAGAAAAGAGCTTCACCTATTGTATATCCAACACACAAAAACCAAGCATGCTAATGGCAAAGCACATATTGCTTTGTCCCTTCTCCGCCGTCTCCCTGTGTTTCTATGCTTGACATGCGGTGGGGCTGTCCTGCTCATCTAGCGTAGGAACTAAGCAGAGGAGTTGGAAAGTGGCTTTTCCATTTGCCACTGGCTTACCATATTTCTTTGCTAGGTGGGAGGTTTGTCTGCTGAGTGTCTAGCAAAAGAATACAGAATACTGGCAGTAGAAGGAAGGCATGCTCTGTCCTCTGCTACCAGTTCTCTTGCTTTCTGTGCTGGGATATTGAGGAGGGAGTGACAGGCGGGGGGGGGGGAGTGGAGGACCCTCCGCTTTCCCCCCACCCCCGCCTGTCACACTAAGATCGGTAGCAGGAGGCCGGCCTCGCAGCGGCGGTGGCAGCGGAGCCAGCACACATTCGATCGTAAGTCGAATAAATTCGTAAGCCTGCCCCCATTTTTTCCCTTCATAACTCGAAAAATTTGTATGTCGAGGTGCCACTGTATGTGTTCCCGCTTGCACCCCAGTGAGTAAAGTGTAACCAGCGAGAAGGACCAGAGGCTCAAGATTGTAGCAGAAGCAAACTAAATGGTTTATTGATCCAAAATGCTCAACACAGGAACAGGAGAGAATTAACATTGCAGGTCTGCAGTATAGAAATAACAAAACATGAATTCAGGCAGTATGAGTGTCAGAGATAGGAAGTTAATATGAACCAGCATAAGAATGGCATTGACAAAGCAATCAGTCAAAGCAATTTGAAAGGCACCCTAAGCCTATAACTCCTTGCAGCTCAAATTGATGTTTGTTTTTTAAAAAACCCTTCTCCGTTTCCTTAGCATTACCAGAGTGGAGTCCATAACCAGCAATGCAGTGCTGAGGGTGCAGGGGAGGAGAGGGTGAATAAAAGATCCTTTTTGTGAACTGGAACAGCAAAAAGGAGGCAAGACAGGAAGCAGGGAATAAACCTAGGAAATAAAAACAAATGAAATGGGGTGAAATGTAAGGCATTCTGGAAGTGAGTCTGAATAGAGATGGGGGTCAATTTTTTCACCATTTGTCATTTTGGGTCCTGAGTCAGCAAGTGGATTTGTAGATTATTTAGTCTTTCATGCGTGCCCCACAGTTCTTCTGCTGTAACCGCCAATGTCTCTTCATCTTTTTATGCCTTTGTAAGCACATTCCACCATCTCCATAGTTGTAAAGAATCTGTTATTCGCCGTGTCCCAGACATTTCTCCGCCTCTTACCAAAGTGTTTCTGTTGCCAACAAATAACATTTGGGTAGTCACTCTCTGCATCAACAAAAAAAGTCTCTTTGATATCAACAGCAAATTAGACTTCCAAAGAAGTTACATTGAGCCTAGACTTTTCCACTGTTGTCATCTCTTGGTTGATTATTACTGCTGTAGGGCTCTCAGAATCCAGTGGTTCCTTGGGCCTAACAGATCCCAGATTTACAGGTGGGGAGGATGCAAAGTACCCTCCTCCACACAAAGCATAGAAATGCAGTGGGCTGCCAGAGGTGGAGTTAATCTCTTTTTTGGTAACCCCCCCCCCCGACTGTGAAATTCCTGGTCACCTATGTTGACCAGCCAAGTGGTTAAAAACAAAACTGCATTATAACGTCTCTTTCTCAGACAGAATTCCATATTTCAGATATTCCATATTTCTCAGATAGAATTCCATGCTTACTCATATTTGTTGTTCTTGTTTTCCCCTCCTCCAGAGAGCTTATTAAATACGAGTTCTTCCCTGAAGCCACGCGAACAGAAGATGACCTGAAAAAATATACAAAGTACCCCTGGGGGAGAGACATGTACACATTAGAAGGTGAGCAGTATGGAGACGTTTATATTCTGTTTCTCCAGAAAATACTTGTTTGAATTCCAACAGATATCGGGGTAGTTGAAGTCTCCCATGCCATGACTATATTTATTATTTTTAAATTTCTATTCCACCCTTCATGCAAGGATCACACGGCAGTTTACAATATAAAAACACAAAATACATTACATCATAACGAACAAAAACTGACACCCCCAGATGCAGCTTAAAAGGCCATAGATTGTTAAATTAGCCAAAGGCCTTGAAGAAGAGGAATGTTTTTGCCTGGCACCTAAAGATCTGTAACAATGCACCTGTCACTCAGACTCATACATAACTTGGATTGAGTAACTTTATCCAAAACTGCATTACACTCTAGAACTCGGATAAGTAGGATGCAAAATCAGCTCAGTCAGTACCTAAATTGGCAAAAGAGCAAAAATTCTGTCCACTCTTTAACATGAAAACCCCATAAAGTAGGATAGCATTGTATTTGTTGCATGAACAAGTAAAAAATACACCAGATAAGCAGAACTTTAAAACAATTGCTTATTTTTCATATTGGCTATTGTATCTCTCCTTTTTGAATGTTTGGTAATCTTCTCTTGGAAGGCACCATCCAAGTCCTTGGGTGTCTGTAGCAGTAAGGTCACTGTTCTCCTACCATTTTTACCCCAGATACTCTCAATCTACTTTCCATGCTGCAAGTCATGGATTTCTTCACAAGTGGACACATCCTTTACATATAATGCTCCTCCTCTTCCCTTCCTGTTTAATCTATTCCTTTTGAGCAGGTTATACCCCTCAATTTCTGCATCATCTCATGTGTGATGGTCAGGTGTGTACAGAGATGGCAGGCCCAGTGGGTGCACTCAATCTATCCACCTCAATGCACACATTTTACCACTGATCAAGTACATGCACACAGCTTGTTCCCTAGACTGGGCTTTAAAGGCGGTTGTAGGTTGAACAGAAGGGATTACAGCTGATGAAGCAGCATGAAAATGTCCTTACTTTCTTTCCAATTACCTTTGCCATAGGTGTTGTGGATGGCGCCCCGTACTCTATGATAACAGATTTCCCCTGGTTGAGGTCTCTCAGAACTGCTGAGCCTAATGGCTATGCCAGATATGACTTTGAGGATGATGAAAAAAGTAAGTGAATGCAAATATCTTTACTGATGTAGAACATTTGTGCTGCCCATCTGCTCAAAACATACCCAAAGCAGTGCCCACCTTTGACATGCAGTAAAGCTTCATTGAAATCAGTGGCTATCTGAGAGAAGGCCTTGTGTTCCTCCTTGTTCATTCAGATCTGGGAGTGAAGCTTTGCTCTGTATTCCAGCAAGTCAGCAGTTACATTCTGCTAGGGCTCAGGGCAGGCTCTGGAATGCACTAAGCTAGGTATGGAAGGCAAGGTGTCAGCATCAGGTGAAGACAATTTTTTTAGAAGGATATTTCCTAGTTGCTGAGTAAGATAAGGTGGGGAACCTTTTTCATATGGAGGGCCATATTTCTAGGCAACCTTCCATGGGCCACATACCAGTGGTGGGTGGGGCCAAAGTGGACGGAATAGTTAATGTAAATCTTATCATTGTACAGTCGACTCGTTTTATACATACCTCCCTGTCCTCCATCAATGCAAGGAAGAGTCCATTAGAGCTCAAGGACACATTTCAGCTGGGCAGAAAACGTGCAAGGAGGACCTCGAGATCCTTTCTAGTTCTATTGTTCTCCAATTCTGTGGAAAACAACACTAAAGCAATGAAGCTCAGTCAGGGCAGTCTCGAGCAGGTCGCGCGCCCTGGTGCTGAGGGGCGGAGATCGCTCCGGCGCCCTCGCAGGGCACAGCATGGTTTCCACGTGGCTTTGCCGCGCGGCGCCCTGCCTACCAGCCCGGCGCCCTGGCGCACCGCGCCACCAGGGGTCTACCTGAGAGCCAGCCCTGAGAGAAAGGTGGTTAAAAAGTGTCACAGTATGTGCTTGGGTGAAAAGAGAGGACAGTCACACATGCCCTGCTGACAGCAGTTGCTTCAAATGAAGGGAAAGTTTATGTTAAAAGTCGATGTTGTGGGCCAGGGTCACCAGCATGGTCATGTTCATGGCAGCAAGCTTCCCACCGAAACCTGGCTTGAAAGAAGCACTCTGTTGTACCCAGTAGAATATGCTTTGGTGTCCACAATGCTTTTTCCAGTTTTCTCCAAAAAGATGGTGACCCTTGTGCACGATTAGGCTGAATGGAATAGCCATCCCCCCGCCCATTTCTTTGTATTGCTTACACTTCAGTTTGATGCTTATGTTTGATGCTTATGCCTGAGAAAATACCCCTTGCTTTTTAAAAGCGAGTATAAATTCCATGGATAATTCCTTTTGCTTCTATTTTCTTTTTCTCTCTTTATATTTTTAGCTACTATTTATGCTCCCCGAAGGAAAGGACAGCTATCAGCTGACATCTGCATGGAAACCATAGGCGAAGAGATCTCTGAGCACCGTCAAATGAAGAAAGGTGTCTTCCAGAGGGTGGTAGCCATTTTCATCCATTACTGTGATGTCAATGGGGAGCCTGTAGAGGATGATTACATCTGACTGGATCAGGCTTCAGCCTTCTAGCCCGCCCTTCCTTTTGACTGGCGTCGCCAGCAAAGAAAGCAAGTGGATTCCTTCCACTTACCTTAGTGCACTGAGGAGTCTTGGAACTTGTGTGCTTCACAATTGCCCCAATGCCTACTGGGACAGAGTTTGTAGCAAATGTATAATGAGAAGTTGCATTGTACACTGAGGACTATACGTAGAAAAATTATTCTTCCTGAAGTTGACTTTATTTCATATGTTTATATTAAGAAATGTAATTTAAAGTTCCATTTTAATGAAGGCAACTAATTATGGCAAGGGAGAAAAGTTTGATTTTTTTTTAGCTCAATTTATTCATAGCAGTATTTTTTGTTTGCCATGGGCAACTTTCCATATGCTACGTTTGGGAGTCACAGGATTCTTTTAATCTGTGCCTTTTTTTCCTCTTGAGTATCCTTAAGAATCCATTCTGAGTAAATCTGTTGAACAGTCTTTGAGTCTCATGCATTTTTCACTGGGAACTAAATCAGAGGCGCTAAGCCAATTAAAGAGTGACAGAAGTGGGCTGGGCGTGATCTATAGAAAACAGTCAGATTAAATGCAGACACACAAACTGAGAACTTTATCGAATTTCAGAAAGTTTGTGGGCCAGAGTGCAAGATAAAGCAATGCATTCAAAAATGGTTTCTGTTGCAGTTTCCTCCAAGATACACTGCCTTTCTAAAAAGATGCAAATACACTTGATAAAAAATATTGGCTAGGTTTTTTTATAGTATACAATGGCAAGAAAAGAGATGGGACTCACCTTCCAATCCCATTGCTGATATGCTATTCTGTGAATAAAAAACTCAGAATGTCATAAACCCCAAAGATGGAAATTATAGAGCAGTGCATCATCTTTTGTCTCAGTACCCTTGAGATACCAGATTATGCAAGCATTCTGGGTATTTGCATAAATAAGATTGGCAGTTATGTGGAGTTATTTATTGACACAGGAAGGTTATTTAATCAAGGTTGAAGTAAAAGATCCAGCCGTTTAGTAGTAATTGGATATGAACACATTTCCTGTTCAGCAAATGGCTGGAATCTAATCTTATTTCTTCTGTTTCGTGCATCTCTAGAGAGCTTATCTCCCTGCATTTTGCTGAAAGCTGTGTTTTGTGCATAAATTAATGTGTCTGAGTGAATGGATATGAAATGCAAGAGGAAAGGCCATACAATCAAGGTCGTGTGTTCTTTGGAAGCACAGAATTCAGCACCCTGAAAATCTCCCACTTCCATGGATTTTATATTTTTGGTGCATGCATTCATATTTAGAAAACCTTCACCCCACTGCAATTTTGAGAATGAAAAGCACCCATTCTCAATTTACAACTTCCTAACAGGGCTTTGCAGAGCCACACCTTCAGCCCTGCTGCATGTGGCAGCCACAGGTGGTGGTGTGGGGCAGGACAATTAGGCAGCAGTAGTCATATTGCCCCAACCCCCTTCCTCAGGACACCCAGTTTAAGGTTTTGCACTGGCTTCTAGCAGCTGATATCCCACCAGCAGATAGAAAGAGGGGTTGCATCCAATGGGAAATAGTAGAGCTGGATGGAGGGACAAAGTGGGATGCAGTCCATAAAATTAAAAGAGTTAATGCAACAATATTAACCTCATTACATTTAAACAATAAAATTGGCCTTGGTGAATAGCTCCCATTGCCTGCAATACCAATTTGAACTCCAGGAACCATGATGAAAGGATATTTTCAAAGCTTATTTAAAGAAGAATAGAGAGTGTCTGCCTAACTTTTCCCCAGGATAGAATTCCACAAGGAAGGAGCCATCACAAAGATGACCCCGTTTCTTGGACCAAGCACCCAAATAGATTTTCCTGCTGGGCATCTCATTGGGTCCTCCAGTGTAGAGCTGAACATATAGGTGAAGAAAGTTCTGTTTAAGGCTTTGAAAGTAACCATCAAGTTCTAAAGATGAATAGCTACTGACTTTTCGTCTCTACTCACCTGAGGACTTCCCCCCCCCCCCCACGCAACTAGTGCTGGAGCTTTGAATAAAAAAGAGTTCCATCAATTCGAATGAGCTGAGAGAGGGTAGGTCATTAGAGTGAATCAATTCTATTAGTTCCTAACTGTTGAGGATCTTTAAGCTGCATATATTCTGCTACACATCTACTGGCAGATTGAATCACCCAGTTTGCAAGATTTGTGGGCCTGCATCCCTCAGCACACATGAAACAGCTTTGCACATTTCTGATGGAATTTGTTGAGTTCACTCCTAAAGCCCGCAGATTTCCTGTACTGTACAGTCCTGTTACAAATAGTTTCTAATTGGATGGGCTGGCATTGTGTTGAGGATTAAAGAACTAGATCAACCTATATTTACAAGTTCAGTGGAAATTAACTCTTAAAGCCAACATATGTTTCAGACACTGTGAGGCTATACAACAGCAATTAGTTTTCCAGACCCACTGGGTGTAGATGAGACAACATCCAAAGGACATGGTGAGGATGTGTCTATTCATATAATCAATTGGTACATATGTTGTGCAACTGCTTGATGGTCTCTCAATTCTGGGTTGAGGTTTAGCAGTTGCGAAAATTAACTTAGAATTCAGAGTCTTAATATTTCTGCCAAAGAGGGTAGATTCTAGGGATGTGGCAGTTCTCATGTCTGGCTTTGATAGGCTGAACTGACTGCAAGGTGACAAAAATTAAGGGCTAGAAATCTACACTCTTAACCACTGATGGCAGTGGTTGGACACACTGTCTGACCATACTGAGAGACTAAAAAGATGCTTACCTGAACACTTGGTACACATTTACAGTTATATTTCGACTGATGTCTCTCCAATCTTCACAGCAATTTCATGTTTATCTGCACAGCAATAAATAGATTCAGATTTATTAGGTGCTGTCTTAGCTGGAAAGAGCCTTTTTATCTCTTCAAATGCAATGCTTCCCTGATCTACCAGATTGTGCCTATTGACATACCTATTGACACACTTTAGAACTCAAAAAGGTTATAGTGAGATAAAACTTACATTTTAAGAAGCCATGTCGATTCTCAGGTTTCTCAGCTCACTGGTAGTTAGAAAGACAAAGGCCAGAGTTGAGAGTTGAGTGATGTGAGCTAGAAGCTGGAAGCAGCTGGCTGGGAAGGCAGAGAGACAAAGTGATGCTTGATTTCTGTTTGAATTCAAGGCTGCAGCTATTGGGGTGTTGTTGCTGTGATCCCCTCAGTTGTAGGCTCAGATGGTATATATGTTTAAATAGAATAATAGAATTGCTTAGTTGGAAGGGACTTTCAGGGTCACCTAGTTCTAGTCCAACCTCCTGCAATGCAGGAATCACGACCCTGACATTAAGAGTTGTGTGCTTTACCAACTGAGCTGTCTACGAAGACACCGCATTCTCTGCTGTACTTCATTCCAAAGGAAACGCAAACCCTGGAAAAGTGCCTGGGACCCCAGCAATTTTGCACCACTTGGGAAAGCGGGGATGGCATGCAACAGTATTAATGTGCAAGTATTTTTATGTATAACACAATGCTTATAACACTATCTTTTTATGTGCTGGTTACTTTCGGAAACCTGGACTGCATACTTGTATGATATGTTTATAATAGTATACCTATAATAATACATACAATATGTGAAGATTGTATTTTTAGTGGAACTGGCAAAAAACACAGAAAAAACTGCATTTCTTTTTGAGATCAAGGAGTGAGATATAAATTAGAAAACATCTGCAAATAAGTTTGATATCAAGCTTAGATGATGTCCATCCCTATTTTGGGAGTCTAGCTTCTAAATATAACCCCCAATAGCTGCAGAAGATCATATATAAGCATTAGTGGTAACTAACTTGAATAGATCTGAGGATTATCTGTCTGCATAATCTATTCCCTTTCAAATTGTGAATGGAATTCAAGCCTCAGTAAACGAAGAATGCAGTCTGCTTGATTTACCCTTTAATCTTCTGTTTGTTTAAAACTCTTCATAAATATGTTGCGAGAGCGGAATCCTGCATTCCAGCTACAACAGGGATATCTGCAAAACATTCCTGACGTGATTGAAAGTTTTATCATTGCAGATCTCTCCCTGGTACATAACTTTATTAAAACTAATGGATCTCCAAGAATAAACATAAAGGGTTTCATGTTTTTGTCCAATTGCATAAGAAGTCTCAACAGTAGCCAGAAACTCATCTTTTATCCAGACAAAATAAATTATAAAAAAAACCAGCTGTCAGTGCACTGCCCCGTTCCACCCCTAGATGTAGCTGCATTACAAAACTTTAAATCACTTACCTGTATTGGCTTTGGGGTTTTAAAATATATAAAACTGAACAAAAATAACAGAATACTAAAGTTAGCTACAGGATCACATTTTTGTCTTGGAGCTGTACTAGAAAAACACTTTATTTTTATTTTGTCAAAGATGCTTGCCTGTAATGCTGTAATCTTTACCAGTTTGCTCAGAAGTACCGTACGTCCTATTGAATTCAGTGGACCTTATTGCTAGGTAAATAGGGTTAGGACTAATACCTGTAGTAAGAATGTAGTGTGTACATGCATATATGTCTAGGATCTTTCAGATGCTTACTGGTAGGTTTGTGGGCGTTGTGTGTGTGTGTGTGTGTGGGTGTGGGTGTGTGCCTGAAAGATGATTGTTGGAACCTAGACACTGTATTTATTTGCTGGGTCCATTAATGGGATTAACTCCTGTGAATTCATGTAAAAACCCTAACTGCCAAGCATTCATGGAGTGAAAATAAGCAGGCAAGGAAGCCTGTGCTGAAGTACCAGTATTAAATTTGATTTTGCTTTGGTTCTCTGCCACACTCATGGCTCTCTGAGCTTAGGTGGAGAGAGATTATATTTTCATTTTCCTGCTTTGCAGCTGAAAGCTTGGTTAGTAAACATACTTTGGTGTCTTGTATTATACTTCCTGAACTATTATACTTCCTGTAACTATTGCATCAAATCTGTTATCTACTAAATAATGTTCATGGGTAAGCTCCCCAGAACCACGTCACTGGCAGGAGATGTATCATCAGAGAGCTGAGTGGGCAGGTAAGATAAATCCTGCATTTGGGGAAAAGTACAACCTAAAATTCCCCATCTCTCCAGAAACTGTTATTAGGAAAATCACAGCAAGGCTGGCAGAGTTGTGGTGTTATCAACCAGTCTTTTCCACCACTGATTGATTGTGAAACCTCTAACTCAAATGCGGAATGACTGAAAGGCAGACAGCAAGGATGTAAGAACTGGCCTCAGGGGTGCCTCTTTCCAGCCTGTTTGCCTTCCAATGGTCCCATTTAGCTGTAGCAGGAACACCCACAGCAGATTATGGCATTATAGAGGGAGAGGGAATTGGCCTGGGAGGAGGTTGTGTGCCATTAGGCATCCCTCCCATGCATGTGCTCCCAGCTCAGTTTCCTTCCAACTTAGAAGGCAATAAGAGTACATTCCTCCAATTGTTTTTCACATGGCAGGCCCAGTGTTCAAAGGAGTGGCCCCAGCTCCATGGAGCCAAGGAGGGTGGGTAGAAGGAGCAAACGAACCTTTTCCTTTGCAACGTCCTCCCACACTGCAAAAGATTTTCAGTACATTCAGTAATTGGCATCTTGTCTCCATTCAATGCCACCCAAAATCTACTACCCATCATAGTACATCTAATGGTAGTGTTGGCTGTGTTATATAAATGGACTTTCTCAGGGGAGGGGAAGCTTTTTCTGGATCCTTATCACCCCAGTCCTGGAAGACCAAATCTGACAGATCTGCTGTGCTTTGAAACCCCTGGGACTTCAAAGCACCGGGTTGTTTGAAAGCCCTTTTGCAAACAGCCCTATACTGCTCTTTGAACTGTCCCCAAGCTGGTTCTTGTAGTTCAAAGAGAAGCATGGGGCTATTTGATGTTGCAGGGCAGATGACCAGTATTAAGAGTCTCGGGGCCAAAGTTCCTTAAAGTTCCACCTGACTCCTTATGCTTCACTTTTATCACTTAGACCTCAACCATTCCTAGAAAGCACGGGGCAAATGAAAAACCTCTCAGACCAACGCTTTCTATGCATGGGATGAGCAGAAGTGTGAACAAGCCTGATATCTGCTGATGGGACACTTTTGGTGGTCACCTGTCATATGGCTGGCCTTCATTGGAGGCTGAGCCTTTGGTATGGCAAGCCCTGTTCTATGGAAAAAGCTACCCGTAGAGGTTCAGCAGGAACACTCCCTGACTTCCTTTAGACATCTTCTGAAAACTGCCTTATTTAGACAGGCCTTCACAATACAAATTTAAAAATCAGATAGCAAGTGATGGGAATGACCCCTGTCTAAGACCCCAGAAAACTGCTACCAGTTAAGAGCAGACAGTAGTGGGCTAGAAAAACAAATACCTGGTGTAATGCAGCTTCCTAGGTTCCTGACTCTGTATGCATAATATTGTTAGGCTCATGCTGCTGGAAGTGAGGGATAACAAACTAAGAACATGAAGATCTGAAATAGACTGTATTAAGACCCACCGTTTTTTCAAGTCACAAGATGCTTAACCCAGTGTCCACAGAATTGTTCTAACATGCTCAGTTGCCCTGTGGACATGTTGGGCCTTTCCATTGTTTGCACTGTACCTTTTGAGGTTTTCGTTCTGTGCTGGTGTCTTCTCTTCTTTCATTCTGTAGCTAGATTTGAGCCACAACTTCCTGGGTCACAGAGGCCAGACATGAAACTTGCTTACTATGTGCCTGGAAAGCAAACTGAACAAAAATGAAAGTTGCATTATTTGGTTTCAGAGGCAGTGCCAGATTTTAGGAGGGCCCTGATTAAATACCGGGGGGGGGGACCACCTTGGCACTTCTGGTAGACCCTCCCCCCAAATAACTTTTCCTTTTAGTGAATGCTGCTGCAGCTGTTCTTTTCCTGGTTGTTACTGCCCATCTTCCGATTGCCATCATCATCCCACTTCTCTTTCCTTTCTTACTTTTTGAGGAGGGTTGTGGGGTTGATCTCACCCCAATGCCACTGCCACCACCTGCCACCTCACCACTCCCATCACTACTGTGGGTAGTGGGTGGCTGGTCTGCTAGCTGGAGCAGGTGAGCAGCAAGGGAAGGTGCCTGCCAGCAGCAGCAAGTATGCAGAAGCCCATCACCATTTTAAATATTTTCTGAAAATGAGAGTGGAAGTGAGCTCAGCTACTAAAAGGGATGTGGGACGAATGAAGACACTCAAATAGCAAGAGGTCTACCTGCTATGTGCTCCACAGTACTCCTAGGTACAACCTTTGGGACTGTGGAGCCAAAGTGGATGTACTTACCGGTACTGCCAGTCTCATCATACAGTAAGTTTTTACCATTAAATAAAAAGTGTGGCTGGGTGCATATTTGGCACTTCCTAGCATGCCACAGCTTGCGGCTGTGTGTCCTTCACAGCTGCCACCTGTCTGCCAGTTGTCTGAGCCCTGAGCTAAGTGTGCGAGACTCAGATCTATGCCCCTAATGGGGCTAACATGACCAGTATTCCGCCTTCAGGCTGGTTAGTCTTCCTGTAATTCTTCTGGCTTGCAGCAGAGAAACTAAAAATAGTTCTTTTCAGGATAACAAGACAAATGTGTGATCTTCCTAAACTCTGCCTGGAAATTATCAGTTGAGAAAGGGAACAATCAATGAGCTAAAGCCTCATCTAACTATTAAGCTAAGTTGACAGATCAAAACACTTTCACAGATTCCTACGGAATGACTATTTTACAAGCACTAGAAGATTCTGTAGCCATCTTTGGCTTTCTGCTAACTCTATTGTAATTACGTTCAACAAATGCCACGCATCTGCTAAATTTTTCCAACGCCTGACTGCTGTCACATTTCTGTTTTATGGATTGTGCTTGCAGCATTAAAAAATATGCGTATTGTGTCTAGTACATAAAAAAAAGTGCTATCCCTTGATCACTTCAACCAACACCCTTACAGTTAAGCAGTTTCATTTGGGGTGAGGGAGGACACATCAAAAGCTTTTGCCTGATCAGACTTTTTATCAATAGCCTTGGGCTCATTCATGCATTATAACTAGAGTCTACTCTGCAGAAAGCAATAGGTAATTCAAATAAATAAATAATAATAAGCACCAGACATAATGTTTCGTGCTCCATTACTGTATTTAAACAAGGGGGGGATCTTTTCTAGCGAGCCTTCAACGGCTCAGAAGAAGGAAAGGAAGGAAGGGGTGAGAGAGGGAAAGAGAGAGAGAAGAAGAGAGAGGGAAGGAAGGAGGGAGGGAGGGAAGAGAGAGGGAAGGAATAAGCAACCCCATGTTTGTTGCTGCTGCTGCTGCTGCTGCTGGCTGGCTGGCTGGCTCTGGCAGGGGCAAACGCGGCTGCCTCCCGTTCTTGAGAGAGCCGGCGGCTTTCGGGGCACTGATCCCGCCGCCGCCTCTCGCAGGGGCAGGCTTGGTAGCCGCGGTTGGGAGAGCTTCGCTCCATAAGATGCACACACATTTTCCCTTCCTTTTTAGGAGGGAAAAAGTGTGTCTTATGGAGTGAAAAATACGGTAACTACAAGAACCTCTCTGGCAATCCTGTTTCTCAGGGTCCACAGTATTCCAAACCCAAGTGACATTTTGTCCTAGCTCTAGAGAAACTTACATATTGGTTTTGTGTCTGCATCTCTCTCTCCTTTGCTGGATCATGTATTTGTATGATCTTCTAGCATACAAATGGCAACTGGAGAAATGCAAAAAACCATGACTAGACTTACCACCGGTGAGGACACCACCCTTATGAAGAAGAGCCGAAGAGGTTGTTACTTTCAGTTTAGGAAAAGACAACTAAAAGGAAGAAAACAATCATTGATAGTGATGGGAAGTGGAGAGACTGAATGGGCTTTTTCTTAAGACTACACATTTGAACTCTCTCAATGAAATTAATTGGCAATGAGCTCCAGGTTGATAAAAGAAAGCTCTTTGTACATTGCTTAATTAACTCATGCAATGTATTACCATAGGATGTGTGATGGCTCTAGCTTTGATAGCTCACAAAAAAAACACACCCACACAAGTTCATGCTAAATGATCAACCATTAATATTGAGAGATAAATGGAACCTCTCTTTTTCAACAAAGTATAAGGCTGAATCCAGATCCCAAAGACAAGCTAACCATCACCACCAGATCTAAGGCACAAACAGCAGGGGGCTGGTTAGGCAGCAACACCTCCAATTGTGGAATGAGTGCGAACATTTGCAGAGTACCTTTAAAATCAACATCCCCACACATCAGGACTCCATATGGTTAATCACTGCTGGAACTGTGTCCTATATGCATGACTTCTGACAATTGTACAGTGTGCCAGGTTTTAAGTATATGATTCCCCTTCAAAATTAAAAGCTTTGAAAGCATGCATTTCAACACTGAATTATATTCCTCATCTCTTCCTTCCCAAATGCTAGTTCAAAAAAGGATTCTACTTTATGGCACACCATTAGACTGACCGCCTGGTGCACAAAAACTGTGGCAGTCACTTAGCTGAACCTCACACATAAGCCAGGCAATCTCTACCAGCTTGTACCCCTGGCATTTGAGAAGCACATATCCATTTATTGCTTTGCATCTTCCAGACAGGGCTGATCAACTTCTAATTGAAGTGTATGACCTCTCCTCTGCACTCCTGTTCAAATCTTCTGCTTTAGATGCATCAGTCTTCTGTCTGTGAAATGCATTTATTAGATTTCCTTTTACCATGATTTAGAAATGAACAGAGCTTACTGAGAATGGTGCAGTCAGTGCTTCTGTACCGTATCTTAACAGGTGCCTGTTATTTCCATGAAGAGCTAGGGTGTTTGTCCCAGATCACACGTAGGAACATAAAATCTAGGAGGCATTGTTACAAACTCCTGCAAAAATCAGTGCTGGCATTTCAGTTTATCACCACAGCATCCAACACATTTGCTTTTTCAATGGGATTCATTGTTTTTCACTTTATGCCCTATAGAGAATAGACCATGAGAAGAAACAGATCACTCTGAACAGTTGCTATAGCTGGGAAGAGCTTTGAAGAATGACCAACACTTGTCAATAAAACACTGCTTTATTCAACAGGAAATCATGTCCTCCAAATATGTCAGATAAAGGAGTCTGCACTTGTTCACAATAATATAATTCAGCCAAGCTTACATATGAGCTCTCATTGGCACAATTCCCAGACCTAATTTTAATGAAATCTGGTTTTCAGATTATTGGACACAGTATACATCTAAAAAAACAACCATATAGGTAGTTTTTAGACATTCAGCCAGCCAGTGCTCCCCCCCCCAAAAAAAATGTTTAGGGGTGCTCTCATTTTCCTACTCATGTTGAAATACTGCTCCTCAATGAGGCCAAACTTAGATTCACAAAATGTTTAGGGGTATGCGTGCCCCTGCACCCCCCCCCCCAGAAAAAAGCACTGCATCCAGCCATGTAAGAGCTGCATTATCTCCAAGCAGGGCTGCTTGGGTAGGTCTTTCTCACGGAATCTCTACCTACTCCTGGAATGGTGCTCATTCCATGAGAAAGATGCAAGCGAGTATCGCCTCTTCACATGGTTTGGTCATTTCAGCGTTACCCCAGTCACATAGGAGCTCCTTGTGAGTAAGTGGCTCCCTTGTGGTTGGGAGGAGGAATAATATTTCAATGAAAGGTGAGAATGGCTGGATTTCCTGATGAAAGCAATCTGCTGGCTGTCATCTGACAGGATGCAGGGCAGCAGAATAAAGGCTAACTTCCAGAATTGCCTGTAGAGGTGGAGGCGCAGGCTAAGGATGATGTGTAATGTGGTGGTAGTGGCAGCTTCCCCTCAAAAACAAAACAGCATTGGCTGGCCTTGTGGGGGGTGGGGAGGAAGGTTAAAATGTAAATTTGGCAGCTGGTATGTCATTGTTACAGGTTCTCTAGTTTCTGCGACAAGTGTGAAAGAAGTGAGTCAGGCAGTCTCAACGCAGGGCCACATGGGTGGCCCATTTTACCTCCTCTGGCTTTACAACACTGGTGAGATCATGCAGTCTAGTTTTCTCCGGGGTTCATAAAGCTCATGCCCCTGCTCACTTCCCTTTGGGTATGGCAGCACACAACAGCGAGCATGCAAAATATCCAAAGGATTTTCCCCCACCTCCAGCTGGGTTACGTTAATCTGTAAAGCTAGTTGCACAGGCCTACCCAGCATAATGAAGTACGCTTCACATGTGTACAGCAGAGACTGGGCACACTAAAACAACACTCTAAATCCCCATACAGTAGTTTGGGGCCAGCTGCACAAGCAACAAGTGTCTGCAGAGCAACACCAGAGTAAAAAGCCATAGACTCATCCTCTCAACAAGAGTAGACCAATGAAATGTCCTTTAAATTGCATTTGTTTTGTTATAAAAACTGTCTTTTCCTCCTCCTTTTAAAACAATGAATAGCTGTCACATGGCAACAGAAAAATAAAACTGTTTTTTAAATAAACAAAACAAAACACTACTGAAAATGTTTTAGCTCCTAAACTCAGAAGACGTCCACAGGAAAATAAAAATTCCCTTAAAATAATAAATAATGTTTTTCTCCTATACACTTAAAAACACCTGTACATAATTATACAATGTAACAAAATACCTGTTGTCCAGAGCAAGGTTGTCATCTTTAGGTTAGATCTTCAGGGAAGGAGAATACAGATCCATGCTTGGATCTGCACATTTCTCATGATATGAAAATCAAACTCCCAGAGTCCTTCGGTCTACAGCAAAGCTGATAAACATAACATGCAAAGAAAAGCAGAGCTACCACAAATAAGGAAGGCAGTAACATCTGCATGCAGGAAAGTGCTGACATAAGCATGGCTGACATCCTTTTCGAGGGACAGTTGTACAAGGAAAATATCTGAAGTTCCAATAAAGCATTAGAAAAGAAAAGAAAAAACCCTGCAAAGGTGCTCGGGGTCTCAAACCAGGACCTCCAGTAGGCTCCAACATCTTGCGACCAAGGCAGCATCTCTACTGAAGGAGTTGTGGGTACCACATAAACAGCATTACAGGTCCCACCAACTGACACAGCTCCTAGGCAGCTGTCCTAGCCTAGGGAGCCAATGAAGCCTTGCCTGGCTCAATACAGCCTTAGTCTTGGACCTCCTCCTCATTCTGAACAGCCCGTCTCCTACCAAGATGGCCATTCCAGAAGGCCTATTTACTTGTCTCACCCTTCTCATGTAAGCAGCAGCTGTTGGCACTGCAACTGCCTCTAGTGCCTTCTTCCCTGTCTTACATTATGTACCTGCATTCCCAACTGGGTGCCTGCCTACTCCCTAACTGAGGGCTCTGCTGCTGTTACTGCCTGGGGTCATCAGCAAATACTGATAAACCCAAAGACACACAAGTAGCTACTGGTCCATCACACACAATCCCTGAGCCACAGAGCAAAATGGGGCAAGTAAATGAGTCAATCGGCTTTCCAAACACATTCTTCAGCTATAAAGGGTGGTCAAATGTACACGCACATCAAGATGGCACTTAGTGAACTATTATAGGTGAGTTATTCCTTTCTTTAGGGTTCTGCCTCCTGGCTCACTCTTCCTTCATAGCAGCACTTCCTTCATAGCAGCACTGTCCAGATGAAGATCTCATTGACAACGTGTGAGGGGGCAGATGGAGACATCTTAGCGATAGAATCTGTGACCGTTCATCGTTTAATCTTCACATTGTGCACAGTAGATCAGTTTGGTGGGAGCTGCAGGACTTCATACCACAATCAGTTCCATATCCCTAGGCCATAACGTAGTTCTCCTTGGGCTATTCGTGCTCCTCAATATATTTTGGTGAGGAGACATACTAGGGTGGGGGGGTGGGGACATGCATAGCAAGACTGCCACTTTTCTTCTTGCACAGCTGGGGGAGTACATTTCTTGAGTAAAAGCTCACAATTAAAAACAGCTGAGAAAAATAGTATCAGTTCCTTGTTTCTTTTTGGTTAAGCAAAAGTGTGGTTTGATATTAGCACTTCAAGTCAAATTCTGGGAGAAGATTCATATTGTTGCCACATAACAATACAAAAGAGAGAGACAGAGAGATGTGTACGGACACATCTGTTGAAGCAAATGCAAGAACCATCAAGCATGTTGCTTACTGTTTGCGCACCACATGCAAAGCACTATGACTTTTCCAGGCATCACTCTGCAGCAACAACAACAAAAAGGATCTCCTTCCTTCTCTCTGCAGACTCTGCCTAATCCTTCCAGTTGGTAAGCACATCCTTGCTATTGGTGCTGATGTCAAATCAGAACATTGATCTGGCATCAGGTTCCTGGTGCACCATCATCTTGCAACTGTCCTGCATGGCAGATCACATTCTGAGACCTTAGTCAGAAGCAGGACTCTTGGGATTCTGGGTCATTATGGATCGGAAGCTTGTCATGTTCCTGGGGTTGCCCATTGTACAAGACTGTATACCTACAGAAAAGGAGGAAGGGAGGGAAAGACCATATTAAAACAAGTGCAAGGAATGCCAGGGGCGGGGAGAGCCTTTCTGAAATGCCTAAGCAGGGTGTCTCTTAACAAGCTACCTTGGGGGGGGGGGAGCCATGACTGGTTAAAGCGATATAAGAGTGCTTTAAATGTATCATGTGAATGTGACGTAAGAACATGTGCACTAAACTACTTGGCTGTGGAGAATGACTTTAATCTGAAATGTAGTGACTAAAAGGAAAACCAAGGATTTCTAGTTATCCTGCATCATTTGGATACACAATTATCAGACGCAGTTAGCTGTACAGATTAGCAAAAATATTTATCCTATTTAGTACAAACACAAACTTTCACACTCTCCTATATAGCCAAATTGTGGGCATATCACCTCAAAGGATTGGGCCCATAAGGGAACCCACCTTAATAAAATTGTCCTTGCAACCTGGTCAGTTCCAAAATTTAGTAGCAGCACTTTTTACAGGCCAACTCTGCTTGGTGTGCCACATTTGGTGTGTGTGTGGGGGGGGGGGCTGATACAAGCTCTCTGGTGCACTGCCCAGTCTGACAGGGGCAGTACTGAAATATGATGGCCATTTGTTGTGGGAAGAGGCTCTAAATTGAGCCCAGAGTTCTACTCCTGCGCCAACACATCATCACATGCTGATTTTCTATTGGGAAGGAGGTAGCCATCAGGCTTAATCTAGACACCTCTTTCTGCTATCAGTACACAAACCAAGATGGAAGCAGTACAGTGTTGATCCTCTATTTTTGGGTGGTTGGAGAGAAAAGCACCCAAACAGTACAGGTATCACCAGCCAGCCACACAGATACATCACTTATGAGTTAAACAAGAGAGGTAGGGAGTGGCTTAAAGGCATATGGGTACTTTCTGCTAACCTGTAGGTAAAAAAACTTAACTAAGGATACTTCAAGTTTTAACTAGATAGTCTCCTACCCCATTTCTGAATTCGAACTGGGGCCCTGGGGAAACTTATGGGACAGAAGGTGCAAGGTATAATTTAACAAAAAAAATCTAGAAAAAAGTTGGTGACAAGTATTATGGCTCGATAATCTTCCTGGCTCACATTTTCTTAAGGTGCAAATATACAGCTCTAGAAATCAGTTCCACCTGGCTGCTGCAATTTTAAATAACACCCACTGTTTTTCACACTTGCCATCTCGGTAAGCCCTCTTTCCCTTGGTTTTATGAAAAAGAGAAAGTAAATAATCCCCAATTCTAATGATTCAGGCCTACAGTTAGCAATTGCTTAGGAGCCCAGACTAGGCTATTTTAGTAGATGTGTTGCCTTGAAATAAGCCTTCCACCATCTGTTCAGCTCTATAATTACAATTGCAAACAACATAATTCACAATTGCATCATAAGAACACAAAGCAGAGAGATTAGGATGACTATGTTTGTTATTGCATGCTGTGAAGCATCTGTTTCTCTATCATTTTAGGGCACAGGTGGGAAGCAAGCCCTGTTGAGAATAGCCTCTGTTTTTTATGACCAGTCAGTGGTTCACACTGGAAGGGTTAAATGTAGAAGTAACTGCTGGAAGCAGCTGATTCGACACAATCATACGTACATCAGTTAGTGAACATGAGGCACTTTAAGACTTGTACATCAAAGAACATGGCTCATCTGCTCCTTCAGAGGGAGTCTAACCCCATCCAAGGGAATCACCCACTAACAGCTCCTCAGTCTTATAAAGGTTCAGTTTACCAATGCCAAACATTGGCCTAGCACAGGCATAGGCAAACTCGGCCCTCCAGATGTTTTGGGACTACAACTCCCATCATCCCTAGCTAACAGGACCAGTGGTCAGGGATGATGGGAACGGTAGTCTCAAAACATATGGAGGGCTGAGTTTGCTTATGCCTGGCCTAGCACATCCAGTGCCACACCTGCAGGTGTAAAGGAAAAACAGAGCCACGTATCATCAACATACTGCTGACAATTATTTTTATGCTGATGCTGATGGTGCTCTTCTTACAAAGTAACTTGAAGTGACTCACAAAATTAAAAACAAAATTAAAAACATGGAGCCGAACAACCCCAAGTACCCTCTGGAGATAACCATCCAAGCAGGAAGACCCCAGGTTCAATCATGCTTTAATCTTTTAAAAACTGAATTTCAGGATTTTTTAACCTAATCTCAACCCTCCACTGCCAAGTTATCTGAGAGCTCTCTTTTTTACCTGTAGTCCCAAGGTTCTATGATCTACAAGGTTTCGGAGAAGAGACAGGCACACTTATTATGAAAAGAAAACGTACGTTTTGACTTCCTCTGCTCTGTTATGAGAAAGCAAACCTTTATTAAATATATTTCCTCACCTTCTTCCACTGCTGAAAGTTTACTGAACCTTTTAGTAAACCTTTGGCAGAAAAAAGGAAGCAGAAGAGCAGACATAATTAATATTAAGTCTTACTTTGTTGTGACAGAGTAGAGGAAATCAAAACGCACTGCTTTTAATAAATCGCTCTCTCTCGCTCCCTCCTTTTGAACCAGAGCAGCCTGAGACTAGTGGGTTTTTTTGCACAGTGTATTGTGGAATGCTTGGACCATAGCTGCCAAGTTTTCCCTTTTCTTGCGAGGAAGCCTATTCAGCATAAGGGACAATCCCTTAAAAAAAGGGATAACTTGGCAGCTATGGCTTGGACAGACCTGCTGAACTTTGTGACTCATAGGAGTCTAAGAACAACTTTCAAAAATTGTCAGAAATAATTTAACCACATGGGCTTTAAAAACTGCACAAAAGAGAAGTGTGAAGAATCATTTTGCAATACCTTCCCCTCACAGTTTCTTCTCTAGCTCAGTCTTAGGCACAAGGCTCTCCACCCCCAAAATTAAAAAGCTGTGTGCATGCACAGGGAAGCAAATACATGTATGCATGACCACAATTGACCTCAGACTTGAGATTGAAACCCAGGATTCAGACATAATGGAGCATTATTGATAATAGGATGTTGAGGGAGAAGACTAGAGGGGAGGAGTACTCAGATCCATGGGACATCTAGTCAGGTAATTTTTAAAAACAAAGTACAATCTATTTTTTTAGATTTAGAAATGAAGCCAGGAGCCAATAATTACAGGGAAAGTTAGCTAAATTCAGCTTTTTAAAAGTCTTGCTCACAATTCTAAGATGTAGTACCAAGATAGAATTTTAGGAAGCTGTAACTTTAGCATCACATACAGGACACAGTCAAAACAGTGATGGTTCAAAGGGCTATTTTGCGCGGTCTTTTATTCATCTCACTTTTTTCCATTACCTAATGCAGTCATTAAATCTGCTTTTCAGAGGGTCAGAGATTACTTAGTAGTTTATCTTGCCTTACTTTATCCCAGAAACGGAAATAGCTGTGGAATTACGGCTGTTACTCTACAGTCTTGAGACATTTCAGCAATCGACAATAGAAATAGTTCTTTCCGGAGTTGCTTTATTTTAAGAGTCAGACAATCCTCCCATAGCTCTAAATTGCTGCAGCATAACAAAACCCCATAAGCATTAGAATACACTTCTGTCAATTCCTCCACATACTTTGTGTCATCACAGATTGTTTGATGCAGTATTAGCTATAGCATGAAGCCGATTTCAAATACAGAAGTTTTTATGAGAATTTCTCAGAGCTCACAACCTCCTGTTGAGCATGAATCATCACAGAAAGCTCTCTCTGGGAAATAGCAACATGATCACTCTCTGACGACTACCACTTCTGGCTTCTTTTATTTCTTGCGCTCACTTAACTCCCATCAAAGCAATAAATTGGAGGACATTCTGTGAGTCTGCAGTCCCTTAATGGTGCACAGCCCGCCCACCTCTCTACAGAGTTCGGTTGGGGGGGGGGGAGTTTCCACTGATCACCAGTAATTACTAGTTTGTGGTGCTGGTGCTGAGTCACCCAACAGCACATTCCCCCTTATTCTCAAGGCAACTCCCAGCTGTTATGCAGCAGCAGGCCGGATCTCACCTCTTTGGGTGTGGGAGGATGAGGCCATAAGTACAAAGTGGAGGTGCTGACTCGCTCAGAAAAAGAAATGTTCAAAACTCATATGCGTATGTGAACCAGATAATCAACCCATCATAACATTTGCAGTCTTGGGCTGGAACTAGGCATTTCTAATGACACAAGGTGCCTGCTGAAAAGGGCACAGTGAAAGCCTCCAGGTGCTTCAGGAGGCTATGAAGAGAGGGCGGATAGCCGGCTCTTTCAGAATGTGTTAAAAACCAGCTCTTTGCATATTTGCTGACAAGTAGGAAAAAAACCTGCTTTCTTAGTGGCTTACCCACTCAAAAGTGGCTTATCCACTCAAAAAGTGGGTGGGTGGGAAAGAACAAACGTTTATATTCCTGGAGAAAATAGCCATTTTGTTTGTTTTGCTTGCTGAGTGAAAGGATACCATCACCTGATGGGATTTAAAAGTGCCACAGTCTTTGTTTCTTAGGAAAATAGCCTCAAGAGAAAATCTGTCTCAGTACCTAGCTCACATTTCATATGTAGGTTTTTATCAGTGTTGGTGATTCCATCATTAGATTTGAACTTGCTCATTGTGGCCAACAGTACTCAGCCTCCTGATCTTCCATAAATTTACAGAGTCTTTCTAGCTTATTTCCCAATTTTATATATTATGATTTTATTTCCTAATTTATTCTAAGAAATGGAACATTAAAGATAACACTGACAGTAATTTTTTGAACATGTGTGTCTAGTGTTGACAACTCCTCCTCCACACACCAGTTTCCTCAAAATATGGACAATGAGAGATATTCTGTTTCTTTCTTGGGGGGTGGGGGAGAAATTTCTCTGAAATATTCTGGTGCTAGTTGCCCCTTAACAAATTGGGGCCTGCCAGGAAGTGTGGCCAGCAGAAAGAGAGCCCTGTGCACAGAGTGGAACCGTTTTAAAGAGTGGTGGAGGTGAAGGAAAACCTTTTGCCACATTATAAGACTAAGTAAGATAGCTGAGGACGTGGGTGGTGCTGTGGTCTAAACCACTAAGCCTAGGGCTTGCCAAATGGAAGGTCGGCAGTTCGAATCCCTGCTACGGGGTGAGCTCCGGTTGCTCGGTCCCAGTTCCTGCCAACCTAGCAGTACGAAAGCACGTCAAAGTGCAAGTAGATAAATAGGTGGGAAATCTGGTGGGAAGTTAAAGGGCGTTTCTGTGCGCTGCTCTGGTTTCATCAGAAGCAGCTTAGTCATGCTGGCCACATGACTCAGAAAAACTGTCTCCAGACAAACATCGGCTCCCTCGGCCAGTAAAGCGAGATAACTGCCAGGGGTCCTTTACCTTTTTAAAGATAGCTGACAGCTCCCTTTCAGACATTTCAGAGACATCCTCCCACCCCGCCACACTCCTCACCACCTGAATAATCTTCTAGGATCCAAAGAATGGACCAAAAACAGTCTAGTAAGATGAACAGGAGAATTGAGCTAAGTCAGAGAAATCCTTGGAGACAGGGGGAAAATACAGGAGAGAAGAGAAATTGGAATTCATGGCCAACTCTCCTTTTAGGCTAGTCATGGGTTTCTCATCATTGGGAGGCAACTGCCCTGTATGGAATATGAATCCCAATTGTCTAGTTTGGATGCTGCTCATGTCTAAGCAAAAAGCAAACAAAAGCCCAGCACTTGTGTGTCTGCTGAGGGATATGGCTGTGAAAGCTCATTTAAGTTGCTTAGTAGAGGTTAGGAACTTGCTGCTCTCGCTGCATCCATCACAGTAATCATTACTTAAGCCGGGCAGTTTAAGCATGAAGGGAAAAGAGATTTCTCTGCACCCCCACCTGCTCTCTCACCTAGAGATAAAGCAGGGGGCTTCCACTCTGTCTTTTCCACTTCCTTAAAACTACATTTTTTTGGTGGAGTGGTTCTGCCTTCTGCATCTTCAAGCAGGCTACTGAGCTGCAGCATATGCTGTTTGTGCACAGCTCCTGTTCATTCCAGTCCAGTGTGAAAAACTGTCCCCCTGATTCTCCCCCTCTCCCTCTGCAATCCTTTTAATGGCACCTGCCAAGATACAATGTCTATGGCAGCTGTCTGACTCCAATGCCCCTTCCCTTTGGAAATCAACATTCCCAGGTTGGGAGGCAATAGCTCTCAACTGAACAAACCACACCAAAAGACAGAAGAGCACTACTAAGGGCATTTACACCTGCAGTGCTACCCTGACTCTTTTTTAAAAGTTGGACACTCTGGTCTGTGAAGAGATGGAAGAGCCACAGAAAAAACACAGAAGGTCCACAACTGGATGTCCTGCAAAATGTGGGTGGACCAAGCATGGCTGTTGTGGAGTGAAAGCACTTCATCCAAGGCTATGAAATTATTATTTTTTAAATGGCACAATGTTAAGGATTCTGTCTCCAACAGTTTGTTTGTAAAAAGAATACATTGTAATAAATTTTGTTACTGTTACTCTTTTTCACAGTGCAGAAAGTTCAGGAGTTCTGAAGCAACCTCCTTCCCCCCGCAAAGAAACTTGGTTAAAAACTTTGTTCCCTGATCATTTTAAATATATTATTCCCCTTGCAGCCCTAGGTCCTAACCCTAGACAGCTTCCCTGCTCTTATCGTTTTGTATCTGCATGAGGTTTTAATGCCAAACCAACACCTACCCCTTCTCTCAGAAGCTGAGTTGTGTTTTGTGGCTGACAACTTTGTTCATCACGTACTGATTGTTCACAGTCATTTCGTAATATCACACCGCCAACCATTGTCACAGGCCCCATTGCCAGAAATGAAATAAAATACGGATTCATAGCAAGCCTAATTAGAAGAGTAATAATAGGTTTTCTGCAGCCTTCTACTGCCTTAGAAATTACACCCTTTCCCAGGAGGAGGAATTTACCGCTACCCACATATGTAATGTGGAATAATCTCACAATATGTTTAGTTAAGCTAAAGCAAGCTAGTTTAATTCTGTAAATACTACGTTATCAAAGAATGCAACCAGGGTAAATAAACAATCTCAACAGTAAGAAGTATTATAAAACTGACATAACTGAGCTTTTCATTTCCTGAAAATTAAAACTTGTTTTGTAAAGTGTTTCCTGGATCTTTCTGCTACTGGTAATCACAAAGAACAAGGGTTTTTGCTATATCGGATCACTGCTACAGCACTCTGCCTTAAAAACTGGGCAATTATATAAGCAAGCAAGGCTCGACGGCAATAACTATTCCTGGTTGTTTGTTTTACAGGTATCCTGTGTCTGACCATGGAGGTTAGGAGCAGCTGAAAACCTAACCAGAAGCAGGCCACATGTCAACATTTTCTTACAGGTCTAACCTGCAACATCTCTGACATGGTTCATAGCCAATATTGATGTATGTTGCTTGGTTGAGAGTAGCCAAGTTAGCGTAGGGTTGCGAACAAGTGTGAAGGCAAATTATTATTCTTTTCCATGCACCTATTGAAATATTTGGAAAATAACTGTGTGTTATTTTCAACGCACAGTTTTCTGGTAGACATCCAAATCAGCACATAGCCAGAAGTTACAGGTGTCTGACCCTTAAGTGCCCTAAGAGTCCAACAAGCAGATGGTAATAACATAGCAAACCTAGAACTAAGTTACAGTGTTCCTCAAGTTCATGGATGCATCAAGTTGTTCAATACTCTGGTTGTCAAAACAAACAGAAGCTGAAGGTGAGCCGAACCCTTTAATTAAGAAATGCTACTTCAACAACGTCCTGTAATTGAAGCAGATGAGACTGTGTTTATTACACCAATACAAATTATGATCATTAGCCCAGTGGTGCAAATAAAAACTCAGTGACCCATTCCAAGACTGCCAGCGGTCTTATTATTATTATTATTATTATTATTATTATTATTATTATTTTGTTAAAAAGACAGTATGTTTCATGTTACTAATCCTTTGGGCAATGGCTTTGAGCAACTTACACTTTAACCTAAGGGCTATATTGTTAATACATATAAGCATTTTAAACTAAAGTAAGTCCCCCCTCCAATGAACACAATAAGGAGAAGCCAGATACCCAGCTAATCTTTTTAAAACCCAGTTGCCATGGTTGCATTCACAATCAAGATGCTCACACATTCCAAAAGTGCCTGTCTTTGAGACTGATATAATGCTAAAGCTCGGAGGATTTAAAAAAAAGTACTAGAGGATAGATGTGCATAGCATCCTTTCACGCAGAAGATGTACTAAACATTTATTCCAAGCTATGCTTGGATAGCTACCAAATGAATCATATACTTTGCAAATCTGGTAGCATCTGAAGGGTTTCCTGAGAATGAGTAATCCCAATACTGACTTGGACCTGATATAAAATGGGACTTCCATTATGGACCATTCTGCAATTTGCTGAGCTGCAATTACAACAACCTATGAAACAAAAAGTTTGTTTGATGGAAAACTGCAACACAATAGCTTAGACAATTTCTTTAAGTCACGCAACTCAGTTTATGATCAAGTAATGTTAAGCAATTACAGTGGTACCTCTGGTTATGAACTTAATTCATTCCAGAGGTCTGTTCTTAACCTGAGGTGCCACTTTAGCTAATGGGGCCTCGTGCCGCCAGTGCACAATTTCTGTTCTCATCCTAAGGTAAAGTTCTTAACCCGAGGTACTACTTCTGAGTTAGCGGAGTCTGTAACCCGAAGTGTTTGTAAACCAAGGTACCACTGTAGTAACTTTAAGCTTTCTATAAGATAGGAGGGATAGGAGCTGGCAAATGAGCAGAGGGAGGAGGTTTTTTAAGGGGATGAGGCACCTCGGTGCACGCTGCCACTTGCTTTATTTCACATAGTGACGGCATTTTGAACATGGCTCTGAAGATAAATAATAATTATTATTTATTATTTCTATTCCCAGCCACTCTGGGCAGCTTCCAGCAAAATATTAAAATACAATAATTCATCAAATATTAAAAGCTTCCCTAAACAGGGCTGCCTTCAGATGTCTTCTGAAAGTCAGATAGTTGTTTATTTCTTTGACATCTGGGGGGAGGGCATTCCACAGGGTGGGTGCCACTGTGGTTTTAACCATCAGTATATTTCAAATGGGAGACAGCTATTCTTCAGGCACTCTAGTCCCAAGCAACATTCTGAATTGTACCCCAAAACAAACTGGCATCCAGCACGGGTTCTTGAAGATCTGGCAAACTATGGTCTGTGATGCTTCAGCCAGTTGCATTTTGCACCAGTTGTAGTTTCATCTGGATAATTTTCAAAGTCAGTTCCACGCCAAATACATTGCAGCAGTCTAGTGAGATGGTCCCAGGGCATGGATTCCTGTGGCCTTGATTTTCTTCTTTTTTCTTTTTAGTGATAAGAACTTCACTTGGGAAGATAAGAACAGCCGGGTCTGATGAAATCGTAAGTCACAGCTAATGTAGGCACTTACTATCAAATAGCCCCCATAAACTCTAATGTGTAATTTTAGGAGTTGAGAACACAGACTTCCATTTAAAAACCAGGAAATTTAAAATGAACCATACAACCATTTCAAGTTTTCAAAGATGTGTAAAAAAACACAAACCCCCAAACTACAAGTGTAACATTGTGTCAAAATAGCTGCCAGTTTTAATTTTTGAGAGAGGCTCTCAGATAGGTAATAAACAGGAAAGCACATTTCTTGAAATCACAGAGGTAGTGCTAAGGTGATTGTTCTGTGAGTGCAAGCATTTCTGCATGCCTGGCTGAATTATCTCTCCTCTCTCCACAAGCTATTCTGGAGGTTCTCCTGATCACCCAAGACAATTTGAGGGCGGCAGGCATACATACAGGGGGGGGCAGGCGTACATGGGGGGAAGCCCCACTGCGCTACTGGAATTCCTTACGTGCACATCTGCTAGTGGAACTAGTTAGCTGACTCCAGCCTCAACAGTTTCCTTTAATAATAATAAAAACACCTTGCACTCATAAGTTTACCATTTCAGAGATTCCTTTCTACTTTTTGCCTCTTCGATGATCATAGACAGGTTTTCAAATCTTCTCCACTGCCCCAAATGTAAGAACTTTGAAGGTGAAATACAGAATCTTAGATTCAATTGGTTTCATTTTTACAGCACTGTAAGCTATTGTGGGGAAAACACATTCCAACCGCTTTTAGGAGCATGAAACATTTCAGAAAGTGCCTTGTAGAAGACATGTCACTTTAGCCAGGCGACTTAATTTGCTGTGGGGCTCTTTTGTTTGGGAGACTGGAATTCTAAGTAATTTAAAGGAACTCGTCCATAGCACTTGCTGAGAAAACTAGATAGAGCCACCCACCTATAGAAGCAAAGACTTTTCTCTTAATTTGAAGGGCAGCAATGAGTCCTCTTTTACTGGGCCATGTTTATGTTAGTCCTGTCTTTTACTTGTATAGCTGTGTTTTGGGGTTTCTTACTTGATTGTTTTTAATTGCTTTTGATGTAAGTTGCTTTGGGTGAGACAAGTGACTAACAAATATAATGAAATGGAATGGAATGGAATGAATAGATAAACAAACAAGCAAATAAATAAATATGCAGAGAAAGATCATGTAGGAGGTACAATTTGTGCCACTTGAAGTATGATTATAACATACATTTCTTCCGAACAGCAAAACATATTTTTCAGGGCGGGGATATGGAGAATGGGATGCTCTGTCTAAATCTATGTCATGTTTATAACCTTTTGAAAATAAGAAATAAATGGGAACTTGGCCTATGCAGTTCCTTCGTGTGGTGATTTTTCCATCCTCCCAGATAATGAATAATTCCATCCCTGACACTCCCTTGTTGCTTCACTGCATTGTACATTCATCTAAATACTTCACTAAAACTAATCTTTGCTGATCTTTTCAGAGTCTCAACATAAAATTTATTGGAATATGTCAGGACTCAGCGTGTGCTGGAATAAATGTGACCTTTAAACTAATATTTGGGTTTCTTCCCATCATGGCAGCAATCCTATTTTTGATATTTTTCACCTTTTCCTTTAGTTATGAAGCATTTTCCACCAGGCATGAGAATCAAACTCAGATTGCAAGTTGAAAACCTCAGTTTGGAAATGGAAGGAATAATGAATTCCCCAAATTAGGACTGTGTTAGAGATCCATGTGTCACATAGAGATCTCACCATTTTGTTGCATAATAGGAAGGAAAAGCCATTAACATAGCACTGTGAGATACTGCAGCTACTACTTGAATTTGATTTTCATGGGCAAGGAAAAGTCTAAAGGAAAGGACAGGTGATGCACACTTATTTATTTATAAGTGTAGCTCTGCTTCCCCACATTTAGGGGCCCTCAGAACAGCAGAGTTCATTTCATTCTCAGGCACTACTAGCATCACACAGTTTGGTGTTAAGCTCTTGTAACATTTGACAAATGCCCGACAATGGGCCTCTTGGGAATCTGTGTTTATTTCTTAATGCTGCCTACCTAATAAACCAGGCATAGGCAAACTCTGGTCCTCCAGATGTTTGGGACTACAATTCCCATTATCCCTAGCTAACAGGACCAGTGGTCAGGGATGATGGGAATTGTAGTCCCAAACATCTGGAGGGCCGGAGTTTGCCGGTGCCTGGAATAAACTATGGTTTCAAATGCAAAGTCATCTTCTGTTTATAGCTAAGAAAAAAACCCAATGAATTATTATTGTGATCAGCCATCTTGAAAAACAGAAAAACATTTGGGTCGTCTGTTCCTATCAGGGGAGCTATTAGCCCAGTCATTTGATCTCTGATGTGATTAAATTCCAACATTCAAAGATTTACATGAGCAATTTAAACTTTATTATTATCTCTGTGGCTGCCTTACTGTTTCATCTTCAAATGGTTTAGAATTGCACATTAATCCCTTGTTCTGTAGATATCTCTGGAGGGCCTTTTCCATGCAATAGCACTTAGCTTTGTGAGATAATAACTGTATGTAATCATAAAATCTTCATAGCCATCAATAGAACAGTCTGCCATAATGTTAAACAAGATTTTCCAATGGCTTGAGCCAATTTAATCATATACTCCTGAATATTTTTACTATCAGGGGGCAGTTCAAACGTCAAAATCAAAGGCTTTTGTTATGTTTAATCTTTAAGCCATCAGATTTGCATACTCAAAGTAACAACCCAGCCAGACAAAAAAAGAAGAGAGAAACTTCTCAAAATTTAAAAGTATTTAAAAACATTATGCAAGACCTTACCATAATTAATTGCTGCAGTTTTAAGCAAATTATCATTTAATCCCAATAAGAAACCATGAAGTAGTAACCTGTGGATCAACTGGAAATATGGCAGAAGCTTCTGTGTAACAGTGTTTCAAATACCTTGCCTAGATATTCACTCTCAGTACAATCATTGCACATATATAAATCCACATTAGGTATCTAACTCCACTTAAACTTTATATGGATACTAATTACCAAGAGCAATCACTGCCTACATATACAGAGGTGACATACGGTCGTACCTTGGCTCCCGAACGCCTTGGTACTCGGACGTTTTGGCTTCCAAACACTGCAAACCGGAAGTAAGTGTTCCTGTTTGTGAACGTTCTTTGGAACCCGAATGACCGATGGGGCTTCCGTGGCTTCTGATTGGCTGCAGGAGCTTCTGCAGCCAATCAGAAGCCGTGCTTTGGTTTCCGAACATTTTGGAACTTGAATGGATTTCCAGAACGGATTCCATTCGACTTCCAAGGTACGACTGTATATATATTTTGGGGCCAGGGAGGTGGACAGATCCAAGTGCAAAACAGTGACTCATAGAGCACAATCGCTCTTCTACAAATCATATAGCAACATGCTAGCAGAACCCAGTTTAGCTTCTGCTCACCTGTACTCCAGAATACATTGAAATACTGGGAAGAACTGAATGTTGTGATGTTGCAAACATTCCACCGGCAAAAGCATTTCTGCTTGCTAGCTGGTACAATCTCCCCTCTGCTCCTCTCATGCAGTTCTGGGGGTTCTCCTGACACTTCAGAGTGGATTTTGGGGAGGCGGAAATCCCCAGTGCAAGTCCTTACATGGGCTTCTGCTAGTGGGGCAAGTTAGTTGAATCTCTATGTAGAATATCTCCAAGGTCGATACCAGCATGACCTTGTCTACTAAATGCCATCTTCTCATAGCAGGAGAGCAAGCTACATCCAATACTTCCTGCCTTTGAAAGGAACTGTGCCTTTGCATTAAATGTGAAAAGAGCAGAAAGATAGAATGAACCAAAGTGTCGCTAAATTCCCATGATGTTCTTTACATGAAACCTATAGTAAACATCAGTACAATACAATTTCTTCAAAAGCAGGCAGAGTATTTGCCTGGCCAAACAGCATGCTCAGGGGGGCTTGTATGGCGAAGCCTGATATGTTGTGCACTGTGCACACTGCATTTAACACGTGTGCTCTCTGACAGTGTGACAGCATCTCTGACGGTGTGGCAGTGCTGCACACCAGGCTGCCTTCAGTTCACTGCATCTTTTTTCCCATGAGGTAAAAGTTTTCCAAGGTTCAGTAGTCAATGCTTTTAGAATAAATACCCCTTAGGTACTTCACACAACATTTACTGCCGCCAAAGCTTTCTCAGTGTAGCTGATGATTAAACACAGCAGCAAAGAGCTGGCATGTACATGAGAGCAATTTCCTAGACAAAATTAGCTTCCATGCAGGCAAAAGTGTATCAGACAGCAACTAACGAGTACTTTCACTGAACTGCAGAAGACCTTCTAGAAAGAGGGATAAAATATATATATAGCAAAACTATGTCTCTGAAGCCTCTAGAATTCTAATGCAGAAATGAAGTGGGGTCTCTCTCTCTCTCTCTCTCTCTCCTTTGAAGTCTGCTCTGGGATACTTGAGTCATGTTGTGTTTTTCTCTAGAACTGCATGTAAGATAACAATTGGGAGACCAAGAAACAATTAGGAAGACCTGACGAGTGGCGGACCTTGGGATCTCAAATTTCAGTAGCGCCCTATGCGATTATGAAAGTTCCTCCAATCAGCAAACTTCCTTTGAGCCCAGGTATAATATGGTCTGCCACAACATAACATGCCAATGACTTCACAAGTGACATAAAGCTTCATTAACTATATGCTAGCTCCTCACAATACTACCGTAGCATACACTGACTATTGTCATCAGATCAAGGCCTGCTCCATACTCCCTCTTTGTGGAGAGCAAAATAATTCTCAGCCACAAGCAAGGCTTTTACTGAAATCATTCAAACATTTGGGAATGGCTCCCGAGTGAGCTCAGAACCAAGTACCTCAAAGGAATCTGAAAGAGGCTGAAAAATTCATTTTGCATGGCCTTTGGCGGTTAAAAGGAGAATTATGGCCATGAGATGTATTTTTCAGTGGTTGCTGTACTACAGCTCCCACAATCCCTGACCACTGGCCATGCTGGTTGGGGTTGATGGGACTTGTAGTCAAAACATCTGGAAGGCACCAATCTCAGGAAACCTGGTTTACCATGTTGAGTATGCACATGTCTCACATCAGGGCTGGGAAACCTGTGGCTCTGCAGATGTAGGACTCCTACTGCCATCAGTTCCAACCAGCATGCCCAATGGTAATCACCAAGAAGGGTACAATTTCCCTTGCTTTATATAAATATACCCTTATGCTTCCCTCACTCCATATTTTATTGTGTTTTTAACCAACTTGGTATTGAAGTACAACTGTGAATTCCTCTTAATTTCAGACCACCACCACCCCCCCAATCCATCATTTCATTGGCAACTTTCATGCTGAGAAAGTTAACAGCCTGTAATTTGGATATTTTCATGAGAATTTATTCAGAGAACTTGAGGGAGAGAATGTGTGTGCTACTGAACAGACTGTTCCAGATATGCATCTTTATGAATCAGTTTGTCACAGCTGTATCTTTGAGCCAATGAGAGCCATCTGCATTGCTCACTTCCATCCTCTGTTGTAAATCACTTCGCCTAATTAGTTCCAATTAAGTGCTTCGGCAATCTCTTGATCTCAGTCATTTTCTTCATTTAATTGTAGTAACGCATTGTGCTATCCTTAGGATCAGCACTTTTCACAGCACATATTTTAATCCAGTAGCTAAAGGGGTTAATTGGCCTGCAGAGTATACAGAAGGCCTTGATAGGAACCTCTGCCTTCCTGTCAGCCTCAAGTAATTAACAATAATTAATTGTTCTTCATACAAAAAATATTTCTACAGATACGGATGCATTAAGATGTGGGGAATATGGCTTTAGTTTTCCTCACTATAACACTGGCACTTCTGCCTCATTTTCCAATGTTCCCTTCACATTGCAGTGCTTGTGTTATGGAATTGTGGATTTTTGACAGGTATTCTGACATGTCACACTAAATTTCATTCACATCAGTGGGAATGCTGTGACACAACGATCAACACTGGACAACATCATCACTCTCCTACCCTTTCCAGACATAGAACCAAAGAATTGTAGAGTTGGAAGAGACCCTCAGGTTAGATTATCTAGTCCCACCCCTTGCAATGTAGGAATACGCAGCTGTCCCATATGGGGATTAAACCGGCAACCTTGGCGTTATCAGCACCACGCTAACCAACTGAGCTATCCAGGCTGCATCTGTTGGCCTGGGGTGGCCAACTCCCAAGAGACTGCAATCTACTCACAGAGTTAAAAACTGGCAGTGACCTACCCCCTTTTTGGGGTTCAGGTCAAAGTTGTTGAGCTTTTTTTAGGAAGGAGGAAGGCCCATTTTTTTTGGGGGGGGGTCAAAGTTTTTTCAGGGAGGAGGTAAAATATTGAGCTCTTTTTTTTAGGGGAACCACAGTTGTTCAGTTTCTTTGGGGGAGCCAATGATCTACCAGTGATCTACCGCTGACATCCAGTGATCTACCGGTAGATCACGATCTACCTGTTGGACATGCCTGCCGTATAAGAACAACAGAAAACACCACTTGGTTTTCTGAGTTAAGGTGGCAGCATCCCCCCCCCCCCAGAATCAAATAACATGGAAATGAAGACTTAAAATGCACCATATTCCATTGGTTTTCTTAAAGTGGCTTTTGCATTATGTGAAACTGTAAATATAATGTTGAAATCACAGTTAGGGAAATATCAGAGAAATGGAATGAAGTGCTGTGTGAACACAGCCAATGACATGCAGGTCCTTGGAGGTATTCTCTAATTACTCCCATCAGCGCAAGAAATTCTGTTTGTACAACAAGACTTCCCTCCTATGCCCTCCATACCATCCACCCTCAAACCTGCTCCAGATAGTTGAGGGAAAATCTAGAGCTGATTTAGGGGTCCGCAAGGAAGAGAGGGGAAAAATATTCCATTGTGTGCAAGCAGAAATCCTTGTGCTGATGGAACTTTTGTCTCAGTGGATTCCACCCACTAACATAAGACATACATACAAATTGCACCCATGTTGTAAGGACTTCATTCTCGCACATTCATGAAATCATCACCATTGAATGCTACAAGAATGACCAATTCATTACTACTCTTCTTATTCTGTAAAAATGACCATGTTCACTGATTTTATAGAAGCTAATGGCTTGAGAGTAAAACAGAAACAAAACCCAATGCACATAAGCCAGATTTACCCAAACAGGCTATTCTCAAAGAGCACAAATTTGAGATGTCTGTATACAGAACAAGCATGATGAGTCAAGCTAATAATAAATAAGCCCTCACTGCAGGGGTAAGATAAAACACACATTCTGTGAAAGAGCTTCCATCTGTGTCAGAGGAAACACATTCTAGATCAATTTGTACTGGGGAAAATATTGTGCAACTTCATTGACATTAGACCACCTCACTGCTATCTCTAGTTTGGCGAACGTTAAGTTCAAACAACCAAAGAAACAAAACCTTTGTCTGGAATTCATTTACGGACTACCGCAGCATTAGATGATAACCGCTACATTTTAGGTACAACATCCTCATCGATGTATCCATTTTGATAGTTAAAATTAGTCTAGGTGAGACCTTTTCTTGTAGAGCAGGCTTCCTCAACCTTGAGACTACAATTCCCACCATCCCTGACCACTGGTCCTGCTAGCTAGGGATCATGGGAGTTGTAGGCCAAAAACATCTGGAGGGCCGAGGTTGAGGAAGCCTGTTGTAGAGAACTCACAGTAAAACAAGCTTGATCATAATTAGGCCTGGCAGGAGCAGATTGTCAATTACAGAACAAATGCAAGAAGAACAAAGTGACATATATCTGCCTGCAGCTGTTACAGATGCTGCAGGATGACATTAAACCAGAAACTGCACTACTTGACTAATGCCTTGAGGCAATGCTCAGGTAATTATTGAAGTAAACAGGGTCAGCACTACAATGGCTGCTTTGGCACAAATTGCTATACCCTTGTATTTTTGAGAGGGCTGAAGATTTTTGATCACACAAACTAGAAGAAAGGAAAAAGTAAGGAAACAAGTAGTAGGAAAAGTAGACTGGCCAAAGGAGGTTTGTAATCACCTACTGCATTTTATCCCCTGGAGACGTGAAACTCTTATATACAAAGAAATAAAGAAAATGTCTGTTTTATATGTATGTGACTTAAACATATTTTTATTTCATTTGATCAGGAACTGTAATGCGTCTACAAGTGAACAAAGAGGGCAACATGGTAGATGAACAGAGAACTCAAAAATGAATTATGCCTGACACTGAATTAGAGAGAGTGACTTGGAGAGGAGCAGAGAAAAGTTTGTGCTACATACTCTCAGATGTACAATATGATATTAGGTCAAACAGCCAACCATGCCAGTCACAATCAACAGCACAGAATGCAAGGAGTCACAGATTGGAGCAAAGGAAGAAAACTTATTCCAACTCAATTTGCCTATTACAAACAACGGATCTTAAGGGTCAAAAGCACAGGTCTTTTGCATCTACCATTATAACCAGATTGTTTTAAAACTGGAGATGCCATGAATTGAACCTGGAACCATCTTCATGTAAAACAGGCACATTCACTAAGCAACAGGCCCTCCACACCAAGTTAGAGGAGTCTTAGGGGAAAGTGGTCTTTGTTTCACCATGTTCTCTGTATCATTCCTTCTTTCATTACTACAGTCTTTCAGCATGTTATTTTTCTGCATTTACAACACAAATTATGGGTACTCTTCTGTCCACCAGTGCATGCAGATCTTGAAGGAAATATTTCAAGTCATACTGAAAAGCAGATTTGCTCTGTAGCTTTATTGGAAAGAGATCCATTAAACACCTGCACATGTGCATGCTAAACATACATCACTATAGAAATACACCATTCATTCATTCATTCAAGCAAACAACCTGCTGGTTATTTGTTTAGATTTTAGTCATTTTGTCATTGAGCTGCTGCTCAATGTCTTGCCTGCATGATCAATTTGTTGACATATACTTGGATTTATTGCAGGTGAGAACATTCTTGGAGCATATACTCTAAAGCTTAACATAGCACTCAAGCTCACTTTAGAATTCCATATACTGTACAGTAATTTACGAAGGCAGTTCAGTTGACCCAAAGCCCTCACACATCTAAATGCTGCATTTCTGGTACATATGGCAGTACCATTCAAAGAGCTATGACAATTATACTGTTTATAGCTCTGAAAATGGCGCTGCCATCTGCACCATGATTCACCAGGAAGGCAGAGTTCAACAGGTGGACAGTCGTTTGGTCTGCCGATCTAGCATGCTAAGTTTGTAGCTATCACCCCAGGAACCGGACTGAAAACAAAACAAGCACAACATGGATTGGACAGAAAACCTTCTAGCTTCCAACTCTGAGAAAGTTCATTTTCCAAATTTGTATTATTAGTTGCTGGAGAAAATTCTATTTTCTTGGTCACATGGTAGTATCCCAGTAGTCAATAACTTCTCATACGCCACCATTTAGCCAGTAAGAAGCTTCACAGAGGTAGAACAAGTTCTTCTCTTTTTAGATGCATCATAACAGAAGAGAAAAAGAGTATTTGCTTGTATGATGTCCTGTTTGCAGGTATAGTTTCTTTGCTTCGACGCAGTGTAAAACACTCAATTTTCATGATAATGTTTGGCCAGCATACACATTGGACAATGATTCACAAAAGCATTCCTGTGCTTCTCCACTTCAGGATCTCCTTAAGATGCCCCTCTTTGCTCCGGCTTTTGACACCCAAGATGTATATTTTTAGAACCCATTTTGTCTTTATGATTGTAAATTGTTTTTAACATTGTGTTTTAATTGTTGTACCCCATCCTGGGACTTTAGGGTGAAAGATGGTAGTAAAACAAACAAAGAAATAATCATTTGCTTTCATTCTTTGTGTTGCGTTGTACCCTGCGCTATGTGGCTGCTTGTATTGTTGGGCTCTGAATCCACAAGCATTGCCACGTGGAACCAATGCCGCTGCTGGTAACAACATCCTAGTTATTCTTTGTACTGGTGTACTGCTAAATCTCCCAGAACAAGGGCTTCTTTCCTTGGCTATGTGAATCCCAAATGAAATGCATCCGTATATAAGAAGAAGCTAGCAACGAGAAAACTTTCCTTCCTAAAATAGTCACAATGGTTGTGTCGGGCTGGCTATGTGAACTTCAAGCTGAAAAAATGCAATTTAAATCCTGAAGTAAGCAAAGTTGGATTCTGCATAGCATATATATGCTGCAAAAGTGATACATATTTTGCATGCATTTTATTTAGCACAATTTATTTTGTTCCATGAAGAACAGAGAGCAATGCATGACACACCAAAGCCTGACTCTTAGGAATGGAAATTCTACTGAGTCTTCCTCCCTGATTCTTCTGAGATTTAAATCAGACACTTCCAGCAGTCCAGCCATATTATACAGTAAGTTACCTCTTACACCTTTCTTCTTTTTAAGTTGTGGCCTCAGGATGCTGAGTTCTGTGCTCACTTACCCAATTTTACACTTTTCAATGCTAAAGCAGAATGATTCATGGAATATACACAACCTTGGCCTTAATGGACACACCAGAAAATGCATGAAAGAGGAGAGAACAGAAAAATGAACTTCTTTTGACACATTATAGATGCCCACAACCATTACTGAAATAAACGTGCAGAATTTCAGCTTATTTCAAGCCATCCATCATTGACACAATTTCCCCCCTTGGATCTGGGCTTGATTTGAACCAAGTGAGATAATTAAAAATAAATAATTTCCCCCATATACCACTGAGGAGCCAATATGAGACTGCCCTAAGTGCAGATAACTGGGATGAGGGAAAAGGTGGGACATAAATGCAACAAATAAATACATAAATACCCACGGTCCAGCTGCTCAGGGTGGGGAGAGGAGAGGGGTGTCAGCTCCAGGTGAGACTGACTCAGAGTTCAGTGGATCCCAGACCATCTCAGCACCACCCCCTCCTCTCCCTCTGCTACGTAGTGAAGAGCCCAACAGCATGTCTCTTGCCTGCCCCTTTTGGAGGCGGAAGGTGGTGATCAGTACCAGAGTGATGCTTGCAGAGGAAGGGACACCACCCAGTCCAGCACTCTGACCCCACCCCCACCCAAGGTGTGGCAGAAGGGGATCTTGAATTGCTCTGTAAATAGTGGAATCGTGAATTCATTTGCTACAGGAAATTCTGGGGTAGAGCCACATGATCCTTATCTTGGCAGCCCTCCCAATAACCTAGGAAAATTACTGAGATAACATTAAATGTTGTTTCCTGTGCACACCCTGCCACCTGTTTGCACTAAAGTACATGCTGCAATATTGTTTTCATATGGCCTTATAAAATGAATCTCAAGTCCCGTCATATTTCATTTCCCCTTCAGACCAGTTTGTTGGAGATTTGCCTGTTGAACATACGCAAAAATAATAATAATAAATATCCAAGAAGATCAAACTAAATGCTGTGTTTTGTTTATAAATAAATAACATTAGTTCCCTGCAGAATTTGATTTATCTTATCAACAGTGAGTGGGCTTGATGACCTTTAATGAATTGCTCGGCAGAATCACAGTCAAACTAGTCCTCATAGTCATTTTTGCAACCTGTACCTGAAAAATAACCTAACATTTTGCAGACCACAACTTCCCGCTTTCCAGCCTGTCAGAGTTAATCATTTCATCACAATTGGCACCTCAGTACAGTTAATTCCCTTCTAAGATGAATCACTCATTTCTAATATTGCCTTAGCAACATGAACGTATTTTTATGTTGGAGTCTAATCAAAGCTGTGACTGAAGACTTGACAAATATGGTCTGTCCTTGTCATTGGCAAATTGCAGACTATGTTCTTGGTTGAACTCTTAGCATCCCACTAAGATGTTTCAACAGGAAAATAACAAGTAGATGAGAACAACACGTCTGGCAGGGTTACGGCAGCTACAAGGTCACAGAGTTTCAACTGAAAGAAAGAAATGCCTTCTGAAATTGGAGATAGTTTTAGTTGTTATAAACGGAACATCTTTTGACTGCCATTCACTATCTGTTAATGCTATGTCAATGCAAAGCCCTGGGCTTAAAGTCCCTGTTGTTGGCATACCTAAAATGGAATTTCACACACCTTATATTACAGCTTTGTAGCATAATTGGTGGCTACCTGCTAAAGAAATATTCACTCATATCATAGGCAGCCAATGCCATGCCCTTCCCCCCCCCCCAGCCCTAGCCAGGATGGCCTAGGTACCTCTGGGATTTTGCTGCTTTTAACTGGAGTTCAAATCATGAGCTCAAGCCATCATCAGATAGCTTCAAAAACTATTGTTTATGGTTTCAGGAAGAAACCATAAAGAAGACACTTGCTAACTGCCCACTTAGCTCTACATGGATCTTTCGCACAACTGCATTTTAGATTTCAGAATAAAGAATACAGTACTGTATTTTTTTTCTGAATATAAGGCAGGCACTACTCCTGGCAGCAACATTTAAACAATATTTTGTGAGTCTTAACTACCAGGTCCATTCCCTAAGACATGGGTTGACAAGCAAGATATTAAGGGAAGGATGACATCCTGTGGTGTCCTAACCATTTGTTCTGCTTTGTGATAAAATTCTTTTAAAATCTTCTTTTGCACATCTATAGATCACCATGCACAACAATATTTGATCCCTATCACTGTACTTGGCAACAATAATAGCCAGCTCAGAACACTCAGTATAAAATCTGCCACCTGTCCTTTGGGCTACAAGAAAATGGCACACTTCATAATCAACTGCAAATTCATTGCACTGAGCCTCCCTTTCTATTAACTTTCTTAACACCCCCACTGTTTAGGGACCAGCATTCTGAAGAAAAGTGCCAGGTGAGGCAGCCTTTATTTCCCCATTCTAGCATTTCTCCAGAATGCCTCAGGACCCAGGCCCAGGCCTGCCACTGAAGCCCCATCTCCCAATCCATTGCCCCCCTAATAAAATTGGTGGGGACCAACAATGGAGTGGTCACTGTAGTGCCCCTTGTTAATAGGGCTCCTCAGTCCTGTAACTATCTGTGAACCATTGAACAAGAGGAAGTTCTAGGACATCCATTAAAATGAATAAATACACACATACATATACGGACACACGTGAACACAGAAACATGTAATAAAATAAAAGACTTACAGAATATGTTCAGGGTTAGACAGGAACTGGTCTATTGCAGAACAGCAGGAGGAACTTGGAGATAGTGGAACAGCCACTTTTAGTGCAGGAGGGAGGGAAGGACAGACACAGTGGGACAAGGGAAGAAAGGAAAGAAAAACACAAATTATCACCGTTACCCATCAATTAAATTCCTAATTAAATATGCCTAAGCAATGTGAAAGATGTGAGTACTGCCAGCACCGTGCCAATGCATCTACAGAAACATTAGAACAGAAACATTAATAGTGTATCTGAAGAAGTGTGCATGCACACGAAAGCTCATACCTATGACAAACTTAGTTGGTCTCTAAGGTGCTACTGGAAGGAATTTTTTTAATTTTTTTTGTTTCGGACGGCTACCTACCTGTAATTTTAATAATGTTATTTAATACAATGTGCCATCTGGTTCATTACTGTTAACACCTTACATCATTCAAATAATGCTTGTATATTTTGTCTTCTGTAGGAGCTCATGTCTGACCATCAACACCAACCTCTATATCTGATCCCTAATCTGGATTTGCTTTGGGTGATATGGTAAGGTTAATTAAGATATACTGTGTAAGAATGCCCCAGTGTAATTGTTCACATTACCAAGGTACAACAATGAATGAAATCCACACCACACAATTGCTTCTGGACCTTTTGCATACAAACATGTGCTCCACGCACCGAGCTACAGCCTCAATTTTTTTGTGTGTACAGGCAAAGTGTTCACATGTACAGGGACTTTCATGGGGGCGAACCAAAGCTGTTTGCTTCCTATCCCCCCTTATTTTAGTGGTGGCACATGCATTCCATGCTAGCTCATTACAAAGAATAGGAGAGGGACACGGTGTGTGCCCTTCACATCCCCACCCAGTCCTTTCCCTTCACTTGATCAAGTTATGCAAGCTCTAAGTAAATAAATATGAAATTAAAAATCACTTCCAATTTAAGACATGATAAGGAATCAGTCAAAAATACACTGGTAAAGCCAAAAGGAAATTCTTTTGAATTCTCATCACGTCTGGCATTTCTGCTGGCGTTTCATTTTTTAAGCTGTTTTAATATTATTTTTGGTTTAAAATTTCATGATGTCAGCATGGGGAGGTGAGGGAAACTGACCAACTGAGCTGCTTCAGCAAACCCCAGTGTCAAACAAATAATCTCTAAATATAAATACTAATCTGTGATATTTTTGATAACGTGTTCAGATTAAGGAATGCCAGCAGGTGATTTCTGAAGCAACAGGGGAGAGATACACATTGTTCTGGGGTGTGCGGAACTGCAGCAGACAAGAAGAGCTTTGAACTCATTTTGACAATAGATACCACATGATGGCAAGTTACAATAAACTGCCTAATATGCAGCACAGAGAAGAGAAATGCCCCCACAATATCTCCCACAATTATGGAGTCTGGTGGCATATAGATTAGACTCCACCCCTCATTTGAAGTTAGAGGCAACTGTATTAATATAGGAGGATAAAAGAGAAGCAGAGGATGAGGTCAGAAACTTACTCATCTTGTACAGAGTCCTGTCTGAAACAGAAGCCGGAAAAGATATTTAAGGCAAGGAAGATATGTGAGGAGCTACAAAGCAGATATGGGTGTATTGCTCACACAATGTGTAGGCTGCTTTCTTGTTTTTTAAAAAAATACAAGATAAATCCCATAATTGCTTCTGTAGAAGTTGAGCCTTTTAAATGAGGGAAAGATATAGCAAGAACTACCAGGATGTCCCCATTTCACTTCTGTTTTCTCTCTTAATTCCTTATCTGGGTGACACTCCCCTATATAAGAAGTCACTTAAATGTAGTGGTATTTAGTTGTAGGAAAGTGTTGCATGGGACAGAGGTTTCACAACACTGCAAAAAATGGACCTCTGGTTTCATGTACTTGGAGAAGTGTTTTAGGCAACTCACATTTTGTCTAACGACAGATCCAAACTGACCTATTGGAATTAAGATGGACAGATTTTACACCTGCACAATCCACTCTACAGAAACTAACTGCTTTAACTATGCCAACCCAAGACTATGAAGTTGCCTAAAATCAACAAAGGTATGCAATTCAATAAGTTGCCTGTTTCACTCAAGAGACATAATTTGCATAGAGTGTAAAATGATTCCTCCTAAATATACCTTGTACACAGGTGGCGCTGTGGGTTAAACCACAGAGCCTAGGGCTTGCTGATCAGAAGGTTGGCGGTTCAAATCCCTGCGATGGGGTGAGCTCCCGTTGCTCGGTCCCAGCTCCTGCCAACCTAGCAATTCGAAAGCACGTCAAAGTGCAAGTAGATAAATAGGGACGGCTACAGCGGGACCGTAAACGGCATTTCCGTGTGCTGCTCTGGTTCGCCAGAAGCAGCTTTATCATGCTGGCCACATGACCTGGAAGCTGTACGCCGGCTCCCTCGCCCAGTAATGCGAGATGAGCACGCAACCCCAGAATCGGTCACGACTGGACCTAATGGTCAGGGGTCCCTTTACCTTTACATCATTTTATAAGATGCCTTTTGAGTTTTGTTCTGAATCCTTTGACACCATTACCTTCTGCGCGCGCGCACACACACACAATCATGCTGGGATACCATGACTTTTTCCTTCCACTGTGTGATTAAATCACAGAAAGTTGATGATTGCACAACAATGACATTGGCCTATGCAAGATGCTGGATATACAACTAACTACTGTATATCATTACTACTAAGTTCAGGGATTGTCTTGAAGCATTCCAGCAACCTGTCTCCTGGAGTTCTTTTACCGTAAGTCTCTAAAACCAGAGTGACATTGCATGTCAAATTGGTTCCATTTTTAATTTAATACTGTACTCAGTTGTTGTTTTGTATAATCCAAGAAGCTCTTAAAGATACTTTTCTGTCATGGAAATAGGGCAGAACTGTGCTATATTTTGTACCTAGGGAAAATGGAAAACTGTCTTGAGATAGAACAGCAATTGCTATTGTAGCTGCCATGTGATCAAAGGCAGGCTCTAGGCTAGCAAATGGGATCTCAATAATGCTAAAGTGATATCACTTCCCATTCACCCTTCCCTCCATGCCTGCACTAATTTTTTTAGAAATATAATTTCCCCCAGAAATGTTCTGCAGTCAAAAATCTGGGCATATGGATAATGCAAAATCCGAGTAACGTATCAAAGTATAACCACGGGAAATGATTACATGAAGTTAGAAATGAACTTAAATCATTGGGCACGACTAAATATATTGTGGTTGGGGAAGATGGTCATTTTAAAATGATATTAGCAAAAGAGGGTAGACAATTTTACAATCACTTTGCTGGAAAATTGAGCCTTTTCATCACGTAGTGGTGCAATAAAGTGCAAGGCAAACCCCATAGATTGGGAAAATTATGAAATCAATGTTCATAATTTAATGAAGTAACTAGTATTAGTGGGGGTTGCTATTTGGGAGTGGGTTGGTATTTTTTCTTGTTGTTATTTTATGTTGCTGTTATATTTATTTAAAAACAGACCACAAATACATATATTAAAAATAGCACTTCATCAAGAATCTGCCCAAATTTCTTTTCAGAAAACTCTGGGGAAAGAACCAAAAGACACTTGGTAACACTGTGTTTGTAAGCAGCTTTCGTAACAGCTTGAGAGATGAGAATGAAAATGGATGAGCCCTTTATGTGAAATTACGCAACCGTCTCATTGTAAAAGCAGCTGCTGAAAGCAATTGCTGAAAGCATTTGCCAGCTTTTTGATGGGGGGGGCGGGCATGTACATTGTCAAGAGCTCTGCTACGTCAGAAAAGGCTCAGAAGTAGAAAAGGTCGCAGATGGAATACAGGCACAGTCCACCAGATATTTAAAAATAGACTTTGAATGAAGCAAAACAGTTTGTGTTCTGTAGGACCAGAAAAGGAAGTTCCTGAAAAGAGTTTCTTCAGGTAACCTAGTCCTATGAGAGGCTGCATTGTGATAGTGTTCCATAGTATTGAATAGTAAGTTTCTTTCGGGGGGGGGGGAGACTTTAAATATTCAGAGAGACAAAGGTCATTAAGGAAGAAAACAGAGAAACAGTGTGAATCTTCTTGTACTGACTTTCCAGACATCGCCAATCCCTTCAGCTCCCAATTTGTTTAACAGGATGAATTACGACATTAAATCAGGAAGGTGAACCACCAAGATGTTCCCCCACCCACCCACCAACATGCACTGGGCAGTGGCAGACTTTGTTCTACAGGCCAGCCACAGCTCTGCAACTAGAATGCCATTTCTGACCTTTGGGATCCTGAAAAGGAAACATTTAACACCACTTCGCTCCAATCTTTTCTCCAGCTGTGGAATAACTAATGAGTCATTTTGTGTTCCCTCATCAGAAAATTATCTCGTAGCAAAGCCTTATTGAACCCAAAGTCTTTGTTGCTTTCTGATTATGGTTCCTTATTGATGTTAACAATTCCAGCTAGAAAACAAAAGTTCTCACAGTGTTGTTCTCTCTGACACCCCACCTGCACTAAATCATACAGCAACACTAAAACTCTCTCTCTCTCATTCTATTCTTTCTCCTTCCCTCCCTTCCCACAGTTTCTATTCTGTGATGGAGACTTCAAGGCTCGCACCAAGAATGTCAAGAGCTACCATGGACTGTTCCTGTCTGTGATTGGTAGGCAAAATGAATACACTGTTCTAATCAGACTGGATATAAATAGTAAATAAGGAAACTCTTCACTTGATCAACCTTTGTCTTGCTGCACTTCTCAAGGCAAACTGCTGACCTAAAAGAACCTGGGCTGGAAAGTATACTTTCCCGTTCTGGATTGAGTAATTGCTTTCCATTGCCCAAGCCTGGCTTTTATATCCTGAGGTTGCTGGATACAGATTGCTATTGTGTGTTCCTCAATAAATAACTAAACTGCATTCACAATATAGCTGGTTGCCTGGGGCACTAGGACTAATAAAAACTGTATGCTTCTTTTGTCTTCTGCTGCCATCTAATTTTTGTTGTTGTTGTCACCTGTCTCAAGAGACAATGGTGTGCACCTCCAGGACTGAAGTCAAGCTGCTGGAGAATCACAGTGCTTGCTGTGGCTGTGGAGACCAGGAACTCATAGCTGATGCCTCCCATGTCATTTTTGCTGTGTTGTTAGCAGCACCAAAGTTACCTCCCTGGGGCGCACGCCTGGGCAGTGCATATGGAGGTCCTTGGCTGCCTAGACAACAAGACCTACCCACCACCCCGTCTCGACCTCGCCTGCTACTGTAGTCCAAAGGAAAGCAGACACAGAGGATCAGTTTCAGGAGCAAATGGCATTTGGCACCAGCTTAGCTTGCAGGACTTACTGGAAGATGCAGCACAAGATGCAGTCCAACCATCTTCTGGATGCCGCTCTGTATTTGTGTAGGGTTTATGCCTTAACCATCTACTACAAACTGAGATACTCATGCAATTTAATGATGACATTTTAAAAAATAGCATCACTGCTACTATGAAATGGCCAGGTTAGTATTATGCAAATCCTCCTCTGCATAGAAATTTATACCGTGATTCCATGGCCTTTTGGATATCACTTTTTGTGGGGAGAAGGGTCTTATCAGGGGGGCTCAGGCCAGAGAGGAGACAGTTTCTTGATCAGCTGGCAGGTAGAAATCAGACAGGCTGCTGGTGCAGAGGATACTTGGTGGCCTCCATTCGTAACAAAATGGCCAGATTTAAGAAAGGCAGTAGATTTGGGAGCTGTGCATCAGTCAGCAACCCTGGGTTGGCCCCTCTAATGCTGTATGACTTCCTGAACCAGGAGTATTAAGGGCTGTGGCATGCGTATCCCAGCTGGAATTACCTTTAGCTGCTCCTCTGACCATCAGGCCTTGGATTGCGCCAGGAACTCCAGTCCAACTCAAGTTTAATCACTGTGGCACCTGATAATGCTGGGGAGAGCAGCTTTCATATGCTTGACCTGTCTTCCTCATTCAAGAATGACTGCAATGGAAAATCCACGGGTATTTGAAAAGTCGAACATTACCTATCATGCTATGATAATGGTTCAATATTTGCAATCCCAACAGATTTTCCAGGTGGCATGACATCTGATGTAACTACTACACAAATAATACCTTCCTTTATCTAATTAAGCGGCTTGAACATAAGGTGAGGTTGGTTGGTGCGTCTCTTCATTACAGAGGAGAACAGTAGGAACAGAGCGAAAGTCTGAACAGGTTTCTAACATTCAACATGAACAAATATTGATCTTGCATGTTAGACAGAAAGGTTATCCCTTTGATGTCCGAAGCCAACCAAATTGGACAAGCAGTAGAAAGAAGATCTGAGCACCTAAGATCAAGGTCCCCACTTTGCCTGAAACTCTTCACCTGACAGTGATCAATCTGTCTTTGATTCTCATTCTCCAAATTCTCATGGTACTAAACTAACATTGTACAAATTTTGTGCTAAGACCTCTGAGGTACTAAGACATGTGAATGCCATGAATAATGCAAAACCAATATAACTGTTACTCAATTGAAAGGCCATGTGGGAGGAAGCAAAGATTAATTTTATACCATCCAGTGGCTATGCTGGTGGCTAAAAAGCATTCAGATGCAATCAGATTAGAAATCCTGAAAACACAGATAAAGTTTTAATTTATCAGCAAAGACTTTTTGCTAATTAAAAATTTCGATTCAAGGTAACAGACATTGAATAAGGGTTATTACCATTATTGCCAGTCCAGGAGAATGCAAATGTGATGCCTGATAAGGAAGCAATGTTTCTGCTGACAGAAGTGCTTTATACTTCAGTGATTGGAAGGAGGACATTCTGTTACGTTCTTAAAGAAAATTCATGAACACTAAGACTATAAAAAGGTATCAGTCATGATAGCTACATACTACGGTACATCCAGAATCAGAGCCAGTTGCTGGGGTACACCAGTGAGAGAGGGCTTTTGCTCCCATGTCCTGCTTGTGGGATTTCCAGAGTTATCTGGTTGGCCACAGTGAGATGATGATGGACTGGATAGGCCTTTGGCCTGAGGCAGCAGGGCTTCCTTAGGAAAGGAAAAAGAATATTACAGAAGAATCACAACCCACCCTGAAGGATTTTATGAACTGGGGAAGCAAAACTGGGGATTTTGTGAACTGGGGAAGATGCCTGTTGTTGCTGTTTAGTCGTTTAGTCGTGTCCAACACTTTGTGACCCCATGGACCAGAGCACGCCAGGCACTTCTGTCTTCCACTGCCTCCCGCAGTTTGGTCAGACTTATGTTGGTAGCTTCGAGAACACTGTCCAACCATCTCATCCTCTTCTCCTTGTGCCCTCAATCTTTCCCAACATCAGGGTCTTTTCCAGGGAGTCTTCTCTCCTCATGAGGTGGCCAAAGTATTGGAGCCTCAGCTTCACGATCTGTCCTTCCAGGGAGCACTCAGGGCTGATTTCCTTAAGAATGGATAGGTTTGATCTTCTTGCAGTCCACGGGACTCTCAAGAGTCTCCTCCAGCACCATAATTCAAAAGCATCAATTCTTTGGCGATCAGCCTTCTTTATGGTTCAGCTCTCACTTCCATACATCACTACTGGGAAAACCATAGCTTTAACTATATGGACCTTTGTCGGCAAGGTGATGTCTCTGCTTTTTAAGATGCTGTCTAGGTTTGTCATTGCTTTTCTCCCAAGAAGCAGGCGTCTTTTAATTTCGTGACTGCTGTCACCATCTGCAGTGATCATGGAACCCAAGAAAGTAAATCACTGCCTCCATTTCTTCCCCTTCTATTTGCCAGGAAGTGATGGGACCAGTGGCCATGATCTTAGTTTTTTTGATGTTGAGCTTCAGACCAAGAGATGACTAGTAACTGCCAAATATGGATGCAGGCAGGCCACTGGGAGCAAGCATAGCTGCCTGCATCTCATCTGTGAGTGAAACATTAATGGAACACCTGGGAAATTGTTGCCAATGGGCTTCAGCGACCCATAAGGACATTATATTCCTATTATATGCCAACGCTCCCAAACTGCAGAATGCAAAAATTAATTCATTATGCAAGCTTGGTTGGGCAAAGCATATTGAAATAGGAAACAGCCATGCATATGAAACAGCATATTTAATTTGCTGAAATAATATTTAATTAAGTTACTTAGCATGCATACTCAAGTCAGAAATACAATGTCACAGGACTGACAATTAGACTGAAACCAAATTGTGGACATCCGGTGCAACCTTAAGCAGCAAGGTCATTGTTTTTCATTATCCTTCAAAACCATGGCCCTGTTCTGGAAGGCCTAAAGAGAGATGCCATGGCTGTGATACATTGTGAGAGAAGGAAGACATAGATCCACCTTTACTCCTCACACTAGCCCACTGTGTGGCATACCCAGAGTCCCGTTACTGTAGGTAGGGGAAATATGACCAGGATCTCTCCATGCATGATGGTAGTGGATTTCAAAGGTACAGGGCAAGGCTTGCAGCTGTGCCTTGGCAATCCAATTTATACTTGCTCTTTTCCCAACTAAAACAACAGTGACTTCTGTCAAAATTGTAGAGGCGGGTTATTAATTGAGTTGCACACTTTCGTTCTTCTCTCAGTTTTTAAAAACAATATATCACTAAGAAGCAACCCATGACAAATATGAAAACAAAATAATAAGCACCAAACATTAAATTGTCAAGCTATGGTGGGGTGAGCATCTTGAATTGCTGGCACCTGAATTTCAGCACTTCAGCCTCCTGCTGGAGAGCCACAAGAACAGCCTAATTCTAAAAAAAGGCATCTTTTCTGTTTCCAAGCAAACTCTGCTTCCAGTTTGGTCAGCTCTATATAAAAGAGCCCACAGTACACCTGGGTGAGATTGTCATGCCAAAGGCAGTTCCTAAAATGCAGATTGGCTCACAGTCTCTGATACTGACTTGACTCTTAAGTTCAGATCATACCTGCACTACTAATTCTACCAAGGGAAGATCCACACCACACATTTAATGCACATTTAAAGTTACATGACTTCTCCCAAAGAATCATGGCAGCTGTAGCACCCCCATCACAGAGCTGTAATACCCAGCACTCTTAGCAAACTAAGTTCCAGGATTCTTTGCGGGAAGTTGTGTGTGTGAATAATTATGTTACGGATCTGTGCTAAGCCTTGGCTTCTGGTTTGTTTTGGTTTGCCCCACAGACCATTCCAGCATTCTCTTTCTTAGGCTTCCAGGCTACACCTGGCTCAGACACCAACAGCTCTTTCATGCTGCTTATGTCCCAGCGTGGCAATAACAATTTAAAAGAAAGTTGAATGCACCAGCATGCCAGGGGATTCCAGGCTCAAGGTGTCCTGGATGTAAATATATTCATCTCCAGAGTCAACACCACACACAAGGATGGCTTTATCTCAAATCTTATAACAAAACGTTTCAGCATTCAATGTTATCTCTCTCTTCCAGTGTAGACTCCTACTAGAATACATTTAACTTACTGTTGGTATTTTGAAGCTCTAACTCCCATTTGCTACCCATCCTTCTACATTCTCCCATTGTAGAAGATAAACATCTTGATTTTATTCAGTACAACTATAAGAGGTTCTTTCCTTTTCAGGATTTATAACTCTTGCTACTGAATCTTTCAAATCTGGGTAACTGCAGCCCTCTTCTGAATACTGTGCAACACTGAACGTTAGTGCCCTGCAGCCATAGGTTGGGATGCTCACAGGAGCCTAATTATCCACACTGTCAGAGCATCCAAATGCATAGGAACTGTCAGATACAGGTGGGTATAATTTGTAAATGGTACACACTGAGGATATTACTCCAGGCACTAAAAGGGATGTAGACTGCTAAAGGCAACAGAAAGAAGTTTTGTTAAGAAGTGTGGATTCATTCACCATGCCGGCGTGCACTATGACTGAAGCTACAACACATACTACTACACAGCTAGAATACATCTGGTTGGCCACTGGGAGAACAGGATGGTGGACTAGATGGGCCATGGGCCTATGCGGAAGTCTTAAGATATTGGAAGAAGAAGAAGAGGAGGAGGAGGAAGAGAAGGAGGAGGAGGAGGAGGAGGAGGAGGAGGAGGAGGAGTTTGGATTTGATATCCCACTTTATCACTACCCGAAGGAGTCTCAAAGAGGCTAACATTCTCCTTTCCCTTCCTCTTCCACAACAAACACTCTGTGAGGTGAGTGGGGCTGAGAGACTTCAGAGAAGTGTGACTCGCCCAAGGTCACCCAGCAGCTGCATGTGGAAGAGCGGAGACGCGAACCCGGTTCACCAGATTACAAGTCTACCACTCTTAACCACTACACCACACTGGTTTCTACGTCTTGCTGGTAACTTGTTCTTCCTGCAATAGTCACATGGAAGAGGGTTGGCATCAGCCCGTGCCACCCTTGAGCATTTGCCAGGGCCTTGGCACCCTTTCAGGGCTCCCCAGCACTTATTCCTGTCCGGACAGTTAAGAGCTACCATGTCAAAATCCCTGCAATATCTCAGAGCGCCCAATACAGTGCTGCTCCAGTACATTTCAAAACATTTGATTTCCCCCCCAAATTCAACTGCAATCAGATGGGCCCATAAAGGGCGTAATCAAACCTGGTGTCAGCCCTGTACACAAGAGCAATTCCATGATTGCGCCTCTAAGGAAATCATTCCAAAACATTCGCCATATAGTCAAAAGTTACATGGAAAAAGCTAACAATGAGGTTGGTAAGTATATCACACCTACTCACCAAAGCAATTATCACAGTAGCTTTATGAATTTCCTTCATATAAGAAGATTTAGTAAGGATCATTAAGACTGGAAGGATCAAAGGTGTTAAGATTAAAACAAATCTCAAGGTGATAAACCCTATACATAATACTTCACTCTTAAACCATTCTGAAAACAACTTTAACACAATTATCACAAGGACAGCAAGATGCCATAGCGGTAGATAATGGGGCAGGGGATACCACAATTAAATTCGCTGAACTCCCAGACAGAGTCAATGTACTTGTACTCTTGTGATTATTTTTTGCCTCAGTAATTGCAGCAGTCTTTTATACTCCACAAATAATTAAAGTGAAACTGGATGTATTTTAGACATTGGAGGGATTCAGCTTTAGTGCAATTAAACAACTCAGTCAATTTTTCCTGCTTTCATTCTTGAGACATCCAAGAGTGCCTCCCGCTACTCCCTGCACCTAGACACTGATTCCTGCAGACACTACTGGCCTTTGCCCTGTAATGGCCAGCCTTAAAACAGCAGCACATACCATTTCGGTTAATGATCTGTCATCAATGTGATGCGGCTTGATGGTGCTTATATAATGAGAATTCAGGCTTCATGTCTCCTATTGATCCAGCAGCCACAATAGAATGCTTGACTGTTGTATCTGCAACATTCATGCTGGATCAGATATCCAAGATGCCTGGTCTTTAAATGCAAAGCAGAAGAGTTTGGAAGACTAACACAATGCTTGACAGTGAGAGCATTTCTGAAAATACTACGGTAAGAAAGAGGGTCAGACATTAAAAACAACAGGAAGCATGAAAGGGAAAGAGACAGAGATCATTGCTAAGGCAGTCAGACAGGTTCTCCACTAGCCTTTTCTGTCCTGCTGTGTGCTTTCTCATCTGCCTCTATTTACATTTCCCCCCTCCTAGCGGTGGGGGGTGGGGTGGGGAAACCACTCAGGGTTCACTTCCCTGACAAGGACACCTGCTGCTTGAGAAACCTCAGGATGCACGTGGGTAGGAGCAATGATGATAAAATTACATCTACAGCAAGCAGTTCACATATATTTCAGCAAGAGAGGAGTGACATATTAGAGGTTTATACCTTTAGAGCTGCCTAGACTTTAAGCTTTACAGCTTTTGAAAATGCACAAACACTCTTTGTAGGAGTGTTGACAATGCTCTTAAGGCGTCTCTGTATTCTAACTGTTAATCTGTCAAAGGCAAAGCAATATTGAACTATTGTATATGGATTGCCGCACTGAATCAAATAAATGGTCAGTTCAAGCTCATTGAGTAATGTTTTTCAGTCAATGGCCCATTCCAAAGATATTCTGGACTTGGTCTTAAATACCATAAATGATATAGCTGTTTCTCAACTTCAGACAGCAGTTGGGGGCTCACATAACTGAACGTTCTTCCAGACAAGCACATTCTCCCTTCACATAGCTGACTAGCTTGCAAGGACAGGAGTTCTAGCCTAATATTTCCTGCACACTTTATGCGTGCATGGGTGTTTATTTTTAATGGAAGAAAATCCAATCATGTGAGCCCTCACCAGGAGTCTGGAGTGGCCGCAAACCCAAACCATGTTTCCCTCATCATAAACTACAGGTTGCCATCTCTCTCCCCTCATGTATCAATGTATATACCAGTATCTTCCAGCTGAGGACACTTTATGCGTCCAGGCATGGTTCCACAAAAGCTTAGTATATCACAGTATTTCGAGTTTCTAATTTTTATAAAATCTTCAATCAATTTTGCAATTTTTTTTAAAAGTCCTTAAAAATTTCACCAGGATTTAGTACACATTTCCTCCAATATATACATTTTTTGCAGTTTTCACAATACTATGCATTTCTGTATGTTATTTTCACTAACATATGCATTTACATACATACTTTCCCTTAATATACACATGTTTTGGTTGGGGGATTGCATCATAAAATTTGGAATGTGGATTTCAAAAATGATAACTTTGTTTTGGTTCAGAAATGGAGGATTTCTCCTGGCCCTAGGTATCTTCTGTGACTGGCTGAAGTTGCAGACAGCTGTGCTGTGAAGCCAAGACACAAAATACAGCAAGATGCCCAGTATCCTGGAGATGCCAACCAATACTGGCAAAACACCTTGTCAAAACAAAAGCAAAACTGCAAGGCAGCTCATTAAAGAAATTCCAGCATTCTTTTCGTTTCTTATGATGTCTGTTTAATTATCTCTGAAGCTCAGTTCTGGGATTTTAAAATGCATTTTCAAAGTAGAAGTTAATTAAGGTTAAATTCTAAGGTTAAATTCTAAGTAAGTGGGCCTTTGAAATTAAGATGGATAATTAAGAAATCAGGTAGCTTGTGGTGCTGCAGAGAGTGAATTCTCCCTTCCCTTTATCATAACAGCATTTGCTGAGAGATATCTGTTGATCCCCTTCATGGATCAATGCCTTGTCGCGGCGAAGGGGCTTGAATAACTCAGAGAAGCTATGAGCTATGCCATGCAGGGCCACCCAAGATGGACAGGTCATAGTGGAGAGTTTTGACTAAACGTGATCCACCTGGAGAAGGAACTGGCAAGCCACTCCAGTATCCCTGCCAAGAAAACTCCATGGACAAAGACAACAGGCATATAAAAGTTATGACGCTGGAAGATGAGCCCCTCAGGTCGGAAGGCGTCCAACATGCTACTGAGGAAGAGCGGAGGACAAGTACAAGTAGATTCAGAGCTGATGAAGCGGCTGGGCCAAAGCCGAAAGGACGCTCAGTTGCGGATATGCCTGGAAGCGAAAGGAAAGTCCGATGCTGTAAAGAAAAATATTGCATAGGAACCTGGAATGTAAGAACCATGAATAGAGGTAAGCTGGATGTGGTCAAAAATGAGATGACAAGAATAAATATCGACATCCTGGGCATCAGTGAACTAAAATGGAAGGGAATGGGTGAATTCAGTTCGGGTGACTATCATATCTACTACTGTGGGCAAGAATCCTGTAGAAGAAATGGAGTGGCCCTCATAGTCAACAAAAGAGTGGCAAAAGCTGTAATGGGATGCAATCTCAAAAATGACAGAATGATCTCGATACGAATCCAAGGCAGACCTTTTAACATCACAGTAATCCAAGTTTATGCACCAACTACCGGTGCTGAAGAAAGTAAAATTGACCAATTCTATGAAGACCTACAACACCTTCTAGAAATGACACCAAAGAAGGATGTTCTTCTCATTACAGGGGATTGGAATGCTAAAGTAGGGAATCAAGAGATAAAAGGAACAACTGGCAAGTTTGGCCTTGGAGTTCAAAATGAAGCAGGGCAAAGGCTAATAGAGTTCTGTCAAGAGAACAAGCTGGTCATCACAAACACTCTCTTCCAACAACACAAGAGACGACTCTACACATGGATATCACCAAATGGGCAGCATCGAAATCAGATTGATTATATTCTCTGCAGCCAAAGATGGAGAAGCTCTATACAGTCAGCAAAAACAAGACCTGGAGCTGACTGTAACTCAGATCATCAGCTTCTTATAGCAAAATTCCAGCTTAAACTGAAGAAAGTAGGAAAAACCACTGGGCCAGTAAGATACAATCTGAATCAAATCCCTTATGAATACACAGTGGAAGTGAGGAACAGGTTTAAGGATTTAGATTTGGTGGACAGAGTGCCTGAAGAACTATGGATGGAGGCTCGTAACATTATACAGGAGGCAGCAACGAAAACCATCCCAAGGAAAAGGAAATGCAAGAAGGCAAAATGGCTGTCCAACGAGGCCTTACGAATAGCGGAGGAGAGGAGGCAAGCAAAATGCAAGGGAGATAGGGAAAGATACAGGAAACTGAATGCAGATTTCCAAAAAACAGCAAGGAGAGATAAGAGGGTCTTCTTAAATGAGCAATGCAAAGAAATAGAGGAAAACAATAGAATGGGGAAAACCAGAGATCTGTTCAAGAAAATTGGAGATATGAAAGGAACATTTCGTACAAAGATTACCATAATCAAGGACAAAAGTGGTAAGGACCTAACAGAAGCAGAAGACATCAAGAAGAGGTGGCAAGAATACACAGAGGAATTATACCAGAAAGATATGGAGGTCTCGTACACCCCAGGTAGTGTGGTTGCTGACCTTGAGCCAGACATCTTGGAGAGTGAAGTCAAATGGGCCTTAGAAAGCACTGCTAATAACAAAGCCAGTGGAAGTGATGATATTCCAGCTGAACTATTTAAAATTTTAAAAGATGATGCTGTTAAGGTGCTACACCCAATATGCCAGCAAGTTTGGAAAACTCAGCAATGGCCAGAGGATTGGAGAAGATCAGTCTACATCCCAATTCCAAAGAAGGGCAGTGCCAAAGAATGCTCCAACTACCGCACAATTGCGCTCATTTCACACGCTAGCAAGGTTATGCTTAAAATTCTACAAGGCAGGCTTAGGCAGTATGTGGACCGAGAACTCCCAGAAGTGCAAGCTGGATTTCGAAAGGGCAGAGGAACCAGAGACCAAATAGCAAACATGCGCTGGATTATGGAGAAAGCTAGAGAGTTCCAGAAAAACGTCTACTTCTGCTTCATTGACTATGCAAAAGCCTTTGACTGTGTCGACCACAGCAAACTATGGCAAGTTCTTAAAGAAATGGGAGTGCCTGATCACCTCATCTGTCTCCTGAGAAATCTCTATGTGGGACAAGAAGCTACAGTTAGAACTGGATATGGAACAACTGATTGGTTCAAAATTGGGAAAGGAGTACGACAAGGTTGTATATTGTCTCCCTGCTTATTTAACTTATATGCAGAATTCATCATGCGAAAGGCTGGACTAGATGAATCCCAAGCAGGAATTAAGATTGCCGGAAGAAATATCAACAACCTCAGATATGCAGATGACACAACCTTGATGGCAGAAAGTGAGGAGGAATTAAAGAACCTTTTAATGAGGGTGAAAGAGGAGAGCGCAAAATATGGTCTGAAGCTCAACATCAAAAAAACCAAGATCATGGCCACTGGTCCCATCACCTCCTGGCAAATAGAAGGGGAAGAAATGGAGGCAGTGAGAGATTTTACTTTCTTGGGCTCCTTGATCACTGCAGATGGTGACAGCAGTCACGAAATTAAAAGACGCCTGCTTCTTGGGAGAAAAGCAATGACAAACCTAGACAGCATCTTAAAAAGCAGAGACATCACCTTGCCGACAAAGGTCCGTATAGTTAAAGCTATGGTTTTCCCAGTAGTGATGTATGGAAGTGAGAGCTGGACCATAAAGAAGGCTGATCGCCGAAGAATTGATGCTTTTGAATTATGGTGCTGGAGGAGACTCTTGAGAGTCCCATGGACTGCTAGAAGATCAAACCTATCAATTCTTAAGGAAATCAGCCCTGAGTGCTCCCTGGAAGGACAGATCGTGAAGCTGAGGCTCCAATACTTTGGCCACCTCATGAGAAGAGAAGAATCCTTGGAAAAGACTCTGATGTTGGGAAAGATTGAGGGCACTAGGAGAAGGGGACGACAGAGGACGAGATGGTTGGACAGTGTTCTCGAAGCTACGAACATGAGTTTGACCAAACTACGGGAGGCAGTGCAAGACAGGAGTGCCTGGCGTGCTATGGTCCATGGGGTCACGAAGAGTCGGACACGACTAAACGACTAAACAACAATCTGTACAATATGTTCCCATTAATCTGTAGATAGTACCCATACCACTTTTAGCCTTTTTCCACCTCAGCCTCTCTTTTGAAGTTCTTGCTTTTTCAGCAAAAGGGCCATGAAATTACTTTCAGTTCCCACAGTAGAAAGTCAACATGGAAGCTGAATTTTGGTTGAAGCATAGGCATTTCTTCTGCCTTGAATGGGACAATCAGCACACAGCATGCAAGTTTGTCTGCCCATGGCAGCATTTGCCCTGATGAAAATAGTTTGTTGCATGCTGCTAACCAAATGTTCGGTTCAGATTGCCATGCATCTCTCCCCAGGGGAAAGATTATTCCTTCATGTGTACTTCCCGTGTTTAGTGTGCTGCCATTGCCCAATATTTTATGTCGGTATTGACTACAAGAAAAATTAAAACACATATTTGTGAACACGAACATCACATAAGAAGAAAGAAATCACAGGCTCTATTAGTAAAATTCCTTTCTTGCATGCAAGCATGATCAGGAATCCCCACAATTTTGCTGTGTAGAATGAGTACAAACCTCAGGGGAAGAACTGTATAAACAGCTAAAAATTAGAGAAGCATTTTGGAAACATAAGTTAAGTACTTTGTTACCAAATGGTTGAAATGAAAATATGGACTGGAAAAGGACAACATATACTGTTTCATGGATTGATTTAGTTAATACATATTTCTAGCTATTGCTTGTGAGTTTTTGGCTGCGTACAAAATATTGGGATGGTATGCATTGTATGTATATGTTTGCTATGCACTGGAGTTTTAGCTTAAATCCACACACAACATATTAAATATGGACAGAATGAAACTCACGTACAGTATAGGAATATCAGTACTGCATCACTAAGCACTTCATCCTAGTTTAGATCAGGTGAACTATTATTATTAAGAGATATAAAATAGGCTTATATTTGAGGATGGACTCAGAACAGTGTGTGTGTGTGTGTGTGTGTGTGTGTGTGTGTGTGTGTGTGTGTATCCATGAAATTAGGAGATTAAAGTTTAACTTTCAATTTTTAAATAATTTACATTGTAATAATTTAATGATATTCTTACAGGGGCTTGCATACTGCTGAATTGCAAAAGATTTACACATTCTTTCATACTGAACCTGCAGCATGCCACATAAGCAAGCCCAAAAATTGTATTATGGTGAGATTGGAAGATAGTTTTTATGCTACTTTAAATTTTTCAGAGCTGAAATGTGTTTGGCAAATGCAGCTTTTGTAATCAATGCATCACAAGGATTTGAACAATATCTTTGGAAATGTTGTAAAACCATGCAAGATCAACCTGCTATTAATGCATATTCTATTGACTTTTATCCAAACATTGCTTTAAACAGAATTCTGGCATACATGCACTAAAGAAACATATTAAGTTCATTTAGACCTTGACTTCATTTGTTTATTTTTATTACCTATGTTCTGCCCAAGCAAAGGTATTATCCAGCTACATTTAAAACAAAACAAATCCTTGAAAAAGAGACACAATTTGTACTCAGAATCTGAGGCACAAAGACTAATGTTTTTATGTCTAGCTCCTTCTCCTGTTAAGGTACAAATTGGGGTCAAACTGTGAGCACCTCCCCCAGCAATTAATTCCAGTTATCTGTAGCTGAACCAAAAGAGGGTTTCTTTCAATGCCAGTTTTACCTTTTTTTTCTTATTCTGCAGTAAATTTAAGATGCTGACCACTAAAGACCAGGACCCACTTCTGTCAACAGTGAAAGAACATGTTTTCCACAGTCCTGGGCTGAGAACTCAGAAATATGGAAATACCAAAGGCTTTCCTCCAACCTCTAGTACTATTTATAAACCAAATGACTATTAAATGTAAGGCAGAGTCATTGCGGACCCACTTGCAGTGACCCCTCCCCCAGGGAGCAAGGCCTAACCTATGAAGGTGAACAAACTGGACTTGACTCGCTGCTCCAGGGGGACAGGCTCGCCTTGGAATTTATTGAGTAGAAATGGACCTCTTGATTATCAAGAGCGGTGTGCGTAAGTTCCTCTTCAATGGCACCTGGGCAGGTTATTTGGAGTCAACATCCACCATACCCCTGGCGGTACACCTGGGACCCCCACCGTCTCCACCATAGCCTACCACCCAAGGACCCTAGCTGGTTCCACATCTGGCTGAGTTGGCTTAACAACCTAAAATCATAGCAGTCAAGAAAATTATGGCTCTGACTCACATAGAGCTTTTCAAAGGTCACTTTTAAAAACAGCGGGGCACCAGATTGACACCAAGTGGTCTTATTTTTTCAAGCACCCCTCACAGCAACACTTGTCTATTCCCCTAGTTTGTTTTGGGGTGTTGCTTTACGTTGCTACATTTAATGCTTTGCTTCAGGCAGAGACTTGCACTGAGTGGGTTAAGGTACCCTGCAATAAAACCTAGCAAGGGCTTCCTTAGCTCCGATCACATTAAATAAGCCAGCAGGAGAGAGAAAAGAAAGCACATCTTCACCTAAACACAAGATTTAAAGAATTCTGTGTCATAGTAAATGGCTATGGTTACTACCTTCTATTGATTCTCTGGGTTGGCATGTTTGCTATCAGTCAATCCCTGAGTCCAATCCCTGTAGCACCTTTTTCCTCTGTGGAGACCCTGGACAGTGTGGTGTAGTGGTTAAGAGCGGTAGACTCGTAATCTGGGGAACCGGGTTCGCGTCTCCGCTCCTCCACATGCAGCTGCTGGGTGACCTTGGGCTAGTCACACTTATCTGAAGTCTCTCAGCCTCACTCACCTCACAGAGTGTTTGTTGTGGGGGAGGAAGGGAAAGGAGAATGTTAGCTGCTTTGAGACTCCTTCAGGTAGTGATAAAGCAGGATATCAAATCCAAGCTCCTCCTCCTCCTCCTCCTCCTCTTCTTCTTCTTCTTCTTCTTCTTCTTCTTCTTCTTCTTCTTCTTCTTCTTCTTCTTCTTCTTCTTCTTCGCATCACCTGCCAGGGGCCATAAGAGACTGCCGCTCTTGCCCTCAACACACACAAACCCAGCATATTCCCGATAATATTCTAATGTGGTGCAGATTTGAAAGTTGTTTTCCTAGTTGAAGTATGGGAAAGAACAAAAGAAAAAGTGATAGACAAAACCCCCTGGTGGATATCTCCCCTAGAAGCAAATTCTACTTTAAAATGTAATAAAAAGGAAGTGTGGTTAACTTATAGAGAGATAATAGAAAGTACAAATGGAAATACTAAATTAAAGGAATATGAAGAATTAAAAACAAAGGGGGTAAGTTGGCCAGAGTACTTTAAATTGAAGGCAACACATGAAAAAGACATAAAAACAAGGGCGGTTGGAAATAAAACCACAAGATTTGAAAAAGAAGTTCTTCATAATAATGAAAAAATACTCTCTAAAATGTATAGGCTTTTAGATAATGCAGAGCCAGAACAAGAAACAAAAAATAAGTATATATGTAAGTGGGAACAAGATATGGGGATTGAAATAGATTATAATGAATGGAAAAAGTTCTGGAGGAAAAACAAACTTCATAGCCTGTTACTCGTTAAGGGAGAATTTCATGAAAATGCACCATAGATGGTATTTAGCTCCAGACAGGATAGCGAAAATGAATAAAGCTACCAGTAATAAATGCTGGAGATGTTACAATATGACTGGCACTCTATACCACATGTGGTGGACTTGCCCAAAGATTAAAAAGTTTTGGGAAATGATACACGAAGAGACACAAAAACTAATAAAAATGTCTTTCACCAAAAGGGCAGAGTCTTATCTATTAGGAATCTTATATAATGATATCCCTTGTGATAAAACCAATATCTTTCTATATTGTTGTGGTTCCTAGAGAAACAAATCCTGCAAAATTTAGTAAAAGTCATTATCAAAAGCTTTCTTGTTGTTCAGATAAAAGACATGGTGCATTTAAATTGATGCATCTTGACTTGAGTGCGATGAAAACTCATGTTTCATTACACTCATTGCTTCACAAACCTGCTGCTTAGAACTGGAAGGAACTGAAACCTAAACCTATAATTAGTAATTGTAAAATACAGGAATCAATCTAAACTAAGATGAGTACTTAAATTCTGTACAGTATGGAATGCATTCAATCATGCCCTTCACCATAGTGCTGCTTATGATTTAAGTGTCCAAATATTTAGATATAATAAATTCATAATGGCTGCACAGATTTACCAGTTTGCACAGATGTATCATTTTTTTCACTGTATATTCTCTTCTGTAGCTGTGGATGTTTTGAAAACAGCAGCTATCAAAGAATAAATTACTGCTTACTGAAATAAATCTAGATTTCATGGCCGGAGGCATTAATGTTTCCAAATACCAGTTGCTGGAAACTGCAGCAGGGGAGAGTGCTCCTGTGCTTGGGTCCCACTTGCAGTTCCCCCACAGGTATCTGATTGGCCACTGTGAGAACAAGACATTGGCCTGGACAGGTCATTGGCCTGATCCAACAGACTCATCTTATATAGCTGACTGGTGGCCAAGTTATTTCATCAGAGTATGACACAAAAAGGCATAGGCAGTCGCTGACTACATTTTACCCCAGATAAAAAGACTTGGTTTTGCTTCTTTGGATGAGCACTGAGACAACGAAAATGTCTCCAAATTTTGTCACAGAAAATGGCACAAGTCTCAGTTCACAGCACATCTCATTAGTTACTGTTTGGGGCTCCCATTTGTGTGTGCGCGTGCAAGATCTTCCATCAGCTCCACCCAACTTGGGAAATTGCCAGACTTCTGGCACTGCCGCCATGGCGAAAAGTAGAATCATAGAATCATAGAGTTGGAAGAGACCACAAGGGCCATCCAGTCCAACCCCCTGCCAAGCAGGAAACACCATCAAAGCATTCCCACGATAGTGGACGCCAGCCATGCAGTTAATTAAGGATAATCTGGGAGTAATTATCCTTGCAAGCCCCTGCCCCCAGGTTGGGGAGGGGAGAGCTTTCACTCGCAGATTGTCCAATAACTGCCTCTAGCTCCAATGGAATGTGGGGTCAGGGTCGCAGAGTGCATAGCACTGCATGTATTGGAAACTCTGCAATGCGGTCGCCATGAGTGGAGGTACTTCTGTTTCTTTTAAGATGGATCTGAATTTGGACTTAAGAAACAGACATGCTCTGGATGAAGGAGAAAGATAACCTGCTAAAAGAATCAGCCACTGAGTGCCAAGGTTTTGATCTGGAGAGGACTCTCATTGTAATTGGATTGCTATGTAAGTGAAGGGGAGCCTTTGCTCTCTTTTTTCATTATATTTGCTATGCTATGATTTGGCAAGCCTTCACTGAAGAACTAATTACTGTAATTAATTACTAATGGAATGAAATTATTAATGGATTTCAACTATATATGGAATGCATGAGGGATTCAACAAGAACTTTATAATTTTCTTTACGGAGTACTTGAAGAAATAGGCTGTGTGAAATACTGTGATGATTGGTGACACGACCTACTAAAGAGGGCTCTAACTGTGATTATGGGTTTGGCGAGACACCAGCTGGTTAGAAAATTGGAAAGGATCAAAAGAAGACAAATGCTGGAAGTATGCCAGGAGTCACGGCCAGACGCTGGAATACTTTTGGTTTTGGAAAGGCAAAATGGAGAAGTTGTGGCGTAATGAGAATTGAGTCCTTGAAGGAGGGGGAATGTTGAAGAGGACTGATTTATTACAACATGAAGGAAAGGATGAATGTAAACAAATATTTCACACAGAAAACTACAGGATATAAATTCCCTTTGCACGTTAATGGATCTGGATTTGTAAAATACGAATGAAAGTCATCATACCAGTGGCTGCTAAAACAAAGGATTAAGATCGGAATTGTTGTATTTGGACTAATTAAGAGAATTGGAGCAGGACCAAGGAATAACATCAACTTCTGATATACACAGGAAAGTCATCCAAAAATGTTGAATTCGGAACTGATTGATTGGTTCTTCTGATTGTATTATGATTTGGTATGATTTGGTATTGTATTAATGTGGCCTCCATTGGACTGTTATCAATGAAAAATTAAGAAAAATTACTTTAAAAAAACGACTTGGGGAATTGCCAGGGATTATGGAAGTTGTAGTCCAGAAACTTATGGAGGCCACTGTTGCTCTTCCCTTTTATAGATCATTAGCCAAGCTCTTTCTTCAGGGTTTTCCCCCTACCAATGTATCCATGTGCGCTTTTCTCTTTTCATCTGACAATATATTTTACTAGGAGATAATCCTGTCTCTTTTATAAATCCATTGCAAGATATCACATGTAATCACATTTTTTAGCTGGCGGGTCTACAGATAAAAGCAGAAGAAATGAAGAACTCGAACCCACAATCCCAAGAGGAAGAGAAAGCAGGTGTGTTTGGGAGACATATGAAGATTAGCACAGGACAAGAGACAGAAGAGACTTGAAATATGACAAAAACACAGGCCTGAACATACCTTAAACAAAATCAAACAAGAATTGTCACTATATATGTCAATCTCAATCTGCTAAGAAGTCTCATACTTTACCTTCATTCTCTCTCTCTCTCTCCTAACCTGAATGTGAGAAATCCCAAAATGAAATTCTGCTGCTAACACTGTCTAGACAAAAATAATAATAATAGAATGCCCCTTTCCCACACTAGAAACAAACTGAGAAATGAAGACACATTAAGAAAAATATATGTCACTTAATACACCCATTTTGGATCACTCAGCAACACAGTGTTTTTACAATGCTGACAAAATCAACATTGTGAGGTCCAATAAAGGACTCGGCTATACAGCTGCAAATTAAACATTTTAAATGTGTTGTAAAGTGCAATATACAAATGTGACACTGGATGGCAACAGTGAGCTATGCCAAATTCAATGTATTTTTTAAAAATAAAAAAGCATTTTCACAGCTTTTTAAAAAATATGTATGTACCAAAGATTCTAAAGGTAAAGGTAAAGGGACCCCTTGACCATTAGGTCCAGTCGTGACCGACTCTGGGGTTGCGCGCTCATCTCGCATTATTGGCCGAGGGAGCCGGCGTACAGCTTCCAGGTCATGTGGCCAGGATGACAAAGCCGCTTCTGGCAAACTAGAGCAGCACATGGAAACGCCGTTTACCTTCCCGCTGTAGTGGTTCCTATTTATCTACTTGCATTTTGACGTGCTTTCGAACTGCTAGGTTGGCAGGAGCTGGGACCAAGCAACGGGAGCTCACCCCGTCACAGGGATTCGAACCGCCGACCTTCTGATCAGCAAGCCCTAGGCTCAGTGGTTTAACCACAGCGCCACCTGGGTCCCTACCAAAGATTCTAAGCATCAACAAAATCACTTTTGAGATACGGTATGCATGGAACATTTCCTTGATTTCTGACTCCAGCTCTGATAGTATCCTGAATTCAACAATTTTCACCTCACAGTCTTGGGATTCTATATCACGTGTACATTCAAGGGAGGTTTTCCCCCACCCCCTGCAGCTTTACCCAGGAGGTGGCAATGCTTCACAAAATTGCTAACTATATTCTGAGTCATCCATCTCTTTTAGGCAAACTAAGCCTGCTGTGCTGCTGTAAAATCTACCCACAACACAGGCCATATTTACATGTGCCATTTTTGGAAGCAATTGGCTTCCTCAAGTCACAGAACCTCAAGTCACAGAACCTAGAGTTTCCTCATCAACCAAATAAATACCCTGTTGTTGTTTTTTGACACAGAGATCAGCATAGCTGGAGAGACCTTTACATTTTTTCCAATCCCTTAATGGTGTCTCTCCCCCAGTTGTGACTCATCATCATGACTTCCAGTGGCCACAAGCACTGGAAGTCATAACACATGCAATTTTAAACTTCAACACACAGTTTTGACACATTATGATGAGCCCTTGAGGAAAAGGGGATCCATACTTTTGCTCCAAGACTTGCTTCTTGTCTTATTCCAATGACACCTTTTTTTTAAAAAAAAAAAATGTATTCTGCTATTTAACTCTCCGCCCACACTTGCCCCAGCTCCAACCCTGCCTCCACAGTTTTAGGTAAGCAGAGTGGACCACAGATCACAATTAAACCAGTCTCTATTATCAATTCCCAAGTAGAATTTACAGCCACACAGGGACCTAGCAAACACCTTCTTCATCAGTTCAGGAAGCTGAGAAAACCAAAACATAATTGCTCTCTGATGAAGCAGTGTGCACAACAGGCATTCCTGAGCAGCTATGTTCGATCGTTAAAGAGTCTCCAGCTGGGAGGAGGATGGATGGAAGCCTGCATGATGAAGCAAGCTTTTCGCTGTTCAGTGGAGTTTAATCTTAGTGCCTCAGCATTTCCCAATTTAATATAAATAGGCCGAAGATACACAATCTACTCTGTTCCCTTCAAAGTTTTATGCCTCAGCCATCATAGCAACTAGTGTCAAGTAAAAAAATTATGGTCATGAGCCCAAATATTTGCAGGAAGGTTGGCAACCTGCAGGTAACCCTACAAACCAGGAATAACCCTTTTGTTATCTCAGCAACAGTAAGAAATCCCCATGCCCGTGATCATTGAGATCAGGTGTCCCAATGCATCCCCCCCCCATGGAACCTGCTCCAGCCATTCTGTTTAGCCCATGCTGAGACTAGACAGTGGCACTGTACCCTTTCCCCCCGAAAATAAGACATACCCATAAAATAAGCCATAGCAGGATTTCTAAGCATTTGTGCAATATAAGCCATACTCCGAAAATAAGCCATAGTGACAGGCGCAGTTCTGGAGGGCGCCAAGGAAGAGGCGAGGCTGGACGCGTCATAAAAAAACAAGACATCCCCTGAAAATAAGCCATAGTGTATCTTCTTAAGGAAAAATAAATATAAGACAGTGTCTTATTTTCGGGGAAACACGGTACCATGTCTCTGGTAGGTGCCAAAGGACTTTGCAAGGAATTTAATCTTGGCAGGACAATCTACTTTAGTGTTAACAAAATGCACATGAGTCAAGTACATCCAGGTGAACCATGTTACTAGATGAGATATCTGTGGTATCTGTGGAGACATTCCTTTCCCCTGACACTTCCACTTTTAACAATACTCCTCTGCACTCATATGTTCTCCCTTTCCTCTTGTGCTCCACCATAGATCCCCTTCGCAGGATACCTCTTTCATACCTGTTGCCATACTGAGAACACCGAGGAAGATTTGAGTGAGGGAAGGTCCATGGCTAACGCACTGAAATGTGCACATGGCAACTCTTCTAAATCAGGCCATAGCCCTGGCTACTTCAGTACAAAAAATCCTTCCCCGCTCCCCGCATAGTAGATGAAAACAGAATTATCTTTGCTTTATTCTCCACCCAGTTTTGAACAACCACTCACCTTAGCACATGTGTAGATCCATTTATAGTAGTTGTGGAACAAGGGACTGTTTGCCCTAAGATGGAAGGCCTTCGGTATCGTTCATCACCACAACACAGGATGATGAGGAAGGCACGTCTGAAAGACTTGTTCAAGAATGCATAAAGGAAGGGGTTCAATCCTGAATTGATGTATCCCAGCCACAGGAAAGCAGTCCATATCTTTGCAGGAACTGCATAATCTATGAAAGGGTCTATTACATTTGTGATGAAGAATGGTGCCCAGCATAAGCAGAAACACCCCATGATTATACAGAGGGTCTTGGCTGCTTTAGTTTCCGTCTTCATACGGTGAGTGCTGTGCTGGTCAGGGTGGTGTGCCCTCCCATCTGTCGGGGCCCCTGCACGCTGAAGAATCTGTATCTGGTGAGCATGCTCCCTGGCTGTAATGTATATCCGGTAGTAGGCTAGCACCATTAGCAGAAACGGAATGTAGAAGGCAACCACAGAGCAGGTGATAGCATAGGGCTTGTTGACCATAAATATGCAGTAAGTTGAGTTGGACATACTGTTGAATTGCTTTTTCTCTACCTGAGGGAGATGAACAAAAAAAGCAAAGAAAGACAAGGACATATTATAGCTTCTCTGATCGTTAATTGTCTTCTCTTTGCTTCATTTGCCCATGTGTGGAATGAAAAACAACACTGCTGAGAATCTGGAACTTTCTCCACCAACCCTTGTGCCTATTTCTCATTTCCCAGTTATCCCGTGTCTTTTTTTTTTTGTAACCGGCAGAACCCACACTTCGGAACTCCCTGCCTATTGACACCAGGAGGGCACCGTAACTGTACTCTTTTCAGTACCTACTAAAAACATTTTTGTTTAGGCAAGCCTATCCAGACATGTAAAATGTTGACGTATGTTTTCATCTGGTGTTTAGTTCATCATTGATATTAAATATTTTTGAATGCTTAAAGTACTTGTTTTAAACTTTTTTTTACTAATCATTTTATTGTTTTATTCTGTTTGTAAACCACTTCTATATTTTATTACAATCAAATGGTAAATAAATATTGGGAAATAAAACAAATAAAGTTATGAATTGACCTAATGAATATTTTTTCTCCATTTCTATTATCTTCCTTGAATGTTTTATGTTTAAAGAAAATGTTGTTTATTCTCTGACATTTAAATATCAGGATGAGTCGCAATTCAAAATGTAATGGAACCTTTTCTGGGACGGACAATTACACAATGCCCAAATCTGCTTGTTACTGCTGAATCAATGCCCATACTGCAGATACTATATTACACGTGTGTGAATAGAAGCATAGTAGAGGAACGAAGGAATGTTAAATACTGATAGGCTGCTAAAGAAAATAATTCCATCGATGGAATATTACAGAAATGTGGCACCAAGCCTATTGCAATGGTTGTGACTGCTTGACTGCATAGAACATTCCTCTGCCTGCCCATCATTCCCTGCTAGCACTGATTGTGAAAGGCAGGGTGATGAAAAACCCCATCTCATTCTTGACAGTTGTAGTAGTTGCATGGTTGTAAATTTAATGGAGCATGAACTGAAAGCAGTTTTCAGAAAGTATCAGGTCTGAGTCTCATGGGAAGAGTTGCCAACTGTCCCTCATGCTAGGCTGACAGCAAGCTTACTAGATGGTAAGGGGGATCAATTTAAAGAACTGTTATTATGAAGGGTGGCATGTTGTCAATGCACAGAAGTAAAAACAACATTCACTGAAAGGAAGTCATTGGAAGGGGGGGGGGGAATAGATAGAAGTAGAAAAGATTCTTTCACAACATGTTAGCCAATGGGTTCTGAAGGTATCATGGATGTCACTGTGATCTGTCAATCACTCAGTATCAGACCACAGCAGATATTCAGAGTGAGCGTGTAATCATTAATGTCTCCTTCAAGGACGTTCATGGAATTGTAGAGTTGGAAGGGACCCCAAGGATAATCTAGTCAGGGTCCCTTCCACTGTTTGGCCTAAATCTTAGCATGCAAAGTGCTGCTCTCACTACACATTTAAATACGGTATTTCCTTTACCTTCTTCCTAATGGTTCAGAATGTCCAACTTTATGTCCCACAGCCCAATAAAAAGCTTCTCAATCCAGACATTATGTACTTCGGCAACATTAGTTCCCCCAGTTGCCTTTGTGGACCTGGCCCCCTGGGCTGAGAAGTTCCAAGGTTATGAGAGGATTCCAGATTATACTTCCAGATAAGGGAGACCTATCTGTTAGGGTAGGCTTAAATCTATCTTTTGAAAATCAGGGTAATACTAAACAAAATGTGGGTGTAAATAAATCTCTGGGTGGCTGCTTTTCTTACTAAAATGCCACTTTGAAAAGCAGACAATTGGAAGATAAAAGGGCGGGGGAAGCACTGACTAGCCTTTCTACTGCTTTTCTGAAGTAACTGTCCAGCAGAAACGCTTCTTCCCTATGAATTCCAGACAGGTGTTTACCTTTGCAAGCACACACCTGGAATTCCACATAGCACCATATATATGTAAAAGTGATTCAGAGGGAGCCACTATAGAAAAGTGTTAATCAGAAGAAGGGTTAAGCATTCCCTCCCTACAGCACTCAGCTGCTTCAAATTGCTTGTTCTCAAAACTACTTCTAACTAACAAACAAAAGTGGTCCATCAGGGTTTTGCTAGGCTCGATTCATGCAATATTTATTTCAGCCCTAAAAAGTTGTGAATGAAGTACAGATCATCAATTACTTTGACTCAGTGCAAGGGACTGGATGAACTGCAACTTTACAGGAACTTCCATTTCTAGGATTCTATGAGCAAGACTTCATTCTCTTTAAATTCACAGTAATGATATTTCATAGAATCACAGGATATTTTGGAGGCTATCTAGAACCAACTCTGTCAACTTTAGCTATGAGTGGAACAAGTGAATCAAGCTAATTGCAAAATATTCAGATCACAAATGGAAAAGAATAGTGATGAATTCTAGAGTTTGCACAAAGGTTAGAGTCATTTCAGTAAAATAAAATGGCAGGTGGGGTCAAGATTTCCAAGGGAAGGTGATAAATTCCTAGACACAGCAGCCAACACTATGACAGAAGTGAAATTGCCTTTCTGACCCTCAGGTTGGTAATATAAATGGTCTGGAAGCAATTTTGAACTCCTCTTTCAATCTTCTTGGGTGAAACTGTATGCTATTTAAAGAGATGAAGGGATTTTGGTCAATACAAGACTTTCTCATACAGAATTTAACTTCACACCAGACAACTAGGATCTACTCACCAAGTCCATGATGCCAATGCTATTCCAGCCTTGCATGATAGGGAGAAAAGAAATAAACATTGGGATTACCCAACATCCACCCAGCATTAGAGCAATGCGCAGTGGTGTCATCTTATTCCTATAAACCAGCGGCTGGCAGCAGATAGCATAGTACCTGAAAGAGGAAAGAAAAAAGAATTGATGGAAACAAGGGACCAAACATTCTTCAACCAGTCCCATCTTTTCAAATCTGTGAAATTTAAGCATTGGCTTCCAGCAATTTGCTGACACAGGGGAGCAAGTCTAATGCTTCTCTCATCTGTGACTGTACAATCCTTAAGATCCTGGCTATTCTTATTATTAAGTATTATTATTAATACAGTATCAGTGTACACAGCACTGTGCAATAAAACTGATGTAAAAGCTAAAGCTCACATATAGCCAACCTGTGTATAGAAGATTGCTTAGCGTTAAAACTGTTAATATTTGGCAAACTGAGAAACAGCTGTTGTTATCTGAAGAATAGGAAAGCAAGATTTTGAGGAAGATTCAAAAGACCCTTGCATCTGACACGGATTTCCCCTCCTGCTGATATTTATGCTAATGAGCTGAAAGGTCTGCACAGGTGATCACGTCCTAGTAGACCAGGCATCCCCAAACTTCGGCCCTCCAGATGTTTTGGACTACAATTCCCATCATCCCTGACCACTGGTCCTGTTAGCAAGGGATCATGGGAGTTGTAGGCCAAAACATCTGGAGGGCCGCAGTTTGGGGATGCCTGTAGTAGACTATATCCAACAATAAGCACAGCTTCTTAGTATTTATGGATAGATAGGGAAAGCAGATAAAGCTGAGTAGCCTTTTTAGTAGGGAGCCAGCAAAAATGTATGGGTAGTGTATCAAACTAACTTTTAAGCGGGAAGAAAGTAACCCTTCTCTTTTTTACATTTTCACCAATTTTTACAATAATTTCTATGCTATTTCATTTAAAACACAAGGAATACTATGCCACCTTGATGATATCTTAAAATAGCTTTTTCTAATATTTATAAATTATAGATTATTATAACTTGTTCAAACGCACATTCATATTCTAACAGAATGTTGAACATTTTTATGGAACATTTATTTTGCTTATTGTCAAAATGGTTTCTTAATCATTCTTCCAATCCTCAATGGTGAATTTTCCCTTCATAAGAATAGTTAATTTTTTTCCCATGTCTGAAGAGACCCCTACTGGAGAGTGCTGGATAAAGCTGGCTGCTGTGCTAGCAAGAAATGGGTATTTTGCAGAGAATATTTATGCAGAATATAGAGTGTTTTCTCTCTGCATCAAGAGAGGAAAGGAACATGATTAGATATAGAAAGAGAAATTAAAGGACTGCAAATTCCCCTGGCAATTAACACATTGAATCAGAAGTAACAAAATGATATGGGAATATTTCCAGATGATACTCAATTAACCGCAATGAAGGAGACAATTCAGCCGGGCAGTTCTGCTGCACAGGTTTATCAATTTCTATCATTTGCAGCTGACAGTGTCACTTTTGGTTAAACAAACTATTAAGCAATAGTTAATTCTATGAAAGGGACATCTTGAGATTTGAACCTGCTTGCTGCTTAAATTTCAATATTTGTATTTCTCCATTTATAAGTCGATCCTCATTCACAAACCTACAACATGCACACTCACACATCAAGAACAGACTTCCAGCCACAGAATGCGCTCTCCTCCTCCTCGCCCTTGCCTTACGACACCCCCTGCCATGCACACTAGGAATGCCAGAAGATTTCGTTGCAGACTACCATGAACGCCCCCCCACACACAGGCCCCAATCTGTTCCACTGAACCAGTCCTTGGAACAGACCACAGATCTGTGAACTAAACCTTTATGACAGCTGGTTAGACCAGGGTACTTATGAGATGATCTGAAGGCTTACTCTGTTTTTCTTCTTCTAATTTTAACACTGCAAAGCTGCTTGGGGCAGCATCAATGTGTGTCATTTGCTGCATAACTGTGCATACTTTAAGACATCCACACCCAGAACCAGGTTGGAAAGGACTGCAATAGGATTTATCCATCCGTATCATACACCCTTTAAATCTGCTCCAGAGGGTTAGGGGATCAGAGGAAAGTGTCGATGCACAAGCAGAAGTCAACTCTTGCAGCACTGAATATAGCCCCCGGCTGCACTAGGTGTACACAAGCCCATTGGAGCACCAAAGAGCTCCCTATATTTCTAACTGGAATGGTTTAATAAATTTCCTACAAATACCTGGGAAACGTCCACATTAAAAATCATGTTCAGACGAGTTATTGAACCATACTGCTGCTATTACTAATTGCTCTCTAGTGATTTTTTTAAAAGACAGTTGATGAGCTGTTGTTTTAACGATGACACCATTTTATGAATTTTATATATCCTTATTTGATTCTGTAAAAACTGTCCTATGGCATATGGAAAGGGTGGTATATAGATAATATAAATAAAGTGAAAGATTCCAAGAAATGTATTTTATCCCAAAGGATCACACACGCTTCTATATTGTCACATGCTGCCCACTTTCAAGAAGCAAGAAATTCCAATGGCATTCTAGAGTTTCCTCTGTAGGGGAGTACACTGAATATTTATGGCCCTTTAAAACCCTTGCTTTGTTTACAAATATACAAGTAGAGGCAAGTAGGATGCAATCCTACCAGGCAGCATCCCCATCAGATCACCAGAGATAGATGGTACTGTCTCAGCCTTAAACTTGCAATGCATGTACACACAAGCATCCACACTCTCACCTGCCCTGCCTTTAGCCTGGGAGCTTCCACAAACCCCAACAGCTATCTCATTAAACACACAGCATGGCCAGTGGTCAGGGATAATAGGGAGCTGTAGACTAAAAATATCTGAAGGGCACCACAATGGCTATCCCTACCATAAACCCACGTTTCCCATCTCCCCATATACTACCAAGGGGATTAGACAAATTCATGGAGGAAAAGGTTATTGACAGTTACAAGTCATGCTGGATAATAATAATAATTATTATTATTATTATTATTATTTATAATTTTATAATTTATTTAATTTATTATTTATACCCCGCCCATCTGGCTAGGTTTCCCCAGCCACTCTGGGAGGCTTCCAACAGAAGAATAAAATAATTGATTAAAGATTAAAAGCCTCTCTAAACAGGGCTGCCTTCAGATGTCTTCTAAAAATCTGGTAGCTGTTTTTCTCTTTGACATCTGATGGGAGGGCGTTCCACAGGGCGGGTGCCACTACTGAGAAGGCCCTCTGCCTGGTTCCCTGCAACTTGGCTTCTCGCAACGAGGGAACCACCAGAAGGCCCTCGGTACTGGACCACAGTGTCAGGGCAGAATGATGGGGGTGGAGACGCTCCTTCAGGTATACTGGACCGAGGCCATTTAGGGCTTTAAAGGTCAGCACCAACACTTTGAATTGTGCTCGGAAACATACCTGTACCAGCTACACACCATCTTCAGGATCAGAGAAAGCATCTCTCTGAATACCAGTTACTGGGGCACAGCAATGGAAAAGAGTTCTACTTCCCTCAAACTCTGCTTGTTGGCTCCCTGGAGGCATCCAGAAAGCAGGTTGCTCAATTATGTTCTTAACAATGTCCCAAATAAAAGCAACTACTAATATTCCTAATTAACTAAAGACAGTGCCCCCCACACCCATTCTTCTAACAAGATCTATTTCAGATGAAATTGCTCAACAGAGCTAAATTAGTCTAACGAGGAATACAAATAAATGTACTGCCTCATGAAAACAAACAAAATAAGAGTTCCTCGAAGACTTTGAAGAAGGTGGCGGCAATAGTAGCAAATAGAAAGGGGAAAGAACACACATTTCAAATACTTTTTTTTAAAAAAAGATTCATAACGTGCCTTGCATGCCTCAGATTATGCCTCAGCCATCTGTTCTGTTGTTTGTTCTTGTGTGAGGTTTTTTCCTCCAGTTCACAAGCTCAGCAATCAACGCATTAGGTCTACTTTCTATAAATCCAAGATAATAAAAAAATTCCTTCAGTAGCACCTTAAAGACCAACTAAGTTTTTATTTTGGTATGAGCTTTCGTGTGCATGTAGTCTTGAGCACTACAGAGGAAGGCTTCTAAAGCAACATACTGCATTTATTACCTGCATGAACAGGTTATATTTAGCCACTTTGGTCTCAATCCCATTTCTTTCCTCAAAAGCTCTCGCTTCCTTTTCTTCAACAGTTCTCCTTCATTACCTCTGAACAGGCATGTTTTAAGGGGAATTGAGTTTATTTGTGGCTGTGTAGAGAACTGAGCATTAACAGAACGCTTCGTCACATTTTATCTGTTTTAATTCCAGCCTCTGAAAAGCCTTCTTGGTTATTTTTCATTTGCACAGAGCTTTAGCAGGATCGCCCAGAATGGAAGGAGCAGCAGCAAGCAGGGACTGATTAACACAGTTGCAAAGCCAATCCTTAAAAAAGAATGATTATTGTGGTGTTGCAAAGGCTATACTGTGCAGTGTTAAGAAATCTCAGTTTTGCAATTACATTCATATGGTTGCGATTCTTCCCAATAAAGAGAGGTTCATCCTATTCCATATTTCCAAATTTCTCTTGAATTCATGCCAATTTTTTTCATAATTATCTTTAAAAATATTAATATTTTTTGCTGTTATCCATACACCCAATTACTTTACTTTTTATGTACTTCTATCCCTATCATTTCTGTTATTTATTTCCTTTCAGATTTTTTTAATAACAATTTTGTCTTACCTTTGTTTAGTTTAAATCCTGCCACTTGACCAAACTCTTGCATTATATTCATTACTTTTGGGAGAGAGTTTTTTGGATCTTCCACAGTGATTACCAAATCATCTGCAAATGCTTTCAACTTATGCTTATTTTTCTTTACTTTTATTCCTGATTCTTCCCTATCTTCTCTTAATCTTCTTGTCAATACTTCCAGTACCAGAATGAACAACAGCGGTGACAATGGACATCCTTGTCTTGTTCCTTTTTTAATATTACATTTATCCGTTATCACCCAATTTACAATTATTTTTGCATTCTGTTCTGAGTAAACCGTCTGTATCCCCCTATTAAAATTTGGTCCAAATCCCATTTCCTCCATCACTTTCTTCATGAAGTTCCAAGAAACATTATCAAATGCTTTCTCTGCATCTATAAACATCAATACTGTTTTTTCCTCATTTCTCACTTCCAGATATTCTATAATATTCAATATATTTCTAATATTATCTTTAATTTGTCTACCTGGAAGGAATCCAGATTGATCATAATGGATAAAATCTTTTAAGATTTTTTTCAATCTATTTGCCAAAACAAATGCAAACAGTTTGTAATTATTATTATTATTTAATAATGATATAGGCCTGTAATTTTTTACCAATGTTACATCTGAACCTTGTTTTGGTATCAAAGTTATATAAGCCTCTTTTCATGTTTCTGGAACTTCCCCTGTTTTCAGGGCCTCATTCATAGTATCTTTAAATGGGTTCACAAGCTGGTCACTCAGGGTTTTTTTTTATAATATTTGGCTGTTATTCCATCTGGCCCTGGGGACTTCCCTACTTTGTTTGGTTTGTTGCTTCTATTACTTCTTAGGACAATATTTCTGTATTTAAAATCCTCATTTGCTCCTCTGTTATCTTTGGTAAATTGCTATTTTTAATATAGTCTTCTATCAACGTCAACTTCTCTGGTCCCTTTTTGTAAAGATCAGTGAAATATTTTACAAAGGCTTCCCTTATTTCCTTTGTTGTCTCAGTTGTTCTGCCGTTAAGCTTTATCCTATTTATCCTATTTATCCTTTCACATTTTCTCAATTGCCATGCCAAAGGTTTTCCTGGCTTGTTGGCATTTTCAAAAAAATCTGTTTTGTTTTCTTAATTTTCCATACTATTTCCTCATTAACATAGAATATTGTGATTGTAATAATTTTATTGCCTGTTTTGTTGCTTCTTTGTTTGGTGCTCTTATTAATTCTTTTTCTTTCTCTGCTATTTTATTTAAAATTTCCTTCTTTCTTTTCTCTCTTGCCTTCTTTTTAATTGTATTTTGTTGAATAAATAGGCCTCTCATGACCGCCTTGCTAGCGTCCCAGACTGTTTGGAGTTCGGTTTCATTATTCAAGTTTTGTTCAAAGTATTCTCTTATTATCTTTTTGTCTTTTCCATGAAGACTTTGTCATTCAAAATTTCTTCATTCAGTCTCCACCGAAAGGTGGACTGAATATCTTTTTGAATCTCCATGATTATAGAATTGTGATCTGACAATGTTCTTGGAACTATTTCATTTTTTTTTATTCTTGACTCAAATTCCTTAGAAACCCAAACCGCATCCAGTCTGCTTCCATGAACATGGGAGAAAAAAAGTGAACTGTTTTACAAATGGATGTTTTACTCTCCAAATATCTACCAATTTTACCGTTTCTGTCATTAAAAAAAAGTGGTTTTGGGAAGCCTACCTTCTTTCGTATCTTTTTCCTAATCGTTCTATCCATCTCTAGTGATGAGGCTCCATTAAGGTCCCCCATCACTATTACTTTCTCATCTGCAAAAATCTAACAATTCCGTTTCTAAATCTTGGACGAATTTTGATTTATTTTCATTTGGTGCATATATACCCACCAAAATTATTTTTTCTCCTTGAACTTTAATTTGAACCACCAATTTTCTCTCTTGGAAGTCATTACTATTAAAGTGGTATAAAAGTTCTTTATCTGCATGGTGTGTGTATGACCTAGAAAAGATAGTACTGAGTTTATGCAGAATGCTTTTGAACCTCACAACTAAAGTATATCAGCCATATGAACATAAGAACATCTCTGCTGGATCAGACCAAAGGCCTATCTAGTCCAGGATCTTGTTACCCCCAGGGACTAACCAGATGCCTAAGGATCTCTTCTTATAAATGGGATGCATAAGCATTCATAGATGGCAGTAATAATGTTCATATCTTACTATATAATGTTTTTGTAAGAAAAATAATATGGTCTGAAGCTCAACATCAAAAAAACCAAGATCATGGCCACTGGTCCCATCACCTCCTGGCAAATAGAAGGGGAAGAAATGGAGGCAGTGAGAGATTTTACTTTCTTGGGCTCCTTGATCACTGCAGATGGTGACAGCAGTCACAAAATTAAAAGACGCCTGCTTCTTGGGAGAAAAGCAATGACAAACCTAGACAGCATCTTAAAAAGCAGAGACATCACCTTGCCGACAAAGGTCCATATAGTTAAAGCTATGGTTTTCCCAGTAGTGATGTATGAAAGTGAGAGCTGGATCATAAAGAAGGCTGATCGCCGAAGAATTGATGCTTTTGCATTATGGTGCTGGAGGAGACTCTTGAGAGTCCCATGGACTGCAAGAAGATCAAACCTATCCATTCTTAAGGAAATCAGCCCTGAGCGCTCACTGGAAGGACAGATCGTGAAGCTGAGGCTCCAATACTTTGGCCACCTCATGAGAAGAGAAGAATCCTTGGAAAAGACCTTGATGTTGGGAAAGATGGAGGGCACTAGGAGAAGGGGACGACAGAGGATGAGATGGTTGGACAGTGTTCTCGAAGCTACGAACATGAGTTTGACCAAACTGCGGGAGGCGGTGGAAGACAGGAGTGCCTGGCGTGCTCTGGTCCATGGGGTCACGAAGAGTCGGACACGACTAAACGACTAAACAACAAGAAAAATAAGCTGTCACATTGCAATTCATGTGGCTACCAACAGGTGGCCATGCAAACTGTAACATGACAGCAGCAGGTGAAGCAAGTGAGCAAGGCAGGCAGGCCAGGCTAGTGGCACAAGTGGGCAGGCTGTAAGAGCAAGCGAGCAAGTGGGCAGGCAGGTGGCCCAGGCAGGACTTCCCATGTTGCCATTGTCACCATCTCCCTGCCTGTTTGTGCGCACACACAGCAGGGTAAAGGAAGCCTGGGGTTTGAATGAGTGGGTGGCCCAGTTAGGCAAGTGAGCAAGCAGTCTGCCCTGCCACCCTTAGGACAGTATTCCTAAAGTTCATTAATTTGAGCTCCTTCTTCTGCACTTACTTCACCTTCTCCCCCAGTCTACTCAACCTGTCAATCATAACCCCTTTTCAGACATGACTGTGGCTTCATCGGGCATGCAGGGGTTGTGAGAGTAGCACAACACAAGGGAAGTATTTTCCCCTGCACAACCAAGTATGATTCATCCAGGCATCTAAGACACAGATATCACTGGCACTGCACTAGACCTGACAGCAAAGTTCTGCATGAGCAGAAGCTGTGACCAGGTGTCACATGGAACCTGTTGTCTCCTGAGGATTCTCTGGACAGAAGCGCTTCTACACTTTACCCTTTCTACCATGCTAACACTAGTTCCCTTGCAGGCTTCTGCCATCCAGAGTTCTCATCTGAGATCCTGTCTTTTCGAATTATTTTACAGGAACGCATATCTTTCTGCAGCACTCACAATGCCTAAACGTTAGCATTCTCTTTGGGAAAAGGAGGGGGAGGGTTCTGTTTGTGTCTTTAGATACAGGTAGGAGGTGCTGATTTATGATAATATATTGTATCTATGCTCATTGCTGCCTTTGCAAAACCCTCCAGGCTGCAGCTAGTGGAGGAATGAGGCAGGCTGCTCAGGTGAGGTAGCAGCTGAAATACGAATTATAAGCAGAGGACAAGAAGCAAAAAACACGTGTCTTGTTTAGAATAGACCAGAAAACCTACAAAGCCAATACCACATTTTTTTTCCACACTGCTGGCCTTCTATGCATCATCTACTCCACCCTGGAATGTGCCATAGCAAAAAAAAAAAAACCCTTTTCCATATCTACTATAACCTTTTTGGCAACACACATAGTGTTTCAGGATGCAGGGATGCATACAGAAAGTAAACTGTTGTATTTCCTGCCAAGTAAATTTTAATGCAAGCAAAAGGTCTTGGTTTTTATTAGTTCCCTTTTTTGCAGAATGGTGGCTTATTTCAACAGTTGAACCAATCATCATCACGTATCATCTTGATAAGGTCCTCACTGCTGCAAAACTTATGCAGGACTGGACATTAAATTGAACAGGCTCTTTCAGTCCACACTGCACCATATGATTACTTTTTCAATTTTTATTTTAAAGGAGATGCTTGATTATGACTCTTCTTAATCAAAGCTAGGGAGACTGGCAGAAATTCTAGGACCTAGAAGTCCAGAATCTGCCACAAATATCTGCATCCGACTAAGTAGTGTGAAGAGAACCCAGATGTTAGGGCAAAATTGTCTAAAGCTTTCAGAATTGACTGTTTTACAAAATAATAATAATAATGCAAAATACCAATGATCCAGTCACAAGCACAAATAATCTAGCCATAGTCAGAGTTAGCATTAAATAAATATAACAGAATTATTGCAAGCAGCACTAATTAGTGCTCTAAGATCTTTAATGGCAAAAGAAAATCCCAAGGTATCCCAACAATTATTTCTTCCACCATCTTTCACAAAGTCTGGGAAACTCTACTCTTCTGACATTGCAATGCTAAGAACTTTCAAACATGTAGGGAGATGCCACCTTACTCTGACATCCAGGGTTTCTTCTGCTTGGGACCTCCCTAACACAACATATAAATTAAAAGTGCTAGGACTAGTAAACAGAAGCAGAAAGTGAAAGGACAAACTTTTGGCAGAGACACTTTCCTTTAATTCCTACCCCATTTGCTGGCCTAGTATGTATCTTAGGTCCTCACCATCCATTAAGTCCCTTCCATCAGCAAAAAATAATGGGAGGTTCTGCCAGTAATAGAAGCCATCAGGTCAGCTCCTGTCAGTGGATGTGTGAGAGCCCAGATGGCCAACACTAATGAAATGAAGCTCTCTATAATTTAAGAGGTAAGCCATTAATCAGTTAATCACACAGTCTAATGGAGTAATGGCTTCTGCCCTGATTATCATGAATCCAATATTCCCTGTATGGGGACAAATGGACTCTGAATGTTTAATATGCCTATGTTCACAGTGCTAAACATAAGTTACATATATTACCATCTAGATTGTCAAGAGTATGGGGCAATTATTAAATTACCAAAGGATCCTATCAGATTATAACGGTTACAAAACATTCAAAGGGGGAAAAAATATTTCACAGGTACCTAGAAAGAACAGTCATGTTACATGACTTGTACTGACAGCTGCTTTTGTACTACTTCCTGCAATGCTCCATTGGCAATGTTACCTTTGATCTGTTGTAGTTATTTTCAGGTTTTATCCATGTAACTATTCTGTCTTTGCTGCGTGATGTTCCACAAAGCATATACTTTGTGGATTCTAGCACCATCCATAGAGTTTTGAGTGATTCTATCAAGGACCTCATCATGCATCGTGTCTCCTTTGTTCCACCTTGTACAGAAATGAAGGGTGTAAGGCTGTGTGTGTGTGTGTGTGTGTGTGTGTGTGTGTGTGTATCTTTATTGAAAAAAATTGCAGAGGGATTTCTCTGCCCCTTGCTGCTAGGTCTAAGGACAACAGAATAAATGTATATGTGATTATAGGAAACAACATACTATTTCCAGTATTGCTTTAGCAACAGAGCACAAAAGGAACTTGGTGCAGCCTCTTATTATCTTATGCAGTGAATTTTAGATCTATTTTACTATTCATTTTAGAACTTTTAAATTATAATGCACTTTTTATTATTTGTACTTCTATTCTCTTTATTCTATTGATTTGTTTGACTTACTTCAATAAAAAAAATATACAGTATTTAAAAGAACAGTTTCATTACTCAAGAGTTAATGTTAGGAACAAAGATAACTTTACTGGGAGATAGGAAGCACTTCGGAAGGTGGTGAGCTGAGCAAATAGTTTTACTCGAAGCCATTATTTATGATTGAAGTCTATATTAAAAAATAAAAAGCCAGACTGGTGTAAGAAACATGAAGACCAAAAGAAGAAAGACTTCCCCCATAATGCACACTTTTATTTGAAGAATGAATAAGCAGAAATGATCGCACATTCCAGGGTACAATTAACAAGGACATCATCAGAGGAGTTGTCTTGATACCCTTAGCAAATAAGAACCATGAATTTCCATTACATACATACATACAATTACATAGCTCGGTGGCTAAGATGAGCTCGATTACCAGTTAAAATTGCTTATCACCTGTAACTGACATTACAGAAAGCTTTTACAATCCAGCCACGTTAGATCACAAGCAACTTTTCTAAAAGTTGGGTGGGGGGAGGAAGTAAATTTAAGAAGAGAGGAAGAACATGCTGGATCAGGCCAATGGCCCATCTAGTCCAGCATCCTATTCTCAAAGTGACCAACCAGTTGTTTGTGGGAAATCTGCAAGCAGGACCCGAGCACAAGAGTCCTCCTCCCTCCTGCAGTTTCCAGCAACTGGTTTTCAGAAGCTGTGGAGGCAGAGCATAGCCATCATGGCCAATGGCCATTGACAGCCCTCTCCACCGTGAATTTATCTTGTTCTCTTTTTAAAGCCATCTAAGTTGGTGGTCATCATTGCTTCCTGTGGGAGTGAGTTCCATATTTTAACTATGCACTATGTGATGAATGAAGGGACGCAAGTGGCGCTGTGGGTTAAACCACAGAGCCTAGGGCTTGCTTATCAGAAGGTCAGCGGTTCGAATCCCTGTGACGGGGTGAGCTCCCATTGTTTGGTCCCAGCTCCTGCCAACCTAGCAGTTCGAAAGCACATCAAAGTGCAAGTAGATAAATAGGTACCACTCCGGTGGGAAGGTAAACGGCGTTTCCATGTACTGCTCTGGTTCGCCAGAAGCGGCTTTGTCATGCTGGTCACATGATCTGGAAGCTGTATGCCGGCTCCCTCGGCCAATAACGCAAGATGAGCGCGCAACCCCAGAGTCAGTCACTACTGGATCTAATGGTCAGGGGTTCCTTTACCTTTATATGATGAATTTAGTTTTACTATTAAAAAATTCCGGCTTGTCATGATGTTCAAAGTATCAATTCTTTAAATCAATTCTGGTTTAAAGTAAATGATGGTTATTCTAATAAGCCAGCTTTGTAGCACCATATGTTTCAAGTTAACTTTTTAAGAAATTAAAGAATCGCTGCTTCAAATACAATGACAATTCAGAATTCTTCAAATGTGAAAGTAAACTCTGGTCAAATCCTTTCAGCTGCATAGGAAGAAAGAGGAAGAGGGGAGCATTAAAGGCTGATGCTTTGCTCAGATTTGTCCTTTTAGTACTGTATGTATTGATAAACCACAATTTAGTGCTAACGCAGTCACTCTTTGGTGAAGGAAATATACACATCCATTCTTACATAATATATTCAAGAGAGGAATTCCCAGTCTGCAGGCCAGATATGGCCCACAGCCAGATTCCATCTGCTTTCATGGTTTCCTCCCATCCACCAGCTGTTCAGCAGAGAGCAGCCAAAGTGGAAATGATGTCTTCCTCTGCAAGAAGATCAAAGTAGGGTGGGATATGTTTTAGCAGAGACATAAACCTGTAACTTAGTGGCTGACCTGTGATTGTAATAATAAAGATGGATTGACTGACATAAACATGTTTTCCTTGCAAATAATGCAAAGAGTATCTATACATTTTGAAACTTTGTGCATACAATTTTTGGGATCCAAGTGCAGTTTTGAAGTTAAAGGCATTGAATAGATGTGATCTGCTCATACACTGATCTAAAATCCAACCTTTAACATCTTTCCACTGGAGATGTCCAGTAATTAGCCAAAGAAAGATTCCCCAGCTCTGTTCTAGATACTTGAAAATAGATATTTGAGATAAGCCCTGGCACACATGAAACCTTGTACAGTATATAGAATATATTTACATGCCTTTAATTCAATGGCTTTCCTGAAGGAACACATGAAATTTAACCGGATAAACTTGAAAACAGCAGCATTTTATTTTATGTACCTTTTTTATCCTACCTGTCTAATGAGATACAGCAGAGGTGGAAAATTGATGCTGTTGTGAGGAGGACATCAAGAGAAGTGCGGACTAAACAGAACGTTCTTCCATAAATCCAGTTATCTTGAACCAGCTCAATGGCTCCAAATGGCATCACCAGAACTGATACCAGCAAGTCAGCAAAGGCAAGTGAGACTATGAAATAATTGGTCTTGATTTTCCTGCAAGGAAAACAAATGTATTGATTCAGAAAGACATCATCAAGGTGACAATTTGTAGGACAGTGTTGCCTTCTGCATTTTAAAACATCCATCCCTTGTTATTTTATCACTCTGTAAATCAAGTGACCATGTTGAGTATGTAAATTCCTCATGGGGCACACCCTTCTGTTCAGACAGGAGATAGTCAAATGTGTGGACCAGCTTCTTTATCCACATATAGATCTTAAATTCACAAAGTAGTAGCCTTTCATTAGCAATTAAAATCCCCACCTGCATTTGTTGGTTCGCTTTCACTCATGGTGAGCAACTCTCTTTCAAAGCCATTAACATGCATATATATTGGACATGTGGTGCTTCAGTGGTGAGGGACCTTAGTGGGGATGCTGCCAGAAGTTCATTTGATGTTTTCTTTCGAGCTGTTTCCACTGAAGAGACAAGCAGCTGCTCAGTTAGAAAAGTGCCTTGTCTTTTTGACGCAGTAGGAACTACTGCATAGAAAAACAACAAACAAAGCTCTTGCTGGGAATGTACCTAGTTCCCCCCTATGCATGCGCAACACATCTTTTGTTTGGGTTTAAAGATGTGAACTTAAAAATTCTGCAGCTCCTTCCAATCCAATCCAAATCTTTATTACAATCATAGGCCAGCATAAGATAAAAGCAGCTACTTTGAAAAAGCCCTTATTTCATTATAGCTTCTGCAGTAATATATGTATATATTTAAAAATATACTGACCATAATACATGTTAACATCAAGATATAAATCAACACTGTAGGCAAAATGATGCTCACATGCAGAGCCAGAAAACAAAGGTCACATAAGCTTGTATGACCAATTATGCTCCTATCATACTATAATAATAATATTATAATAATAATTTATTATTTATACCCCGCCCATCTGGCTGGGTTTCCCCAGCCACTCTAGGCAGCTTCCAACAGAAAAATGAAATAAAATAATCTATTAAACTTTAAAAGCCTCCCTAAACAGGGCTGCCTTCAGATGTCTTCTAAAAATCTGGTAGCTGTTTTTCTCTTTGATATCTGATGGGAGGGTGTTCCACAGGGCGGGCGCCAGCACCGAGAAGGCCCTCTGTGTGGTTCCCTGCAACTTGGCTTCTCGCAACGAGGGAACCACCAGAAGGCCCTCGGTACTGGACCTAAGTGTCCGGGCAGAACGATGGGGGTGGAGACGCTCCTTCAGGTATACTGGACCAAGGCCATTTAGGGCTTTAAAGGTCAGCACCAACACTTTGAACTGTGCTCGGAAACGTTATGTGGTCTTGGTGGCCGCTCCCAGTCACCAGTCTAGCTGCCGCATTCTGGATTAGTTGTAGTTTCCGGGTCACCTTCAAAGGTAGCCCCACATAGAGCGCATTGCAGTAGTCCAAGCGGGAGATAACCAGAGCATGTACCACTCTGGCGAGACAGTCTACAGGCAGGTAGGGTCTCAGCCTGCGTACCAGATGGAGCTGATAAACAGCTGCCCTGGACACAGAATTGACCTGCGCCTCCATGGACAGCTGTGAGTCCAGAATGACTCCCAGGCTGCGCACCTGGTCCTTCAGGGGCACAGTTACCCCATTCAGGACCAGGGAGTCCTCCACACCTGCCCGCCTCCTGTCCCCCACAAACAGTACTTCTGTCTTGTCAGGATTCAACCTCAACCTCAATCTGATATGAATACTGATTCATAAATGTCATAAAAGGCCTTCAAATAACAGATTGTGCCTCCTCAACAATTTACACAGTCAGATTGCCATTAATATCTACAACTTCCTGATATATGGCCAAATAATTCCCCCCCCCCAATTAATCATACTTTTCTTTGTCAAATAAACCCAAAGCACTGCCCTTTCAGGGCAGAAGTCCTGAATCCATTCCATGTCTAATATTCATTCCTAGCATAATTGCACAGTCTGTTACCCATGTCTGTTCTCCATCGTCTTATTAATTATTATTATTATTATTGTCTGCTCTGCTCATTGGAGCTGGGAAATCCAAAATGTCATTACAATCAAGACATGATGTAGATTTTTAGTGCATACCAAGGAGAAAGAAAACCTGGCAAGAAATTGCTATTTTTGGCAGTGTTTCCTTATCTCTTCTAACATGTAGCTTATGCCCTAAAAGTGCAGTGTTAGTCACTTTGGAATTATTTGGTGATTTATGTGTTTTGATGATGCAAATTCTAGAAATGCAGGCACTAGATAATAAAATGATTAATCAGCTGCAATATAATTCTAACTTTGACACTACAGGCAATCAAAGTTTGACATTACACAAATAAGCTTGGATGAAAAAGAAACCGTGAGAATGTTCTTTTACTACATTGTTTATGTTCATAGCTATTTTCACATTTGTCTCTTTGCCCTGGAGATTCAAATATTCCATCCCTGAAAAGCTCATTCTGCCAAAGAGATTGATAGTAACATATGCATGGGCTCACCTGAGTTGCCTGTCTCTGCATACAGCCACCATCACCAGAAGATTTCCCAGGATAGCCATAAGAATAACAGCAGAAATAAAGGTGAGCAGTGCAATCTTCTCTGCCACGCCAAATCCCTCAGTTGAGCTATAAAGGGAAAAAATATGGGGTACTTCTTGAAAATAGAAGACTGGCAGCTTGAGACTGACTTGGTTATTTTGAATCCATATGTCAAATTCCATTTTTCAGCCCACAGTAGCCTTAACTAATTTACTGGCCCTTCCCCTCAACAATGGGAATACTGTAGATTACAATTCAACAGCTCAGGACCAATCTATGTATGTGACAGGGTGCACTGGCCACAATATTAGGCTTGCATCTATAACTTTGGGAAGCAGTCTGATCTGTTCCAAACCCACTCTGTGTCTTTCCAATTTGACCCACTATTTAGTGTTAAATGATATCTGTTGAAAAACAAAGCTCTGTTTTCTTCCCATTCACTATAATGAGGAATCTAAAAACTGGTCAATCTCAATCTAATACCCCCTTTTTGCAGAAGTGGGTGAAATTTGCAGGCATAGCGGCTCCTCCACAGTGGATTAAGTCTACCAAGTTGTAGGCAGATACATCCAGGGATTTCCATGGAAGGTTAGATTTGATTTGATTTTTTTTTAAGGCTCCAATTTTCTGCTAGACTCAGAGGCAAATTGCAGGCACAGTGAAATTTCAGAATGGCAACTGCCGTGTCCTGCAAGGACAGATTTTACCATTTTAGGGTGGGTGCAATAGAAGTACTATGGGCTGTGGGTGGAAAACATTGGGGAGCATTGATATACAGTGGTACCTCAATTTACGAAGAGCCCTGTTTACGAACTATTCGGTTTATGAACTCTGCAACACCAGAGGTAGTGTTTGCGAACTGTACCTCGGTCTAATAATGGAATCCGAATGGTGGAAGGGCACCGGTGGCAGGAGGCCTCTTTAGGGAAAGCCCGCCTCAGTTTAAAAACAGTTTCGGCTTAAGAACGGACTTCCGGAACGGATTAAGTTCGTAAACTGAGGTACCACTGTATTTAGATATTAAACCATTTACCATATAAAATTGATCTATCAAATTCTGAATCTTTCTCAATCCAGCTTGCTTTTCATTGATAATAGAATTTTTGTTGTCCCAAAGCTACAACTTTTGGAAAAGGAACTAGACATATAAATTGGAAGCTACATTCAGAAGACTCATATCCCACCACAATTTATTTCTGTGGTGTACACACACAGCAACCACTTTGGCTTGGCAGAGGAAAAAAGTTGAAGTCTGGGGATTAGACAGACAGTTATAATATGGATTGTGAGGGTCATGTTCAAGGCACAAGAAATGAAAATAGTCATCTCTCCTCTATTTATGCTCCTGACTTTTTCTCCTCTCTTCAGCAGCATTATGTTGTTGTTTAGTCGTTTAGTCGTGTCCGACTCTTCGTGACCCCATGGACCATAGCACACCAGGCACTCCTGTCTTGCACTGCCTCCCGCAATTTGGTCAAACTCATGTTCGTAGCTTCGAGAACACTGTCCAACCATCTTGTCCTCTGTCGTCCCCTTCTCCTAGTGCCCTCAATCTTTCGCAACATCAGGGTCTTTTCCAAGGATTCTTCTCTTCTCATGAGGTGGCCAAAGTATTGGAGCCTCAGCTTCACGATCTGTCCTTCCAGGGAGCACTCAGGGCTGATTTCCTTAAGAATGGATAGGTTTGATCTTCTTGCAGTCCATGGGACTCTCAAGAGTCTCCTCCAGCACCATAATTCAAAAGCATCAATTCTTCGGCGATCAGCCTTCTTTATGGTCCAGCTCTCACTTCCATACATCACTACTGGGAAAACCATAGCTTTAACTATACGGACCTTTGTCGGCAAGGTGATGTCTCTGCTTTTTAAGATGCTGTCTAGGTTTGTCATTGCTTTTCTCCCAAGAAGCAGGCGTCTTTTAATTTCGTGACTGCTGTCACCATCTGCAGTGATCAAGGAGCCCAAGAAAGTAAAATCTCTCACTGCCTCCAATTCTTCCCCTTCTATTTGCCAGGAGGTGATGGGACCAGTGGCCATGATCTTGGTTTTTTTGATGTTGAGCTTCAGACCATATTTTGCGCTCTCCTCTTTCACCCTCATTAAAAGGTTCTTTAATTCCTCCTCACTTTCTGCAAATACTGAGCCAATGTACTGCTGAGGGCAGAATGCTGGACTTGGAGCTGTGGTTCAAGTCTCTGACACACAAAGTTCACTTAAATGGACGTGGGCAGCCACACACTTTTGTTACAGGGATAAAATGAGCTAACCCCAAGGGAGTCAACCTGAGCTCTCTAGAGGAAGGCAGAAAGTCAGGGATTCAAACATGATAAATAATTTGAGACGAAGTTGGAGACAACATAGCTAAGATGCCAGCAGTTGCAGTGCAAAATTGGTTTCAAAAATAAGATTTAATGGGCAGAATTTGCTCAGAGTTTGCTTGCCATGCCTGAAAGGAACTTCATCTCAGAGAGTTTGACTTTCTCTGTGATGTTGTATACTTAAGAGCCCTACCATTCTTGACTAACTACAGTCTTCAAGCTCCCCCCACCCTCTGCTAATATGCATCTGTTACTAACACGAATGCAGAAAAGAAAGCAGAAGAGAGGAATTTAGAATTCATGTGGGTAGCCTGGCCAATACACATTTCACATTTATACCACAATCCATCTGAAGCAAGCACCACTTTAAGTCTAAAGTGAGAAAGTACTCTTAAATTGGATTGTCTGGACAACTTGCCCTGCAGGCACATTCTTTGCAGTTCAGCTGCTTTCTGCTTTGTGGCACATTGGGGCCTGAGATACTACAAAACATTCCGTCCAGGGAGTTAGTGAGCAGAAATTATTGAGGCAAGGGGCTGGAGTTGATAGCCTTCTGGTCTCTCAGAGTCAAGAAGAAACTTAATTCAAACTGTGCTCGCTACTTCTAGGCGATCTAATATTGCTTGCTTGGGTAAGCAGGTGAGAAAGAGAGCGAGAGACGGCGCATGCTGCAGGAATAAAGTCACCTTGACAAGGAAGAAGAGGGAGAAATGCAACACAGAATGCCACCTGATCCTGTGAAAGGAGATGGAAACCCTATTCAAGGTCTGCAACCTTGCTCCAGAACTATATCAAATACCAGATCTCCTTCACTAGGAGGAAACTGGGAGATATTAATCCATAATGGCAGGGTGGGTGTTGCTAAATTATTAATCAACACTGAATTAAATAGGAAAGGTTTGAAACGGTTAGAAAAATGATGACTTTTGCTTTATACCTTGAAGAAAATGCATATGTGTATCTGCGCTCTAGGCTTTATTGTGGATGAAGGGCCAGCTATAAATATGACTGATAAATGCTGTATCTGAATTAGATTTCATAATGCTAATAAAAAATAATCCTTGAGATGTCTTTAATGACGCTTGCTTCTCTGCTTCCTCCCTCTTCTCAAAATGTTCATAGATCCCTAATTGCTCAGTGAGCCATTCATAAGCAGATTATGAGCAGGCTTCCGCAACAGCAACACTAGCTAACATCCTGAGAATCAATGGGTTGTATCCAATGAAATCATCCCATCAGGGCAAGGAGTTCTCCCACTCTTTGCATGCCCACCCCAATCTGTACTGGGAGTTTCCCCAACCCTCAGGAGCAGATTGGGAGGGCAAAGGGAGAGAAGTCCTTGAACTTACAGGATAACTTCATTGGATATAACCTATTATATTTGCTCGCAATGTTCCATTAATGTAAAATCCATTTCATTTAAAGTGGACTGAAGAAAAAACAACATACTCCAATATTTCTATCACTTCATCTATAGGACATAATTACGTGACAGGTTTTTGTTTTTTGTTCCCTTCAACAGGCAGCCTGACTCATAGTGGCAAGCGACTTATGCAACACTGCAGTGTAACAGGATAATTTTCCAAACAGAAAGGCAGTTAAGGTCCATACGATAGCTTAGATTAATATCCTGGGAGTTTAAATGCAGAGCAAAAGCCTACCACACTTCAAGGGGCTAGTGTAGGATGCTTGAGAATACAGACTTTGGACGCCAGAGAGCCAAATTCAATGACCATCCCTGTTAGGACCTCATGGGAACTGAAAGTACTGGGTATGTATGTTTTCAATCTATATTGGGGTATTCAAATAATTCTGATCTGCACACAAGGATTTATTTTATATTTACCCACAAGAATGATGGAAAATGCACAACTTTTCCAGCTCACAGAATATAAAGGGGAATTTACAGTGAACAACCAAGGAATTGTAGCTACTAACCCCTCAAAGTAGTAATTCAGAAGTGTAATTTTATTAATTCTCTAATAAGTGGATAACAGTTTAGTTAATTTGGTAACTATTTTCACTAATACACAACACGTCTTGTATCTATGCTGCCTAACATACATTTGCATTTAATGGCTGATATCTATCAGCAGAGGGATTGGCCAAAACAAAGATGGACCCTGCAGTCAGGCAGTTACACACACACACACACTTTTTCTGCCAATCAGAGGGAGCACAGACATCTATTTCACACACACCCCAGCTCAGCACTGAGTGAGATTCCTCTCCACCCAGTGCTATGATGGAGAGGAGCATTCATCTCTCTCCTCTTGCACACTGCCACTGCAAGCAGGCCAGGGTGCTCCTGAAACAGGAATGATTCACGGAATGTTCTGACCTGCTTGCAATGGTAACATGCAAGAAGCAGAAGAGGTGTCATCACAGATTTTGCCACCACTGCTAACAAATTGTATAAGAAGGCTGGCAGACCACTGCCAGTGGTTCGCCAGGCTTACTTCTGCTCAAAGGTAGCAGGATCATGTTTCCTGACATATGTGTTCAGCAGGGCCTAAGTGAAACAGTCCACAAAGAATGGGCAAATCAGGGAATGGGTTACCTTAATTTTTCTGTCAGGATCTCATTGCGTCTTTAACACATTGACTGGTTTTAGGATAGCATGACCGGTTTGGCTGCATTGGGCACTGCGCTGCAGGGGGCGCCACAACAATCCTGTAGAACTGAGCATGAGAGGCAGGGGGTGGGTGCCAAATTTTAACGTTGCACAGGGCACTGCAGAAAGTTGAGAGCCCCCAAAGCCACTGCTTTAACAGGTAACAAAAGATGAACAGTTGCCACTTTATACATCGCTATATCTACATGACGGGTTAGCAGATGAATTTTTTGCCCATTAAATTCTTGCAGTACAAGGCTCTTGTCAAAGAAAAGTTAACAAGGTTAAGCCACTGTCAAATAAAATACATTATGTTTTTTTAAAAAAAAAATCCTTGGTTAGATATATCTATATCTATATCTATATATATATCTATATATATATATAGTGGAACTCCCAATAAAAGTTGCCAACACATTTTCCCTCTTGATTATATTAATCAAGATTCCACTATTGTTGGGCCAAGCCATCATGTTACACTTTTATTATATTTGTTCAGGCACTAAAGAAAAAATTGTACTGGTAGCTTGCAGGATTTAGCTTCCTTTTCTGAAACATTTTTTTTTCTCATACCCACTCCTTCTCCTTTTACTAAGCCAGCCACCCATCCCAAGGCTTGCTTGTCTACGCCCCCTCTCATGTTCTAGCCAACTCATCTAGAACCAAGCCAAAAAATTTAGAATTTGATAATGTTCCCCCATCACCACAAAAGAGCAATTTAGCCAAATATCGTCTGAATATTCTTCACCACGGCTATAATGCCCCTCCTGTGCTCCCAAAAACATGTTGGGATAATTTCACATACACGCCAAATGGTACCTTTGGAAAATGCTTCCCCATATAACCACCTACAAATAGGGTGGAAAGTGTCCAAAGGCCGCTTTCATTCCAATCCAGCCTCAGAGCTGAGGTTCTCCCTCTTTGTAACTCTGCCAGCCTTCGCCACCACCACAAAATCTCTTTGTGCATTTCAACATCCATTGTTATTGCAAAGAAAACAGCACAAACATTTTCTCTATTAGAGGCTTCAGCTTAAAACATCCTACAGGTAAGCCAGTGTCAAAACTTCAGCAATGAAAATAATGAAGAAGGGTTCCCTTTTGGGGAAAAAAAGTGTACTTAATTAGGCAGATCTGTCTACTGAGCATAGTACAACTTCAGCGAGAGGTAATTACAGCTTCAGCAAGGAATACACTAGTGGCTGATCAGGCTGCAACCTTGTGGCAAGTTGTCTGTTTCACTCAGAGCTGCTGACAAGTATTAGTGGTTCCAGTCCAACTTTTTGACACTCGCTGAAAAGCTTAGCTTCGGGTCACTGCCTCTTGGTCAGCTAATGAAACGAGTGGGTCTGTTTTTGGCAAATACATTAACTTGACTTGGGCATAATTCAGTGGCTACAATTAGCTCAACCATTTTTTCCTCCAGTGTTATCTTAGAAACGTGACCAGAACATTCCAGTCCTGTTTATAACTAAACTGGATACATTTCACAATACAGTGAAACCTTGGTTGTTGAACGTAATCTGTTCCGGGAGCACGTTCGGCTTCCAAAACGTTTGACAACCAATCGGCTTACAATTGGTTGAAGGAGCTTCCTGCACTCATCAGACGTTCGACTTCCGAAAAACGTTCGAAAACCAGAACATTACTTCTGGGTTTTTGGCATTCGGGAGCTGAAACGTTCCAAAATGGAGCCGTCCAGGAACCAAAGTTTGACTGTAACTACAAACTCAGAATCACTCTTTCAAAACTTCAACCTGTTACTGGATTTCTTATGTCTCTGCACAAACCACACCAAATGAAAAAAGCTATGGTTCACACTTTTACTTTTACTTTTTTTTACTTAGGCAAAGAAGGCATTCATTTTTCATATTAATGCAGAAAATAATTGCAAAGTATATGGGAAGTATATCTATTCAATTTCTTAGAAACTGGAAGGAAGCTTGGGGAGAGGTTTTGAGCACTTGGGGAAAGGAACATAATGGGCAGGTTCATAAATCATTCCTGGCTTCATAATGCATGGTTTATGAAGCTGACAATGAGAACCAGGCAGGGCCAGGTACTCCTCACTCTGCACTCCTCTCCCATTTCACACAAACTTCAGTGTGAAGATCCTATTTTGTATTATATGTCAGCTAACAAACTAGGAAAATAAACCAGTATTATGTTCTATCACTATCCTCATGCCTCTCAACTATGGTGCAGTTCACATACAAAGCTAAGCCAAACCATGGCTTAGTGAGACTGAGAAGAAGAGTTTGAGTTTGGATTTGATATCCCGCTTTATCACTACCCAAAGGAGTCTCAAAGCGGCTAAAATTCTCCTTTCCCTTCCTCCCCACAACAAACACTCTGTGAGGTGAGTGGGGCTGAGAGGCTTCAGAGAAGTGTGACTAGCCCAAGGTCACCCAGCAGCTGCATGTGGAGGAGCAGAGACGCAAACCCGGTTCCCCAGATTACGAGTCTACCGCTCTTAACCACTACACCACACTAGGAATGTGCAGGTTCCTGGAGAAAAGTTTTAAGATGTTTTGTTCTGTCTCCTGTTGTGATCGAGGCCATGTCAAAACTTGGGCTCATGGTTTATTTTACCCAAACCACAAACAGTAAGCCACACAGCAAACCTTGGCTACGGTTTCTGGCTTGTCCGAAACAAGATAAACTCTGAGCAAGGGTTCAGACATAAAACTAAACCAAAGGATGGATTAACTACAATGATATGGTGGCAGCAGGACCGGAGGAGGAGCACCTCTCTAAGACCTCTGGGTATAGGGCAGTATATAAATTAAATAAATAAATAAATAAAGTGGCCATGATCCTCTTAGCACATACATGGATGCTCCCCAAAAGTCATGGTTTAGCTTAGCATTTCATCTGAATGAAATCTGTCTGTCAAATTTCTAAACACTGGCAAAAAAAAATACTGGTTTTAAATAGCAGGGCAATCCTTGTGATCTTATTGTAAAACAAATACCCAATAATAGTGAAATATTACTCAATGTCTAGCCTGGAGAAAAAGGAAGGTACTGAAACCAATTACATCCTCTCCTCAGCCCAATTTTCTGGAGTTTCTAGTTTTGATTTTGTAGTGTATGTTTCTAGTTATCGTAACACTGGTGTCATCTATACTCAGTGGCTGAGGAACTGGTATCATGATAACTTAATCTGCATTACAACAGCTCACTGAAAAGGAAGAAGAAAACAGTGTCGATTTAGATCCCATCTGATGTGAATTACTCAGAGCTAAAGGGCTCAAGGTAATTTTCCCTTTTTGGAAATTCAAAGAATTCTTCCACTTATTGTTCCTGATAGCTCTGCAGATGGCTGCTGCTCAGCTGGGGAAGGTTAGGTACTTGCCAAACACACAAGTTGAGGGGGGGAGTGTGATGGTGCCAGTTTTGCTAAAATGATAATAAAAAAGGAGGGGTGGTCCTTTTAAAAACTGGTCTTGTGATTACAGGTTTGTTCTCCATAAGATATTTAAAAGCAGCCAGAATCAAAGATTGTGGTGATCTGATGTTCCAATTTGAGAAAATGGAGCACACTAGCAATATTCATTTGTGAAACAAAATTTCATGCTTCATGTTGATCATCACTATGAAGCAGCACACCTTGGAATACCAGTCACTTGGGAACAACAGCAGGAGCGGCCATTGCCCTCATACTCTGCTTGTTGGCTTCCTGGATGCATCTGGTTGGTTGCTGGGGAAAACAGAATGCTGGACCGGATAAGCCATTGGTCTGACCCAGCAGGACTCTTGTGTTCTTAGAAGGAGCAACAGAGGATAAACTATAGCAATGAGTTTTCTAGATCATTAAAACAGGAGAAAGTGAATTGGACTCAATTATGTTTCAATGCGGGTGGCGCTGCGGTGTAAACCACTGAACCTTTTGGGCTTGCCGATCAGAAGGTTGGCGGTTCAAATCCCCGCGAAGGGGTGAGCTCCCATTGTTCAGTCCCAGCTCCTGCCCACCTAGCAGTTCGAAAGCATGTCAAAGTGCAAGAAGATAAATAGGTACTGCTCCAGCAGGAAGGTAAACGGCATTTCCGTGCGCTGCTCTGGTTTGCCAGAAGCGGCTTAGTCATGCTGGCCACATGACCTGGAAGCTGTATGCCGGCTCCCTTGGCCTATAGAGCGAGATGAGCACCGCAACCCCAGAGTCATCCGTGACTGGATCTAATGGTCAGGGGTACCTTTACCTTTACCCTCTTAGTTGGAGATCACATCTAGTTTAGAATCTAAAGCCTGAGATGGTAAACCTTGGTCTGAGCTGTGTGATGTCAGACTTCAGACTAGGGGGCTCACATAGTTGAATGCTCCTCCACACACATATATAAAAACTTTCATACAGAAAATAAGGTGTCAGGAAGGTGAACCACAGCTAGGTTTCCTATCTATTGGAATGTGGAAATGTTTTCTTTTGTCTGGAAAACCATACATTCATATAAGCCCTAGCCTGCAACAGTGCAACTTATACACAGGTTTACCGTACCATATCAAACAGAAATAAGACAGAGGGTGTTACTACCAGTCTTTAGCTGCATTCCTTCTGGAGAATAAATCACTGAGGCACCACAAGAACTGTTAGTGCAAATGATGATTAAAATACTGTAAAATTAGAAGGATTGAACTGGCAGATGGTGGTAGAAGAAACTGCCAAGAAAATATTGTGCTTCTGGTTGACCCCAAGGCATTTCATCAAAGGAGCACAGACTATGGTGCTGCTATTAATCTAAACTTGTGAAAAAGGACAAATCATGTCACCAGATAGAAAGCGGACTCAAAGGCTTTAAATTATGTGGATACCTTGTCATGTAGAAATTAATGCACAGAGAGGGAGCGAAATCGCGCATGGACCTTCCATGCATTGCTCAAGCCTGTTCACAAGGATGGATCAATGCCTGGATGCTGGGAACAAGGCTAGTGGGCTCAATCTTGCTCCTCCATGCCTTGTTTCTACACTGCATAAACAACTAACGCAGCTAAATTTATACAAACACTGCACAAATTGGGACTCTGGGAGATTAAGGGCAGAATCATACCCATTTGCACAGGGCACATGAATATATATACATATATCATCTTTCATTAGGCGATCTGAAGATAGGTTTACAATAAGTAGATAACAATGAAGAATTACATTTTTCTTTTGAAATACCAGGCAAATAGTGCTAACATTTATACTTAAACAGGATACATTTGAACAAAGGTTCTTATTACAAAGGAGGACAAAAAGTATCATAGTGTAAGTCCCCTATTTCCTGTTTTCTCCCACCTAAAATAAAGTATAGTTAGATGCCTCCACTGCGAATTTGTGTGTGTGTGTGTGTGTGTGTGTGTGTGTGTGTGTGTGTGTGTTCTGTGGTTGATATGACCATGATGGTCACAACAGCAACAATAAATAATGTGAATTAGGTGAACTAATAGAAGTTATATGCATTAATGACGCTGGTCAAGAAAACAGCTGCCTCACTCCTGGAAATCTGAAATCCTAGTTGGATGATAGCTGTTATGCTTGAAGCAATTAGTATATGTGCATCATTCTAGTGACATAAGCATGATGTTCTTATGTTGTTCACACATGGCTATTTACATACTGCTATGAGAAAATGGCTGTGTAAAGGTGCTGGGTAAGGGAATTGAGAAGGAAGGAGACACTGTTTGTTAGCAGCACAAACTTTCAAAATATCCTTAGGTAAACCAATTCCAACCAGAAAGGGCTAATCCCTTGAGTAATGCCTAGAATTCAGGGCCTGCCCTCTTTTACTAGCAAAAAGGATGCCTGCCAGTGAACTGCATTTTGCAAGCAGTTCATAAGTTCATGTGCAGTATTTGCTTCCAGTTGCAGTTGGTGAGGCAGACAATGTCACTATTGCAGTAACTGTGAAGACAAGTTTCCCAAGGTGAAGGTGGAAGAAGGGAGCAGTTGAGTCATGAATTCATGGCACTACCTATTAGGGAGCAAAATACAGACCAGACCGTCATGCATGCATAAACAGTCATGGGAATTATATGGTAATCCCTAATAAACAATTTATTGGGAAGGTGCAAGGAACACCAGACATCAAAATCCTTACAAAGGACCTAAGCAGAATAGATTAAACAAACAAACAAAATGTCATTATTCAGTAGAGCTGCCTTCCCCAACCTGGTGTCCTCCAGATGTTTTGGTCTCCAAATCCCATCTGTCCCAGCTAGCATGGCCAATAGTCAGGGATGATGGGGATTGTAGTTCAAGACATCTAGAGGGCTCCAGGTTGGGGAAGACTGCAGTAGAGGCTGCTAACAGAGCAAGATTGTCTTTTATTTTACAATTTGTGGTTCTATCTCCATTTGATACTGAGATGATATACAGCTTCTCATCATTAATACATATACTCTCTCACTCCACCTACCAAGAGAAAGAGAGAGATAAAATCTCACTTTGACCAAGAAAAGTAAGTTCAACTTTGTCACACTTTGACAACTTGGGGAAAATCCTCCACAAAATGCTTCAGATCTCAGAATTCTTAGTTTAGCATCTCCTTCCCACTCATTGTCTTATCGAATTGCTTTCTTTACTCCCACAAACATACATTTTCCATAGCCAACTGTTTTGCACTATTGGCCCATTCCTTATTTTCTATGCATCTCAATAAGATTTAACCACCATGTCCCATAATCACTCTGCTGCTGTTCACAGAGATGTGTCCTACCCCGTCTTAACCTCTGAGCTGTGTTCACACGTGGGCATTCATGTGGACGAGGGTCACTGTTTCCATGTACACACATAAGGACTTTCAATTTTCTGCTTCTGAAATCTCTCAGTGACTTTACTCCGCAGTACTGTACTATACAATGCTTTATGAGACATATTTGTTGTTGTCTCCTCCACTCAATTAGTACTTCCCCACCCAATGTAGGTTCCAGAAACCTTAAGGTCTACTGTGGGGACATGGACAGATCTTTATTTAGCTGTGCACACACCTTTATTTTATATTTATATTTTTACAACATCCCAGATTTGCACCAAAGAGCAATCAAAAAGGGTGTGTGTCACTCCAAGCTATACAATTTGCAGTCTCATGAAATGCTGCCACTTTCTTTCCCACCTCTTATCCTGCCTCCTGCCCCTGCAATCCCCAAGAAACTGTTTGCTGTTCCTGCTTGGGCTGCCTCTCCTACACTGAGCATGCCATATTAAACATGCCTGCATTTAATTGGATGCCCACCCTCCCATCAGTTCTGAATAGAGGAGAGGTGCAAATGCTTCTCTCTGTGGGTAACCATAGCAATGACTAATTTAGGTGTCGCATACCCCATGGGGTGGCTGATGGGGAACAGACTCACAGCATTTCATGGTCTTGTCTGTATTTCTGCCCTTTTAGATGTGGAAGCAATTATGCCACATCACTGTGGCAGCCGTTTTGTGGTATACCACACCCCCAGAGCAAGCATTTTATGACTGTTGCCTATGACACACTCTCAAATTTCCAGATGTGTCCACTCGTCCCAAAAGATTGGCAACCCCCCATGCAGTGGTGAGAGAGTTAGATTGGATTGGGCAGAACCAGTTTCAAATCCACACTTTGCCATGAAGTTCCCCAAGAAACCTTGGGCCAGTCATTGTCTGTCAGCCTACCCTATGTTACATGATGGCTACGAGGAAGGGTGGTGCAGAACCAAGTATATCACCCTGAGATCCTCAGAGTAAGGGAAAGACATAAATACCACCTATGAACAAATACAAATGGTACTAGAATATGGAACTGCTGTATTGAACCTATGTACAGAGGCGTAATTTCAGACTTGCCTAAAATGTATGTATGTATGTATACAATTCTGTCAGCAAAGAATGTATTTCAGAAACTCAGTGGTACTAAGTGACAATGACAACGTTATCACCCTAGTTACTCTGTGTATTGTTGAACTTTCTGCTCAGCTTCTAAGGAAGCACTTTATAGCAATATATTCATCAGATAGCATCTTTCCAAACATCTCCACCAACACTTAATTAAAAGAATTGTAAAACCCAACTTCTCCAACTACTGCAAGTTAATAACAAGCTTGTGCACAAACAGTGAGATTTTATCAGATGGATGCAAACACCAATACAGGGCAAAAATCCAGTGATCCATTTCTACCAATTCTACCTCTTCATGTCACAAAAACTCTCATTTTTAATTATATGGGCGATAAACCACTGAGCATTCCAATTACAAAAATACATATCTACTGAACAAGTATTTTTTTCAGATGGGAGCCTAAATTATTGCAGAAAAATTGACAAAAGACCTTGAATGGGGCAGATACTGCATGTTAATTTTAATGTGTGTCTCTATGTACATTTCATGATATGGAGCAACAGGGAGCCTAAATCATAATATGGATCAATTTATCTTAATCTTAATCTTGAAAAGAAATTACTACTTTGGAGCAATCCATGTTATTTTTCCATTAAACCCTCAGCTTGCTCATCATAATCAACCTCCATGTCTACATAAACACTATACATTTAAGACACATTTCTCATCCAGAGAATCTGGGAACTGTGGTGGACCCCTCACAGAGCTACAATTCTCAGCACCTTTAGCAAACTACAATTCCCAGAATTTGTGTGTGTGTGTGTGTGCTTTAAATGTATGGTGTGTATGCAGCCTACGTTAACTAAAGCGAAAGCCACATTTGGGTAACAACCAATTCCAGAGAGATTAGTAGAGAAACAAGAGGCTTTAGGATGATAATCCTTCAAAGAATAATGGACTAAAATGAGCTAGCTGTATTGAAGAGGAGCCAATTGTAAATATTATGATCCCAACAGAGGCCAGTCAAAATCATCACCCCACACTCTGCTTCTTGAGGCAAATGCAATCTTTCTTACTATGTGCTTTTCCCTGGTAGCAGAGGTGCAGTACACCTGCACATGTCAGGGGTGGAGGGAAACATGGAAAGAAGTAATAAAGGCCAATTTAAACAAGCCAATTTGGAGTTCAATAGGCCACAACTTCATTTATTACAGATATATTATGGTCTTGGCATAGGCATTGAATCAACCAACCCAATCTGCTGGTTGATTGCTCCTACAGGGTTGATTCCAGGTTAAGGACCGTCCCATTTTCGCACATCAAATAGAGGTGGTCCCTCCAGGACACTGCTGGTGAGGGGTCTGGGGACTGTCCACTGTCCATCCCATTTAGGTATTTGGACAGATGTACCTCCACCGGATCCCTTTAACATGATACCCTAGTTCAGGCATCCCCAAAATATGGCCCTCCAGATGTTTTGGCCTACAACTCCCATGATCCCTAGCTAACAGGACCAGTGGTCGGGGAAGATGGGAATTGTAGTCCAAAACATCTGGAGGGCCGAAGTTTGGGGATGCCTGCCCTAGTTCTTAGAAGCAGTAAATGAAGTAGGGGCTTCAGCCTACCCCTTATGCCTAGACTAAGGATACAATACAATGTTTTATCCACCAACCAGCTGTGACAATTTCTATAAGGTAGGCAAAACCCACAGACAGGACCAATTAGTTTGAAGGCAAATTCCCCCCTAGCCCTGAATACAGCAACCAAATACACCCACAGCAAAGTCAAAGAATAGGCCCTACCCGCTCACCTTTGAGTGGGGCGCACAACCACATTATCAAGGGAGCGAAGGTGGGAAAGCCTGAAGCTGCCATAGTTATAGCCCATAGAGAGGGTACCAGGTTGGAAAGAAAATGCCCTACACTAACCCCCAAACCTCTTCTACAGTGACTTCTGAACAAGAACAGATATCATGTTTCCTAAATAAGATGCAAATTAAGTAAGCCTTAGGGACGAAGCAATTGTAGCCTTTTCGAAATTGTCACAACAATCCTGGCTATCAAGTAGTGCCACAAGGCTCTGTGTTAGTATATCACCATGGAGAGGCAGACAGAACAGTGTTCAATCTGTATTCTGATGAACAATACAGTTGGACAATACAAAATAGTTGGTTTCTAAACCAACTTCCAAGTGAACAAGTATCCAGTTAAATAAAAAAAATCCTTCAGTAGCACCTTAAAGACCAACTAAGTTTTTATTTTGGTATGAGCTTTAGTGTGCATGCACACTTCTTCAGTTGTATGCCTCACAAAGATACTCCCGAAATCAGCATGTTGCCATGCTCTTGCCAAGTCTTCCATTAGCAACAGTGGAAGTGAGAACCAGTTTTGTTCCCCATAACTCAAGTCTGGGAATTCATCCAGGAAACATTAAAAGCTGGATACAACTATCTGTGTTTGTCCCACACCAAAACTGTTAATGAGAAAAGTACACAGAACAGATCTCTTGCTAGCCAAATCAACAAACATATAAGACTGCTTGCTTATTTGTTCAACATCCCCTGTGAAGAATTGGTCTGATTTGGGCATAGCTGATACACTTTCTAAACTAAAGCAACAGTGGGGAGTTCTGCTGTGATCTGATACAATCTGGAATGTGTGGGTTGGCAGAATTTTCACTTTTGTTATGAAGGAGGGAAGAACTAATAACAACACCTCCACACTAGAACTTGTTTAACTGTAGTGTGCCCATTAGCCATTTTTATCACACTAGGAAATAATGATTAATTGATGTTAACTTCTCCCCGCCCCCCCCCACCTAAACTGTATGTGGGGGGGGGTGCTTGTGAGGAGAATAAAGATATGAAGAAATAATACCACTGATTGTGTTTTGCTCTGCAGTTAAGAGACGGTGTGGATTCATTAGTTCAGAGTTGTTCTTGCGTATACCTTGCTGCAATATTTTAGATTTTGGCAGTGTGCAGCCTGCTGTGCTACAATTCTAAGAACTGGTTTTCAAAGACTGATCTGTAATGTGGAAACTCAGTTCCTTGTGATTTGAATTTCCCAATGCACACCTAAGAACACCATCCTAAAATGCTCTCAATCTTTATGGAAATCACATGCCAAAGGTGTGATCATATTTCACTACAACATACATTGACATTTAAGCCAAAAACAGCACAGTTAGGCTGAAAATTTCAGAGATTTGCACATAATTGTCTCCTGCAATAGACCCAGAGGTTTGTCCAGCCCAGCGTGTCACTTCCAACACACAATGCCCAATGGTCAGGGATGGTGCACATTGTAGTCCCAGCAACATCTGGAGGACTACTGATTCCGTGCCTGTGTTAAAAATGTCTGTTATATCTAAAAACATTGCCAATTCCATACACACTGGCCCAGAAATACACTCTCCAAAGTGCTATGAGGCATGCATTACTGCTCCATAATTCTTCTCAATCTTGGATTTTAATCTGAGGTGAAGAAAAAAATCTCAGCTCCCATCATCCAATACCCTAAATGCCTTCCCTCCTTTTCCTGCCATTCTGTCATCCCACTTACCAATGGCAGTGCTCTAGCAACAGTTGTAGCAAGCTATGAAGAGAAGACTCTGCCCACCCTTCTCTTGAGCACCAGACCACAAGGCTTTGTACAGTCCCCTGCACTATAAAGGTTTCACAACATTGCAGGAGCACTTGATAAAAAATCAGAACCCTGGCATACTGCAAGGCCTTGCATGTTGACACACAGTACAACACTGTGTATCAGAAACTAGAGCAGGCATGGCCAAACTTGGCCCTCCAGATGTTTTGGGACTACAACTCCCATCACCCCTAGCTAACAGGACCAGTGGTCAGGGATGATGGGAATTGTAGTCCCAAAACATCTAGAGGGTCAGGTTTGGCCATGCCTGAACTAGAGAGTGTTGGAAGCCACCAAGAATGGCTCAGGCAACCCAACCAGATGGGCAGGGTATAAATAAAAAAATTATTATTACTGTTTTCAAGTCACTCAGATCCCTCCTCAAATTGATCCGAAACTTTATTTTTGGACATGTCCTTTTCTGTCATACTGATGTGTATAAACAATCTAATCATTAGGATAAATTTCAATTAGAAGTGGGTTAACCCAGGTGGCGCTGTGGTTAAACCACTGAGCCTAGGGCTTGCTGATCAGAAGGTCGGCGGTTCGAATCCCTGTGACGGGGTGAGCTCCCGTTGCTTGGTCCCAGCTCCTGCCAACCTAGCAGTTTGAAAGCACGTCAAAATGCAAGTAGATAAATAGGAACCGCTACAGTGGGAAGGTAAACAACGTTTCCATGTGCTGCTCTGGTTTGCCAGAAGCGGCTTTGTCATGCTGGCCACATGACCTGGATATATACGCCGGCTCCCTCGGTCAATAATGCGAGATGAGCGCGCAACCCCAGAGTCGGTCACGACTGGACCTAATGGTCAGGGGTCCCTTTACCTTTACCTTTTAATCACTGAATTATGCTTGTCACATAAATATACTAAAATGCACTGTGGGGCATTCCAGATTCGTTTCCAGGCTCAGATCCGAATGTCACCTTAGTTAGCACCAAACAACAAGAACATATTTCAGTTTTTACAAGTGGAAATACCGCCTAGCTTAGGAGACCCAAGCTTGCTGCTATTTAACTGTCTGAGCTGCAAATTAACAATAAGGTAAAATAAAATTCTGTTTCCAAAGCCCACATCAAACATTAATATCCCCCCCTTGCAGATAATAAACTGGGGTAAATTGCCAGGTGAGCATAAGGTGGGTGCTAAGTTGAAGTTCCTGTACCAAGTAAGCAAAGATATTATTATTGGCACATCCCACACACTATTTTTAAAAGCATATAATCGCTCCTCTTAATCACTCCTATTTAAAGACTTACATTCTGAAAGGCATTTTGGCTTTTGCACCAATTCCTGCAACACACGGTATAGGAATATGCAGCCAACACAGGACAGAAGCTTAACCTAAATTAACCAGTTGCAACTCACAAGAGGTTTGGCAAACACTGGTCTATGCAACAATGGAATACACATGGAAACAAATCTCAACAACAACAAAAAAACCCTTCAACCACAGGCCCAGGTTTTCAGAAATTATTAAACTGAGTGAGATGGATAGCTTGTAAAATCAAATACAGTACAAATAAGCATAATTACAACTTGCTTTTTATTAAAAGCATCATTGGAATTTTGAGCTAATCTAATTTTTAAAGTTCATCCTTAGTATTTGCCCCTGGCATTTTGATACTACCTTTATATAGTTCCAGTGGAAACTCCATTTTATTCTGACTGGAAATGATATAGCACTAGGTTTTTCTAGTCTAAACCTTATCTGGAAGAAAAGCCATTTAATAACATCTACCCATTTCTGAGTTAGTACCTGAAAATCTAAAATGGACCTACTTATGAATAAACCTCATTGAACATGCATGAGATCTTGCCTGCAAGTTTCATAATTGTTCCACAGAAGAACCCAGCAACCCAGGTACTCAGGAGTTGGTTGTAGTAAACATTAGAGAACCTCATTCATGAAGTGGAATGCTATAAAAAGTATTTATTGTAATATAAAAAACTGTATTGCTGGACTTTTTAAAAAACTTGTGTCACAAGAGACAAAAGGGCGTCCGTCCCCCCCCCCCCCGATATACCACTTCAAGTAGCAAATGTTCTTTTGTTCTGTAGGGATCCTCCAATTCCACATCAGACATAATATTTCCTCTCCCTTTCATACCTCACATCAATACATGTAAAAAAGAAAAAAGCCTTGTAGTGTGCACTGCTATTATGCTGAGTTGCTAAGCAACAAGTGGTCCATTTCGAGGCTAAATGAAGGACTGTTGAAGCAATCAGAATTGTAAATCTAGATGGGATCTGAAGATCAGTGAACCCAAGGAACCCTTCCTACGCAATGCCCCAAACACCTCTAGTGGGCTAATTGGTTTTTTTAATATGTTATCAGTGGGCATTGGTCTTTCAAGAGTGTAAGATGAGTTATCTACAACTCAACAAAGGGGGGAGAGAGAAAAGAGTTAGCTTGTTTTAGTTCTAAATTTGCATTTGGTTACAAGTAGGTAATGGTGACTATTAAGGAATTATTACAAAGGCTTAATGGATATGGTAGGTTTGGAGGACATATTTGAAGGAAGCAAGAGAAGCGGTACCACTTGGATTTTCAGGGTTAAGACATCTTATTTAACCTATGCAGGTGTTCTTCACATGAAGCCTCTCTATTCTAAGTGTATAAAAATCATATCTACAATATGCTTAGGGAGGCTTTTAATGTTTAGTAGATTGTTGTATTTTATTTTTCTGTTGGAAGCCGCCCAGAGTGGCTGCGGAAACCCAGCCAGATGGGCGGGGTATAAATAATAAATTATTATTATTATTATTATTATTATTATTATTATTATTATTATTATTATTATCATCATCTGTACTGCACTAATGTGTAAACTGAATGTGTACTAGACAAATGAAATCACTGAAAAACAATTTAGACTGGGGACTCTTGCCACAATTAGTCCTAAATTGAACCCAGCTTGTACACCAAACAGCACAGCTAAATTAGGGATGTACATGTTCAAACTACTTTAATATTCACAGATGCCTCAAGTGATCTGCAAGTTTTACATCTTCCTTCACCATTGACACAGTCTTCTATTTAATTCACCAGCCCCCTCCAAAACTGAAATATTAATTTCAGTGATGTCAGTATCACTGTGCTAATATGGCACTCTCATTTATCACTGTAGGTGGTACTTACGTTTTATGTAATTACAAAACCTCTTGCCATTTAATGATTTATACTAAACTCTACATTACTTGACACATAGCAGTCTATAGTTCATTACTATTTTCTGACCTCCTTGAAAGCCCCTTCTTCATTCCTTCTAAATTATCTGTTTTTCCTGGAATCCCATTAAAGACATATTAATGCAGTTCAATTTAGCGCTTTTTTCTGCTGGTGTTTTCACTAGTTGCTTGCTGTTATTGATCTGTATTGATAATAGCAATAATTTCACTTCTGCATTCCTAAGGAGCAAAGAAACTAAGATCATGGCCACTGGTCCCATCACCTCCTGGCAAATAGAAGGGGAAGAAATGGAGGCAGTGAGAGATTTTACTTTCTTGGGCTCCTTGATCACTGCAGATGGTGACAGCAGTCACAAAATTAAAAGACACCTGCTTCTTCGGAGAAAAGCAATGACAAACCTAGACAGCATCTTAAAAAGCAGAGACATCACCTTGCCAACAAAGGTCCGTATAGTTAAAGCTCTGGTTTTCCCAGTAGTGATGTATGGAAGTGAGAGCTGGACCATAAAGAAGGCTGATCGCCGAAGAATTGATGATTTTGAATTATGGTGCTGGAGGAGACTCTTGAGAGTCCCATGGACTGCGAGAAGATCAAACCTATCCATTCTGAAGGAAATCAGCCCTGAGTGCTCACTGGAAGGACAGATTCTGAAGCTGAGGCTCCAATACTTTGGCCACCTCATGAGAAGAGAAGACTCCTTGGAAAAGACCCTGATGTTGGGAAAGATGGAGGGCACAAGGAGAAGGGGATGACAGAGGATGAGATGGTTGGACAGTGTTCTTGAAGCTACCAACGTGAGTCTGACCAAGCTGTGGGAGGCAGTGGAAGACAGGAGTGTGTGGCGTGCTCTGATCCATGGGGTCACAAAGAGCCAGACACGACTAAATGACTAAACAACAACAACAAGGAGCTGTTCCTTATGGGACAAAGAATATGTGGGATGAGTAATGGGACATTTTACAGTGGTACCTCGGTTTATGAACACAATTGGTTCCGGAAGTCTGTTCATAAACTGAAGCGTTCATAAACTGAAGCGAACTTTCCCATTGAAAGTAATGGAAAGTGGATTAATCTGTTCCAGACGGCTTAAACTGAAGCGTTCATAAACTGAAGCGAACTTTCCCATTGAAAGTAATGGAAAGTGGATTAATCCGTTCCAGATGGGTCCGCAGAGTACTTAAACTGAAGCGTTCATAAACTGAAGCATGGGTGTAATTGGTTCCAGAAGTCTGTTCATAAACTGAAGCGTTCATAAACTGAAGCGAACTTTCCCATTGAAAGTAATGGAAAATGAATTAATCCGTTCCAGATGGGTCCGCGGCGTTCATAAACCGAAAATTCATAAACCGAGGTGTTCATAAACCGAGGTTCCACTGTACTTACTGACATTACTGAATGAAGTGGTGAAAAGTGCACCAAAGGGTGATGAAGACTAGACTTTAAAAAAATGCTCCAAGAAACCTCCCTCCACCCCAAAGAGATGTCACAGCATAACTTGAAACATATTGCAGTGACTGAAAGATGTATAAAAGAAGGGGGATATTTGGTCTACTGTGTCAGAGATAAATGTACAGAAAGAGACAAATTTCTCTTGTGCTTTTCTCACCGAAGGTCTTAATTTTGCCTGTCCATCAATCATCTTGCCTGGCTCCTGTGGATTTTGAGGAGAGAATAAGTCACGGGCTCCCAAAGTGAACAGGTGCCACCTCAGAAAAGACAGAGGTGGCAGGTGCAGTGCTGAAGGAAGATACACCTGGTATTTGAAGTAGCATCACAATCCTGAACTGGTGCATCCAAGTGAAATGGGACTGGCAGGGAGAAGGAACACAACTCAGGAGCATCAAGAGAGGATCTAGTACAGGCATCCCCAAACTGTGGCCCTCCAGATGTTTTGGCCTACAACTCCCATGATCCCTAGCTAACAGGACCAGTGGTCGGGGTAGATGGGAATTGTAGTCCAAAACATCTGGAGGGCCGAAGTTTGGGGATGCCTGATCTAGTATGTCCAGGCCATTATGGACTTGAGAACTGAATATCTTGTGGGATGGTCCTTTGAGGGTGTTTCCCAGATACAAATAGCAGACAGTTGCCTGAACCAGTGCAGTGAACAGTGGAGGTTCTTCACTATCCCATTAGAGCAGTGGTCCTCAACCTTGGGCCCCCAGATGTTTTGAGACTACAATTCCCATCATCCCTGACCACTGGTCCTGCTAGCTAGGGATCATAGGAGTTGTAGGCCAAAAACATCTGGAGGCCCAAGGTTGGGGACCACTGCATTAGAGGATGGTGTCTCATATCCAGTGCTCCCCCCCCCATCTAAAAAATTGTTTAGGGGCACTCTCATTTTCCTACTCATATTGAAATACTGCCTCTCAATGAGGCCAAACTTAGGTTCACAAAATGTTTAGGGTTATGCGTAGCCCAGAAAAAGCACTGCTCATATCAGTGGACAGCTTGTCCATTTGCCCTTTGTGACCAGTCCTGTCTTTTGCCTTCAGGCAAAATGGGAGCTCCGAGTCAGGTTACTAGGAAAACCCTCAAAATGGTTGGGGAACATTCTCCATTGGCAATATAGGACTTCCAGCATCTTAATCTTTTCAGGAGCTCTTTGTTTGGATGTCACCTGAATATATAAACATTCCACTGTTTGTAATGCTTTTCCACAGCTCTGTTAAGATTACTAGAAGAATGGGATTCAGCAAAGTGAAACACCTGAAAGACTATGGAAACAGGGCATGTGAACAAAAATGCTTTCTCACCATATCTGGCAATGCTGCACATTTCATTTTCTAATGATTGGTTAAAACCCAGTCTGATGTTGGGATGCTTTTGCCTAAGTGCACTGGATCCTATCATCAGAGCTGTCACTCATTTCTGCACGTGCACAATATGGGCGCTTCAGTCTAATTGCTCATTCTGGAAACCAGCTGCCCAATTTACATGCAGACAGATCCACACGGGATTTTGAAATGTCACAAATGCACACAGATGTGGTAAACACAAAGGCATATTAAATTGTCTAAAAATCATCAAGTTGGTTCATAAATTTTCTTCTTTTGTCCCTCTTAATGTCATATTAATCTCCATTATTTGTACTTGTAAGCTATTAATGCTATTTTGGGCTCCTTTATGTTTAACTCTCTTTTAAAGTTCTGTTTTGTGAAGATGTTTAAGATACGGAAAGGCTGTCTTCACAAATGTTTTAATCTGCCCTATAGATTTTACAAGTATCTTGTTTTAAGTTAGAGAAAGGCAAATGTATACAGACTACATCTATGCAAGTTTAACACCACTCAAACATTGGGAACATTATATTTCTGTCCTACCATCATTCTTGACAACTGAGCAACTCTGGTGAATGTTTTTAATAAGGTAAGAGGCACATAGTAGGCAGCCAGAATATAAGCCCAAGGCTGGTCCATGTAATACTATATTATAATTTAGCATTATGCCCAAGACAGGTCATTGGAGTATCAGCATTCTATTTTAAACCAATCACAGTTTGTTGTTTCATCTGAACTGAGAACTCTGGGTGGTTTAAAATATGGTTTATTGCAATAAAGCAGGATAAGCCACAGTTTGATCGTGGCTTGTTTCAATTAATCAAGTACACCATACTTTTGTAATCACTAATACAGCAATGCTACCAAAAAAAGTAACAAAACATTAATCTTTTTAGCAGACTAAATAGATCTAGCCTGACACAAAAGAGTATTTACACATATTAACTGCAATTATTATTTTTTAATTTCCAGAAACCCAGTAAGATAGATAAGGAGAGGGAAATGATGTTAACACAAATATTATCCATGACCCCCATAGTCATGAAAACTGGACACTGCTTTTCCTTCCAGTCCCATAGAATAGAAAAAGAACAAGATGTGAAAAGGAAGCTATCTACCTGTGCGAGACCAATAAGCAAACTACTTCCACAGAGATCTCACAGTAATCTAACAGAATTGTCTAATATTCCTGGCATAGCAAACTCTAAATTAATTATGTACGGGTGGACATACTACTTTTTCAGTTACCTACTTATATGTTCAAAACAGATTTTTGAACACATTTGCAAAGGACAGAGAAGAAATAAACCCTATTGCCAAGATGATGTTGAAGCTAACAAAACAGTAGGAATAGAATTTTAGTGGCCAATATTTTACTTCATACAGACAACAAATCACTACGGGTAGTGCCCAATTGTGGTATCCTGTTTCTACAATGGTCTTCCACTTGTGCAAATGGGACTTCCCCTTACTCTCCTCTTCTTGCAGAACGCACACACACACACACACACACACACACACACACACACACACACCACAATATCTGCTATTGAGGGCAGGAGATCCTCCAGATCAGATTTTGGGAACACACGGGGAGGGAGAAAAGATGGGAATTTCTGTTATCTGTTAGAGCAATGCTGGCTTTTGCCCTATGTGTAGCAAACTCATTGGACTAAGAACTGCATTATAGAGAGGTAACAGGTTATTATTTTTTCCCTTTTTTATATAAGATCTGAATTTCTTTTAAGATTTGAGAGCACTTACCTGTTGCCAAAATTTGTACTCATTATTTAGAAAGATTCAGCAGTATTTTCTTAACGAATAATTGTCTTTCAGAGTAATTGCAGAAAAACCGCACCATAACAGGAAGATCTTCTAACGGTTGTTTCCTTAAACCAAATCTAATTTGATGCACTTGCATATTTAAGTTTCCCTTGTGTGAGTTATTAAATGAAACCTTTGTGAAGCTGAAACTTATTTCTAGATTTAAAAAAAATATGATCCCACATAGGGATCAGAAAAGAAATTCAATTCATTTTGGATTTAAAGGTTTCACACTTTCTGAAACAATATGTAAACTAGAACACATTCATTCTTCAGAATTCACACTTCTTTGAATTTGGCACTGCAGTTTTTCAGGCAAATCATGTGTACAAAAAGGCATTGTATCCAGGAAAAATGTACATTAAAATGCATGTATTATTGAAAATAACAAACAAAATGCACTGTATTAGGAAAAATGCTTCGGAAAAATGTCATTAGGCAAAATTGCAAAGAAAAATGTGCATATAGGGGAAAATCTGCACTAAAAGCTCATGAATTTTCTTGAGGGTTTTTTTGAATAAAAAAATCACAAACTTGTAAAATTGTGGAGAACTGAATTTAAGACTGAAAAAATGAGCGAGAGAAGTCCAAATGAACAGATTTGCTCATCCCTGCTTACAGACCCATCTGTACTAACAGGACCTCAACTTGTCTCCTAGACACAGAGAAAATTGCCAATATTATCCAGACTTGTAGTGTTTCCAGTACAGTGTCTAGACTGGAAACATTGCCGTTTATAATTAATTGTAGTCCTGGCATAGCTCTGATTAGTAACCCATGTTTTACATATTCGGTATCCAAAATCATTTGTGATATCATTATGATATCCATTTTTTAAAAGTTAGATCTAAAACTGGCTTGCTTCTCACTTTTCAAGTAGATATTTGTTTTTGCATATAAATAATAGTGTGATTCAGAGCTCATGGCAAAACACATGTTCTTACTTGAACCATTTTATTTCATTTAAAGGAGTTTCTGTCTCATCTTTATAATTTATATATCTAGAGAGTTTGGAGCTAAAAAGGACTATGGGCTGTCCACGGGCTTAAGGTTCAATGACACCCATACCCCCCACCCACCCTCTGGAGGCACTAACTGAACCCTCAGCCAGGCCAAACAGATGAAGCATTTTTGCTGGTCTGGGTTGCTTTTGCAACTATTGAAGGCAGTTCTCAAGAGAAATGCTAAAAGCTGAATGGCTGGATGTTTTCAGCCAGTTAGCATCAATATATTTTGCTCCAGTTCCTAGCTATCTTTATATAGCTTTTACAAAAGTTCAATAATGGTATATAAATCAAAACTAGCTTGCTCTCTCTGCTTTTCAGCTTAACTTTTCTGTATATTTTATTTTAGCATAAAACCTGCATAGATGCCATTAATACAAAACCTAAGTATCAGTCCTGATTTGTTTTTCACAAACACCTGTTCTGCTGCCACAGTGTAACCAATGCATTTCAAGAGTGTGTGCTTATGGTTGTTAAGTAAGCAGTTAAAGCAATCAAGGCACATTCAGTTTTAGAGCATTATAATTGAAAAATAATTCAGGAGAACCCATTACCAATACAGGGGTGGAGGGTGTACACATGTACACACACACACACACACACACACACACACATACACACACCGTTGTTGCTGTCAGGAGTACCTCTATTCAGGGTTCCAGAGAAGCAGCTATGGCCTTGTCTAGGGAACTCCATTCCATTACTACACCATTTTCTACTTCCCCTCCCCACCAAGAGCCAATCAGCATTCAGTGCCTATTGAGCATGCTCAGTCTTAATTGAACTTCCCCAGGAGGGGAATTGAAATCTCGTTTCCCAAGTTTACCAATACATTTCCTCTGTGCATGAGGGGTGTTCATCCACAATACAATACAGTCATACCTCAGTTTAAGTATGCTTCGGTTTGAGTACTTGCATTGTTGGGAAGCCAGGAGAGCAGGGCAAGGAATCACTGTGGGCTTATTTACAAGGCTGTCCACTGCCTCTGCCTTTTGCAGGCCATCAACTTTCCACATTTGCAGGGAGGGACTCAACTGCTTGGCTCCTCCGCAATGGTCATACTTGGGGCTTCTTGTCTTGCCCACTCTTGTGGGGATGTCTGGAAAGCAGCTCCCTCTTTGTGCTTTGCTATGAACGTCCCCTTAGTTCATATTACAGACAAACAGAGGTACTGGGGAGAAACCACACAGACTTCGCAAACATAAATTAGTATTGGCCTCCTAGGGCTCAAAAAGCATAAATGTTACTGCATAAATATTTCCTACCTCACATCCATCACAGGCAACAGGCATGGAAAACTGGGAGTTCAGCATCCATAAGTGGTCCTGAATTGAAAACAGATAAAAGGGACACTGATTATTAAGGCACTTGGCATTTCATATAATTCATTCAATGTGCTTTTGTCTAAAATTCTTGTAGAGACAATCTGGTTGAAAGGGGGGGGAGCAGTTTTTAGCAAATGCTTGAAAATGATACAATCCCTTCCATCACACAGAGCACAGATGGCCCACTTCTCATCTCTCAGCTGCTTTAGGCTTAATCACCCAGTATTCTCAGGTACTGGTTCATTTAAAAGCCACTCATACAAATTGAAAATTCAGAATTTAAGCTATTCCTTGCAGTTTTCTCTCCAAGCCATATAAAGGAGCACCTTTCACCATATCAGCCAACCCATGCCCTTTGATTGGCAGAGAGGGCTCTTATTCGTGTGCCACCAGGGAGTCCTGCTCACAGTATCAGGATGAGGGACAGGGCCTTCTCACTAATTGCACCCCAACTGTGAGATGTAGCCACACAGAGAGATGGCTTCATCTCTGATGAGCTTCATTCTCCTTGGTAAAGCTCATCTGTACTCCGAGACTTTTGGAAGATCTGGCTATATTGAATCTGGAAGTGAGGATCATTTGTGTTATGCTGCCTGTGGATTTTGATTGCATTCTGTTTTGATTGTTGTGCTGGTTTTATCGTGCTGAAAACTGCTTTGGGGTCACAACGAGATGAGCACCAATCCAGACATTTTATAAAATAAATGGCAAATAAATATGTCTGTGTGCAAATGTACTGCAGGAAGCTTGTGCATGTAGACTAGAGTGCTGGGAATAGCAGCCATAATTCTAACGTCAGAACTAAAGGATACACCTATCATCTTCCTCATGCAAAGCTACCGTATTTTTCCATGTATAAGACAAGGCTTTTTTATTATTAAAAAATGTTGAAAATTGGGGATCGTATTATACTCGGATAGTGCAGAGGGGGCATGGGCGATTGGTGCCAGCCAATTCCCTCAAGAAAGCTCAACAACTCTGGGCAACCCCCCCCCCCATAGGGGGATCATCTTATACATGGGAGGGTGTTATACACGAAAAAATACAGCATGTGGCACATAAAACAATCTGATGAGAGGATAAGTATACATAGTATGAGACACTGCTTCATTAATACTTATTCCTTAAGATAAAATTAGTCAACATTTTTCCACCATATAGTTCAATGCTCATTGTTAACTTTCAAACAATTTAACATTCTGCCACTTAAAGTTGACAATTTTTGTTGACCCAAGCCAGCAACTGGTAAATACAGGATTACAAATTTCACATAGTTCTATCCTCAGTGAATTTACAGGTTAGGACCCAGAGTCTACAAAACAGATAGAAATAACAGTAGCAGCAGGAGTCTAAGTTGAAAGCGATATAGAAAGACCTAATCAGCGGCAGTATTATTCTACTTCCTTTTCAACTAATCATGCCCAGAAGCTACATAAAATCATGAGCTTTTAGTTTATGCATCAATCTGATTTCCCTCTGTGTAAAGGCAAATGAGGCTAATTGATTTCTGTTTCCCATGCTCATTTCCCCACAAACACCTGCTTTTATTAGATTTACTCATATGTTGGATCACACCAATAATCATATTTCTTTAATTCAGCAACAGTTTATTAAAAACAAACAGAAATATTTGCTCTTTGGATAGTCATAGTATCAGGGCAACAATCCGGCAGTATTGCAGGAGTACTAATGATTTAAATTGAAGTAACTAAAGTAATTAAAATGAATTAAACAATAGTCTCTCAGTGCACACTGATCCTGGCATAGCTCCCTCTTGTCCATTTTTGAGAGATCAGGTCCAATGAATGGCATATGGTCTTTTACTAAAAATGCCATGTCACTATCTATAAAAGACTGGTTCCAACCGTCTGTGATAAGTCTTTCCCAGGGAGTGGGCCTTTTTGTCATATATAGTCTAGTCTGACAATTTCTCTGAAAGAGAAAAACTCCAGTGTTGGTTGATACCATAAAAATGTTGCCCAACTTCCTTCCAGTATCTTTGTGGTGGTGGAGGCTTTGAATATCATTCTTTCAACCAACTGGGGAACTGGGAATCAGAGGTCAACAAAACCCAACAGAGCATTGTGCACAACTGACACATTGCAGAGCTATGGAGAAAAATATATTATTCCCTGTATTACGGAGCAAAGCTAGAAACTGTTGTAAGCCAACAACAAATGTTTTACTGTGAATACAAAAGGCCTCCATCACAGTTACCTGTGGCGTTCGCACAGAGCCCCCAGTCGTTCCACGGACTATTGACCCTGTACCACTACCGCTTATCTCTTCCACTGCCACCAACCCGGTTTCCCCAGTAATATATTCAGACTCAGTCAGGTTGTAACGTATTAACAAAGATTCCAGTTTATTTTGAATGCAAACAAGTTTTAAATACTTTGAAACACTGTAATCTGATTCACTCTCTCTGTCTCCCCTCTGTCTCTAACTTACTCCGACTCCTATGCCTCCCAACCAACCAACCAAACTAACTGCCAAAACCCCTGTGTTGAGCCTTAAACAGTGTTAGGATCCGCCCCTGGGCTTTCTTATTGGTCAGCCTATTAACACTTTCTCTCCCCCCCCCAGTACAACATCTCCATAATGAGTGGGCAAATGCCACGTTACCCTTCTAGTTTGTGCTGTTCCGCTGCCCCCCTGTACTTGGCTACACCCCTTCACTCCTTGTTCCTTCAAGCCCAGCTCTTGAAGCAGTCCAACTCTCACAATGGACAGTTGCTATGTATTTGCTGGTGTAAAGGCAGAACGAGAAGTTCCACGTGTCTTGAATGCTGCGGAGATCATGCACTGTGGCATAGAAGTATATTTAAGACCATAGGCACCTTAATACATGTTCCAAAAACACCAAACAGTAAAATATTTCTGGAGGCTGTTCTATGAATACCTTCAGGGGAGTAACTGCTGTGTTATCAAGGACATTTATTCAACTATGCAGGAAAATAACATGATTCGCATCGCTTGGTAAGAGCAAAACTAGGTTCTGAGAACAATCACTACCACCTGGCTGAAATGGAAAATAGTAGTTCAGAATCTAAGATTTTCAATTTCTTTCTTAGGTGGAACTCAGCCCATTAACTTTTATTCATGTTTGTGGTGCCAGAAAGCAACAACACTTAGTTACACAAATCCCATTACTGCTTAATGGTGTTGTCTAAGCACATTGGTCTCTGCAATCTCATTTGCACAAGATAAAATTAAATAGAAAAATAATGATGAAGAGGGCCTGTAGTGTCTTGTTAGGAGGAAGAATGACTCTGCGTCGGTTCCCTGTTCTACCGCACTCCGATTTGCTTCGGGAATTAATCTTCAGTATTTGAATACATTCATGTCACGAGCCTGCGCACACCCCACCAGACTTTTCCCCAAATTTGTGAATAATGGTCCTATTTGTGCATGTACTTCAGGTGGGCAGTGCATGGTTTCCTGCAGCTGACAGCTGATGAATCAGCTTGATACAAAACCATCTGTGTGAATGAGACACTCCCACCACCTGGGAACCTGACCTTTACCAAGTCACAGCACTGGTCCTATAGCTCAGTGTTGTCTAGGGCTAGGCTGACATCACAGTGGCTCTGCACACCTTCAGCATGCAAAGCATACTTAAACACTGAGTTACTTTCTTAAGTACAGCAATTGCTAAGTAATTTCAGCTTTAAGCTACTTTTGTAACTTTCCTTGATGAAACAAATGAGAGTACCCCTAAACATTTTTTTTTAGGAAAAAAAGCACTGGCTAGAAGTAAGTGTGACCTGACAGAAATACCGTAGTAGGACTAACACAATCTGGACTTTAAAATCATAAAATAAAAACAAGTACAGTACATGCAAGCAGATGGTTGGAGGTGATAAAAGCAGGTGATACAAGCCTCAGACTACAAAGCAAATCAATTACTTATCACACACACACACACACACACACACACACACAGAGAGAGAGAGAGAGAGAGAGAGAGAGAGAGAGAGAGAGAGAGAGAGAGAGAGAGAGAGAGATTTTTTCTTTAAAAAAATAAGTGTTTAGAGGTACTCTCATTTTCCTACTCATATTGAAATACTGCCCCTAAATGAGGCCAAACTTAGATTCACAAAATGTTTAGGGGTATGCGTACCCCTACATTCCCCCCCCCAGAAAAAGGTGTGTGTGTGTGTGTGTGTGTGTGTGTGTGTGTGTGTGTGTGTGTGTGTTACTGATATTGCACACCACCTCAAGCTCTGAAAGGTGTGAGATTCCAGGGGTTCAATGTGTCTGTATTTCCTTTTGGAAGCAGAAGTCCTTGTACAGAGCTTCCGCTAGTGCGACTCATTCATGGAATCCTGACCATTATTCCTACCCACCCACCCAACCAGCCCCTAGCATAAAAGAGAAGTTTTCAGAATTCTCTGTGTTGTCGTGATAGAAAAGTTCCCTTCCAAAGTACCAAAGTATTTATATGCTTGTATAGAGTGTCTTTTTCCCATGACTAAACTACTGTATTTTCCTGCACATTTAGAATTCAAGAATGACCATGGGTTAACAATTGATTTTTCCATATAATAATCATTGCTCTCCTCTCTCTCTCTCTCTCTCTCTCTCTCTCTCTCTCTCTCTCTCTCTCTCTCTCTCTCTCTCACACACACACACACACACACACGTACCATGTATCCTCTCTCTTCCACAATTTACCTCATCCCAGTAGCCCAACTGAAAATAACAGATCTATTAGCTCCCTCCCTACCCCCTCTCCAATTACTTGCACAGTGAGAGGTGGCACTTTAAACATTCATCTTTTACTGTTGCAGTTTATCAGTGTAGTCTGCAGAAGACTGAGCCAACTATTTCCCTTACCCAACCTCCTGTCCCCCCACAAACATCATTTGCAGTTTCAAAAGACTTTCTTATCCCTTAATTCTTGGATCTTCTACCACTAATTTTGTTATGCATTTCCCTAGTAATCTGCAAGAAACCAAGATAGCTAGCCAGGAGTAAAACATCTAATTTGCATTTAACACAGAGGTTTTAGGAAGAAAGCCCAGAAGGGAAAATATCAGCTCTTGGCTTTTAAAGTGATATGGTTTTGTGCCAGTTTATTTCCTTCCTTCAGTGGGAACTTAAATATTTGTTTAGACTGCTTACAACCAATCCTTCATGCCAAAGATCCCAGGCTGGGGTGCAACTACCTTAAATACCACCATAGCATCACAATAAAATATAAACTCAGTAAAAACAACAGGAGCATCTAAAGCCACCTCTGTAATTGTGAAACAGGACATCACTATTCAACTCTACACCCTTAAACATGTTTGGGTGAATAATAAATGGTCATTGGTACAAGAATGCCAGAAGTGTTGTCGCCATGCATACCTCTAAGGGAAGGAAAGTCCATAGATTGGGCATCAGTGTAGAAAAGATTCTTTATACTTCCAGTATAAAGTTCAGTACTGAAAACTGGTCGTTCATATATTGCAAGCACATCACTGGAAGCAGGTACATGTTACATGTTGGATTTCTCCGGGAAATGGTAAACCTAGATTAAATGGTGATGAGGGGAATATCAGCTTGAATTTTGATGCTAATAATGTTGCATGGACAATGCAAAAAACTTGGGTGCATGAGTTCCACTTGGAAGCAACGTATCTCATCACAACACAATAGATCTTCCAGTAGAGGACATCATCTTCTGGTGATCTTAGGATACAGACAGGATGGTAATGTGGGAGACACTCCAACTTTTTGGGTCCCAAATTTAGTTTTACACAATGGCTCCCTTTCACACCAGCTGCTAGTGAAGGAACTAAACAGTTGTTGGCACCCTTCCCCAAATTCTGGATAGTGGGTTTTCTCATGGCAGGGATCTGAAAACTCTGGCTGTGCCAACAGTTTAAACTGACATGAATACCCTAGTAAAGTTCGGAAGAACTATGTAAACGACAGTGGTATTGCTATAGGAATAAAAACATTACACTGCTTAATTATGGTAACAATTATGTCTGCTGTTTTATGGTGCACTCCAGATAATACTACTTGCCTAGTAATAATTCTGCCTATATAGACTCAATAAATGGACTAGCATTTTCACGTGCACAATGAAATTCATTAGAACCTGTTTCTCTTATTATTTGCATAATACACATGCATATCTACTTGGCACCCCCTGGCAATTTGAATTCTTTTCATGCCTAATAAGTAAACATAATATGTATTTCTCCTGAATTTTAGAGTTCACTGTGTTGTCAATAATTATTCAATAAACAGCTATAAAAAGAATCATCACTTTTGCTGTCATATTTTAAAGTACCGTATATTTTCCAGAAAACTGTAACTAATAGTTACAGAAGTTCGTCTTCCATCTATTTATGCATATGAATACAATCATTATTGGGTATTTTGAAATTGTACCCCAGCATAGTATTTGGAGATTAGGTAAGAGATTTGTTTTTTAGGTAAGTGTTCCAGTATGCATGAAAACAAACACTGGCATTCCAACAAGAAGCGCCAGTAAAGTATTGCTAATGTTGTCTATGGAATTAGACATATTCTACAGCAATGTACCTATTTCATTATTTGAGAACATGAGTAGCTGCACTATTTTATTTATTTTTATTTTTATTAAATCTATATACCACCTTTCATTCATGTATCTCAGGGCAGTTCACAACATAAAAATACAAAATAAAGACACAAAACAGTGTCTTTCAGCAAAGAGCTAGGCATGTTCATGTCCCATTGAAGTAAAATATGAGGATACACTAATGCTGTTAAGTGTAATAAAATATAGCTAGTCCCCCCCTTGTGTCACAAGGTGAACATCCTTCCAGAGACATTTCCATTCAAACGCAAAGTCATAGAATCATAGAGTTAGAAGGGACCACGAGGGTCATCTAGTCCAACCTCCTGCACAGATTCCAATGGCTGCTGAGGCTGTTATGCAAACACAATTAATTGGTTGGAAGAGCAACAGGCAACTAAATTATCTGAGATCTATAAGATCTTCTTTGAGCTGTTTCCTCTTTGTAATTAATGAAGCATTGGCAGGTGTACAGTGCCAAGAGGGATAATTGAGACCTATTTCCAAAATACGTAGTGGTGGAAACTACCAAAGCCAGGTGCAAAAATCTCAGGTGCATACGCTAATGAAAGGAATAGGAACAGCATGGTTACTCAAAATCCATATCAACCATAAAGATTGTTAGTTTAACCCTAACCCTCCTTCAGTACCTAGCTACTAAGAACTACAGTGGAACCTCGGTTTATGAACACCTCGGTTTACGAATTTTCGGTTTACGAACGCTGCGGACCCATCTGGAACGGATTAATTCACTTTCCATTACTTTCAATGGGAAAGTTCGCTTCAGTTTATGAACGCTTCAGTTTATGAACAGACTTCCGGAACCAATTGTGTTCATAAACCGAGGTACCACTGTATATTAAAAGCCAAGTACTGCAATAAGTATTAGCACCTTACAGCTATACATCGTACTAGCAATAATGTCTTGTTTCATCCAATTGTTAGGACTTCCATCTTTAGAAACACAGATCTCAACTAAGACTAGCATGGCAATCAGCATACCACATTTATATTACCCTAAAGGACAGAGACGCAGGTGGCGCTGTGGGTTAAACAACAGAGCCTAAGGCTTGCCGATCAGAAGGTTGGCGGTTTGAATCCCTGCGACGGGGTGAGCTCCCGCTGCTTGGTCCCAACTCCTGCCCACCTAGCAAATCAAAAGCACATCAAAGTGCAAGTAGATAAATAAGTACCACTCTGGCGGGAAGGTAAACGGCATTTCAGTGTGCTGCTCTGGTTCGCCAGAAGTGGCTTAGTCATGCTGTCCACATGACCCGGAAGCTGTCTGCGGACAAACGCTGGCTCCCTTGGCCAATAGAGCGAGATGAGCGCTGCAACCCCAGAGTCGGTCACGACTGGACCTAATGGTCAGGGGTCCCTTTACCTTTAATGGACAGAGAATAAAGTGTCTTCTAATTTAAGATGGAACTTTATAGTATTTGAGTACACACACCTAAAAGTTGCATGGTTTTTTAAAATTATCTTTTTACTGAACAGGTTGTGTGTGGGGATCAAACTATTCAAGCCAAAAATGTTTTTGTGCAGGCTTTCTTATGATAAACCTTGGCATTAAGAACACATGAGCCTAATGTGATGGCAACAAGACAGAAGAAGAGATGCAAACATTAACATTTAGCACTGTTGTCAGTGAATGTATACTTCAGAGAGGAAGCAATGCACAGAATTGAAGAAAGGGCACACTGTCGCTGGATGCTGAACTAGATGGGCTTTTGGTTTACTCCAGCCAAGGGCATAGTATGTGAGGTACCAGGGTGGCTGTGGTCCTGGGTACACAATTTTTGAGGGGCCGTGAACCAGGAGCCCCCGGCGCTGCCCAGACCAGTGCTCCTCTCTACCCACCAAGGACCGCGCCAGCCAGCCAGGCTCCCCACTGTGTGTGCAGACGGCTCAGCACTGCCCTGCTTTGCTCTGGTGGGGTCATCAGTCCAGCGGCGTTGGTGGCAAGGGCCGGGCTCACACTCGCCCTGAGCACCAGCAACCGATGCTACACCACTGGCTCCAGCAAGATTTTTCTTATTGCTCTCAAGGTGATGGAGGAAGGGGAAGAGAGAAAGTGGAACAAAGGGGGGCATTGCATAGCAGGTGGGTGGGAGGAGAGTGGTTCCTGGACTGCAAAGATTAAAGATTATTGTTGTAGAAGCATCACAAATACTGACTGTCATATGATTATTGATGTTGAAAAGGGTAAAGAGGATTTGTTGACTTTTCCTTTTTACAGATCTGCATAGATAAGCATGTGGCAGTGGGAAATACTTTTCGGAATAAATCCCACTTGATTTGAATTCATTTATGTTGATCTTGAATCATTCAATCTGGCTACAGTTACTGAGTCAATATTTTACAGTTCTGATTTAAGATATGGGTCTGTAATGAATCCACTTTCCCTAATCTTGACAATTCATTACTAATGTTGGTTAATGCTTTACTAAGTTGTCAATAAATGTTTTAAAGATTACTCTGGTGTTAAGCCAACAGTTTCAGAGAAAGATTGCTATGCATACTTTCTAATTACAAATCCCACTTCCTCAGTTGTAATTAGTATTTCCAAGTGATTCTTATCTAACAGGGAAAACTTACTTTAAAAAAAATATATTCTTCTCTATATTTATGCAGATATAATTCACATGCCAGTAAGAGATGAATATAGACTACTTTTCCACCATCAACACTGTGTAAGGTATTTGGTGATATCCAATTTTAACCATACTCTGAACAGTTCCAATGAAATCAATAAACTGAAACGGTGTCCACTGCTTTCAGCTGGTCTACCTTCAAATATGGCAAGATTGACAAAATAGGCAAAAAGATGTGATATGCATTCTAAAGTACTTTTAAAACAATCTTTCTTTGACTTTAAATACAGTTGTCAATTCCAAGTGCTGGAGAGGCATAGTAGCTAAAGAAAAGGTTTTGGAATGAGCAATCTAATAGTTGGCAATTATCATCAATATGATTAAACAAGACAAACAGATCCAGCCTATTAACTACCATAATTTGAAGCACAATATTCAATACCAGAGACTGGCGATAATTAGAGTTCCATCAGAAATTAAGAAAATCATCATGGTCTGCTGAACATTTGCAACATCAAAATGTGTCAGCAGGAAACATTTTGTTTAGTCAGGGGGATAAGAGACATTATACTATGCTTCCAAATATTCAAATGATAATCAAATTCATTTACTAATTGTGCCAGGTGTATATTCTGCATATGGATTTTTATGAAAGAGCATGAACTAATGGGCATTTCCCACCTGATGATTTCACTGACTACTACTTTTGAAAAAGCAATCAATTTCCTTTCCGTTTCTAACTTAAAAGATTGAAAAATGGGCTAACTCAAAATGTTTCTGCCTCAATAAATTAAGGGATGTTTCAGAATTTATATGAACAGTGTTTCTATCAGTCTCACATAACTGTATTATCATAGAAGCATCGAATCATAGTTAAAAGGGATCCTGAGAGTTCATCTAGTCCAGCTCCCTGCAATGCAGGAATCTCAATTAAAGCATACTGTTCCTCGAGGGATTTATTTGACCCATAAACTGATGTTCTTGATGCACACATTCTTCTTCTAATTCCATTTGTTTTGCCTGAATAAAAATAGACCTCTAATAAATTCATTTATGGCTCCAGAAAACCAGGGCAATCTCTCCCGAGATGACATTGAACCTACAAATTCACCAAAATTCACCAGATTTTAAAAACAAAATATTATTTCATCACTATTGTTTGCAAGAGTGAAAATGGGTCAATATCTTAACGGGTACGGACTGCATTGATTAGGGTCCCAGTTTGAATCTCTTGAATGTGATCAGCAAATAGGTTTTTAAGTACAGTACTTTCTTATAGATCCCATCACTGCTGCAACTGGAAGGACTTGCAATTCACAAAAAAGAAAGAGAAAATGCACCTTTTTAAATAGTTACCGTAATTTAAATAGAAAAGTAATTCATAGAGTGGGTAAGACCGATTAGGTGAGCTGTATGCCAGCTCAGGGTCCTTCCATTCTTTAGTTTCTTTGCCTTTAAACTAAACGTAGGTATAGGACTACTCTAACCTAAGAGTCTTTCTAAAATTGGGTCATATATTGTAGTTCATTTTAAATGGTGGTGTTTTTGAGCCCCACATTGGGCAAAAGGTTAGACTAGATGATTCTTATGGTCCCATCCAACTCTACACTTCTATTATTCTATGTTTCTCTCATACATATATAGAGTTGAATTAATCTTAAAAAATGATTATTTAAAAAGTGCTGCTTAATATTGCTCTTTTAAACATGAGTGGTATTGGGGCGGGGAGGGAATATGATGCATAGCATTGAATTCTGCGACCCCAGGAATCCCACAGAGAGTTATTTCTGTGGCTTTGCATTCTGTCCCTGCATGCTATGAATAGAACAGAGAGCCCTCTTTGGAACAAAATACAAACTTGCTGTTTTGTGTGGTTCTGCCAAAGTTTCTTGCAGCCTCAACATATTTAAGTGATAAAGTAGGACTTCAGTGTCATAAGATCAGCTCCAGATTCTGACTGAGATGCCTACTGTTTTATACATACTTCATGCGGGGCTCTTTTAATCAGTCCCCCCCCCTAAAAATAAATAAATCTGTAAATGAATATTAACAAAGGTTTACAAGTAAATGGAAAGAAATTCATTCTCATGTCTATTGGCAGATCGTTGTTCTTTGCTGTGATTCAATCTTAAAAAATAGCTCCTTATGAAGGAAAACAAATATTTTATCATTAGGAATATATTGGGGCTGAAATGGGAGGCAAAACAGAGCCACAAGTGTCAAGTAAATCAGTAATCTGATAATATACAGCAACCTCCATAGTAAACAAGTTCCACCTATTCAATATATCACAGCCCCCCCCCCCCCCGATTGTACTTTGCCTGTACTGTTTAAGCTTTCCTTTATAGCCTTTCCACCAAGGAAATAATGGTGACAAAATATTCCCCCTCAAATCCTTGCTTCCTTAATGGCTGAACCATCTGGGGGGAAAGGAACACGTCAATCCAGTTAACTAAATATAGAAGCACCTCTGTTTTCAGAGTATGCAAAAGATAAAGCAGTTTAATGCGATCCTATTGCTTTTTCTTTTGACTGTTAAACGTTAGGACACCCAGAGGGTGAAAGGTGCTGATTACTGAGAATCTCTTACCTGACCTGTCTGACCAAGTAGCTTGATTTGGTGGACAACTGCAACTTTGAAATACAGATCTGTATGTGAGAGGAATCTCTCCCACCCAAGAAGAGAGTCATAGTCCAGCAAATGGTTCTGCACATTTCTCAAAGGAGTGACACATTGCTATACGGAGCATCCTATTTTCTCCCCGCCCACACAAAGCTTATCAAGGCCTGTTTTCTGTTCCTGCTAAGATAGATGCTGACAGCAGAAGCCCTGAATCATATTACTGAAAACCTATACCTTGGTTTCCAGCTTCCTGGATTCTTTACCTTGACCATTTGACATGTGTTGACTCAACAAGTATCCTACTTTTTTAAAAAAAATGTAGTCATTTTAGTTACCTTTCTCACAAATAATCAAACTCAGATATTACTGGGGTAGGGGAGGTAGAAATGTTATTGGCCTGCTCAGGTCAAGTAGTGCTTATTTCACCCACACCCTAGAGATGGAGTGCTATATGTCCCAAATATAGAATGGTATACATTCCACACATAGAATGGTATACATTAGCACAAGGATTTATGCTTGCCCAATGGCACTTCCCTGCTCCCCACTCTCCAATCTGTTCTGGGGTTTCCTTCAAAGCTCCAGAGTAGAGCTGGGAGAAGAGAGGGGGAAAGTTCTGTTGTGAGGCAAATCCTTGTACTGGCAAGAACAGGCATCCCCAAACTGCGGCCCTCCAGATGTTTTGGCCTACAACTCCTATGATCCCTAGCTAACAGGACCAGTGGTCGGGGAATATGGGAACTGTAGTCCAAAACATCTGGAGGGCCGACGTTTGGGGATGCCTGGGCAAGAACAATGTGAATTGGATACCACCTGTAGAAATTAACTGTACCAGGAGATCTTGGATATTTACCACAGGAACTCTTTGACCCTGCAACATAGACCCAACTGCTGTTTTCGTCATGCAGAGGTGGTAGGAATTAGCTTCTTAAAAACCCCAAAACTGTAAAGGTTGGTTCTTGCAGGAAAACCTCTGCAGCCATCCTTCTCAAATTTGATAGTATTGACCATGTATGCCTAAAATGCTAGTTTCGTGTGTGCTAGGAGATTTAATTTTAATTTGGGGAGCATTCAACGTCAATAGAGGTACAGCTCTTCTTTTTCATCAGAGGCAAAGTGCTCCTGTACTCTTCCATTCAAGCCCTTGAAACTGGTAAAACCCAGCAAAGTTACTTCTTCACACAGCAATTTCGCATGCTATTTTATGAATTTATTGTAGAAGGGGTTCCCCCCCTTCATTTGAAGGCTGAGCATTATTTACACTTTGACACTCTTCTACTATAATTTTTTGAAAAGGAAAATAATAGTACATCTACCCACAGAAAAAAAATCATACTCTGTCCATTATGCAGAGGCGATGTATTGTAGCAGTGCTACTGGGACTATGACTAATGTGAGAGGAGCATTACAAACAAATGATGGCCAGGGTTTAGCTAATGGAAAGGCCCTAATCTTTCAGGCACAGATTTATCACTTGCAAAGTAGGTACATTTTACTTTGTCACGACTCTCTCTTGCTCTTTAAATAAAGCTGCTCAAAATACAGAATCTTATCCCACAGCATGTTTTCAGAGGTATTACTTCAATTTCAGATCAAGCCAAATTCCCACATCATTCCAACTTTTTTTCTTTATATCACTGGGAACCAAATGCATACAGACACATGGCATCTTGAGCAGTTAGTTGTGCTGGATTTATGTACATCATGTGAATCACCACCATTTGAAAAATAAAATAAAGACACATCGATTTTCATGAACAGAACACAGAAATAAGGATTGCTTTTTGAAAGAGAAAAGAAATAGGATCAGGAAGCCTAGCATATTAAAGCAGACTAAAAGAAAACATACTTTACAGTGGTACCTTGGGTTACAGATGCTTCAGGTTACAGACTCTGCTAACACAGAAATAGTACCGTGTTTCTCATATTATAAGTCATGTCTTATAATCTTTTTTTCTCAAGAAAATAAGCCTATGGCTTATTTTGGGGGGGTGTTTTATTATTTTTTTAAAAAATTACAGTATGGTACCTCCCCTGTCCGGCGCCCGGAACTGGCTGCTGCTGCGCTGCTGGGCGCGTTGTCGGCGCTTCAGCAGGGCACGCTGCTGGGTCCCGCCGGGTCGGGGCTTCACGCGGCGCGCGCTGAGGCTCTTGCCGGATCCCGGCTCGGAGCAGCGCGCGCTGCGGCTCTTGCTGCGTCCCGCAGCGCCAGCGCCAAGCGCCAACCCAGCAGCGGGACCGGCGGGACCTGCAGCGCGCGCGACAGGAAGAGGAGGGACCAGCGAGTGGCAGCCGCGGCGGCCAATGAAGGCTCGGCCGGGTGTTTTTTGTCGTTGTAGCTGCGTCCCGCTGCGTCCCTCCTCTTCCTGTCGCGGCTCGGCGCCCGGAACTGGCGGCTGCTGCGCGCGTTGTCGGCGCTTCAGCAGGGCACGCTGCTGGGTCCCGCCGGGTCGGGGCTCCACGCGGCGCGCGCTGAGGCTCTTGCCGGGTCTCGCCGCCGGGTCGGGGCTCGGAGCAGCGCGCGCTGCGGCTCTTGCTGCGTCCCGCCGCCGGGTCAGCGCTTGGTGCGGTGCATGCTGCTGGACATTTTGGAGGGGCAGCAGCAGCCGATTCCGGGCGCTTACAGGCATCTTCCTCTTCCATGGCGCCATCCAGACCTGCTCCCACCACTACGGCTTATTTTTGGGGTATGTCTTATATTTCTTCAACTCAGGAAAATCCTGCCATGGCTTATTTTGTAGGGATGACTTAAAATATGAGAAACACGGTATCTTGGGTTAAGAACTTTGCTTCAGGATGAGAACAGAAATCGTGCGGCAGCAGCGGAAGACCCCATTAGCTAAAGTGGTACCTCAGGTTAAGACAGTTTCAGGTTAAGAATAGACCTCCAGAACGAATTAATTTCTTAACCCGAAGTACCACTGGATAGCAAACTGGATAGCATGTGTTTAATCCTTAGTAAAATTAGAAAGGGTACCATTTGGCCTGGGATACTTCAGGCTTTATCAGACCTTAAGAGAGAAGAGATCTGTGCATAAGTTTTTTATGACTTTAAAATCAGTTTATGATTGTATGAACTGGATTTCAGGAACTGAAAACTTCAACACAAAAACCTATTCATATGCTGAAAGTTAAGGTAATGGTAATGTCTCCCACCATATGTACCTCAGTACTACTGCTTCATTTCCTCACCTCTTTTCCAAGTCGTGTGGGCTTGCATTGTGTCACATCTTTCATTTCTCAGTTGTTGCCAATTCCTTCAGTTCCTTATTAAAAAGGGGCAATGCTGCAAATATGTAGTGCAATAATTGGAAGGAGTGAGAATTCACAAGCAAGCCGAATTTGAAACATTTCAGCAGGAAGGAACAAAGAGTCAGCACTTTACTTAAATGGAAAGATCTAAAAAGCCAATGTACTTAATTTAGTTTGGGGGGGGGGAATCACACATGAAAGTACCTTAGATAAAAGCTTAGATTCCAATGCTAATAATTACAGTTTAATGAATGGAGTTCCATCAATACAATAGGATTATGCACCATCCCCATTCATGCTAGAGTTCCCTGCCCTCCCCAGAAAGTTGCACAACATCTGGAAGGCTCTACAGTCACATTAGACAACAGTTATACAACAAAAGTTCAGCTAAATGCTGCATAACTTTGATTAGAACTTTACTCTTTTGCACCAAAATCCAAACTTCCTGTCTGAGCTATTCAACCATGCCGCTGCTTATGAGATTTATGGAGCCTGAACTGGCTAGTTGATTCTTAGTAGCAATGCTTAAGTCAGGCCAATTGCAACTCAGCCCTTCCCCGAGAAGCTAGATATGCAACACTATCTGAACACTAGGTAACAATCTGAAAAAGAAAGTCACAAAACATTTTTACTTTTTTATATACAAAGTGATGTGAAAGCATTCCGTTTTCACATTTTAAAAAAGCATACACATAAAAGTCTGGCTTAAGTTTGTCAGTAAATGTTAGTTCCCTGTGTTTTTGCCACTAAATTGTTATGCCTTTAAAAAATAAATTGCCTAACATTATTTGTGTAACCATTTAATGTCTCAATACTTTCAGAACTAATGTCAGTTTTCTGATACAGGCCAGCAAAAGAAGGGGACATGAAATCCTAGACATCTTCAAAAAAATTAAAGTCTTCAAGGCTAATACAAGTCTAGAATTTAACAATGGGTGCACTGCCATGCTCTCAAAGGCAGACACAAAACAAAAGCTTCTCATGCGTAGATTAACATTTTCAATCTGAATTCTAGAAATTACTGTAAAGTCTTCCAAATACACTGCTGATATATCTCAAACAGGAAAGCAATTGAGCTCATGGTTTTATTGTTTTATATTTAATTCAAATAATATATTGACTTGAAATGTTTTAACAGAATACTGAAGAGAACCCCTGTTTCCCATAAAATAGGGATTTTAATCTCATCTGCAAAAGAACATGGTTAACTAGTTTCTTCTACACAGCAGCACAGACTTGTCTTATATCTACTAATGGCTCTTGAAAGATGCTTGTTGTTGTTGTTTAGTCGTGTCCGACTCTTCGTGACCCCATGGACCATAGCACGCCAGGCACTCCTGTCTTCCACTGCCTCCCGCAGTTTGGTCAAACTCATGTTGGTAGCTTCGAGAACACTGTCCAACCATCTTGTCCTCTGACGTCCCCTTCTCCTAGTGCCCTCAATCTTTCCCAACATCAGGGTCTTTTCCAAGGATTCTTCTCTTCTCATGAGGTGGCCAAAGTATTGGAGCCTCAGCTTCACGATCTGTCCTTCCAGGGAGCACTCAGGGCTGATTTCCTTAAGAATGGATAGGTTTGATCTTCTTGCAGTCCATGGGACTCTCAAGAGTCTCCTCCAGCACCATAATTCAAAAGCATCAATTCTTCGGCGATCAGCCTTCTTTATGGTCCAACTCTCACTTCCATACATCACTACTGGGAAAACCATAGCTTTAACTATACGGACCTTTGTCGGCAAGGTGATGTCTCTGCTTTTTAAGATGCTGTCTAGGTTTGTCATTGCTTTTCTCCCAAGAAGCAGGCGTCTTTTAATTTCGTGACTGCTGTCACCATCTGCAGTGATCAAGGAGCCCAAGAAGGTAAAATCTCTCACTGCCTCCATTTCTTCCCCTTCTATTTGCCAGGAGGTGATGGGACCAGTGGCTATGATCTTGGTTTTTTTGATGTTGAGCTTCAGACCATATTTTGCGCTCTCCTCTTTCACCCTCATTAAAAGGTTCTTTAATTCCTCCTCGCTTTCTGCCATCAAGGTTGTGTCATCTGCATATCTGAGGTTGTTGATATTTCTTCCGGCAATCTTAATTCCGGCTTGGGATTCATCTAGTCCAGCCTTTCGCATGATGAATTCTGCATATAAGTTAAATAAGCAGGGAGACAATATACAACCTTGTCGTACTCCTTTCCCAATTTTGAACCAATCAGTTGTTCCATATCCAGTTCTAACTGTAGCTTCTTGTCCCACATAGAGATTTCTCAGGAGACAGATGAGGTGATCAGGCACTCCCATTTCTTTAAGAACTTGCCATAGTTTGCTGTGGTAGACATAGTCAAAGGCTTTTGCATAGTCAATGAAGCAGAAGTAGACGTTTTTCTGGAACTCTCTAGCTTTCTCCATAATCCAGCGCATGTTTGCTATTTGGTCTCTGGTTCCTCTGCCCTTTCGAAATCCAGCTTGCACTTCTGGGAGTTCTCGGTCCACATACTGCTTAAGCCTGCCTTGTAGAATTTTAAGCATAACCTTGCTAGCGTGTGAAATGAGCGCAATTGTGCGGTAGTTGGAGCATTCTTTGGCACTGCCCTTCTTTGGAATTGGGATGTAGACTGATCTTCTCCAATCCTCTGGCCATTGCTGAGTTTTCCAAACTTGCTGGCATATTGGGTGTAGCACCTTAACAGCATCATCTTTTAAAATTTTAAATAGTTCAGCTGGAATATCATCACTTCCACTGGCCTTGTTATTAGCGGTGCTTTCTAAGGCCCATTTGACTTCACTCTCCAAGATGTCTGGCTCAAGGTCAGCAACCACACTACCTGGGGTGTACGAAACCTCCATGTCTTTCTGGTATAATTCCTCTGTGTATTCTTGCCACCTCTTCTTGATGTCTTCTGCTTCTGTTAGGTCCTTACCACTTTTGTCCTTGATTATGGTAATCTTTGTACGAAATGTTCCTTTCATATCTCCAATTTTCTTGAACAGATCTCTGGTTTTCCCCATTCTATTGTTTTCCTCTATTTCTTTGCATTGTTCATTTAAGAAGACCCTCTTGTCTCTCCTTGCTGTTTTTTGGAAATCTGCATTCAGTTTCCTGTATCTTTCCCTATCTCCCTTGCATTTTGCTTGCCTCCTCTCCTCCGCTATTTGTAAGGCCTCGTTGGACAGCCATTTTGCTTTCTTGCATCTCCTTTTCCTTGGGATGGTTTTCGTTGCTGCCTCCTGTATAATGTTACGAGCCTCCATCCATAGTTCTTCAGGCACTCTGTCCACCAAATCTAAATCCTTAAACCTGTTCCTCACTTCCACTGTGTATTCATAAGGGGTTTGATTCAGATTGTATCTTACTGGCCCAGTGGTTTTTCCTACTTTCTTCAGTTTAAGCTGGAATTTTGCTATAAGAAGCTGATGATCTGAGTTACAGTCAGCTCCAGGTCTTGTTTTTGCTGACTGTATAGAGCTTCTCCATCTCTGGCTGCAGAGAATATAATCAATCTGATTTCGATGCTGCCCATTTGGTGATGTCCATGTGTAGAGTCGTCTCTTGTGTTGTTGGAAGAGAGTGTTTGTGATGACCAGCTTGTTCTCTTGACAGAACTCTATTAGCCTTTGCCCTGCTTCATTTTGAACTCCAAGGCCAAACTTGCCAGTTGTTCCTTTTATCTCTTGATTCCCTACTTTAGCATTCCAATCCCCTGTAATGAGAAGAACATCCTTCTTTGGTGTCATTTCTAGAAGGTGTTGTAGGTCTTCATAGAATTGGTCAATTTCACTTTCTTCAGCTCCGGTAGTTGGTGCATAAACTTGGATTACTGTGATGTTAAAAGGTCTGCCTTGGATTCGTATCAAGATCATTCTGTCATTTTTGAGATTGCATCCCATTACAGCTTTTGCCACTCTTTTGTTGACTATGAGGGCCACTCCATTTCTACTACAGGATTCCTGCCCACAGTAGTAGATACGATAGTCACCCGAACTGAATTCGCCCATTCCCTTCCATTTTAGTTCACTGATGCCCAGGATGTCTATATTTATTCTTGTCATCTCATTTTTGACCACATCCAGCTTACCTCCACTCATGGTTCTTACATTCCAGGTTCCTATGCAATATTTTTCTTTACAGCATCGGACTTTCCTTTCGCTTCCAGGCATATCCGCAACTGAGCGTCCTTTCGGCTTTGGCCCAGCCGCTTCATCAGCTCTGAATCTACTTGTACTTGTCCTCCGCTCTTCCTCAGTAGCATGTTGGACGCCTTCCGACCTGAGGGGCTCATCTTCCAGCGTCATAACTTTTATATGCCTGTTGTCTTTGTCCATGGAGTTTTCTTGGCAGGGATACTGGAGTGGCTTGCCAGTTCCTTCTCCAGGTGGATCACGTTTAGTCAAAACTCTCCACTATGACCTGTCCATCTTGGGTGGCCCTGCATGGCATACCTCATAGCTTCTCTGAGTTATTCAAGCCCCTTCGCCACAACAAGGCATTGATCCATGAAGGGGTGAAAGATGCTTAACGAGTCATAAATCATACAAAATATGTGCACTGTTCTTATAGCTGGCCCTGTATAGGTGGATATCCTGGAGGCAGTCTAGCCCTTTAACCACCCAGGCACTGTGAAAGCCACACACATCTAATTTCTAGCCCATCCCCTTTTCACATGGCCACTCACACAATTCATTTACTTTCCCTACACATGCCATGCCTTCCACACAATGGTCTTCTGCCAAACGGGCTTTGGAATTGTAGCCACTAGTTGTCCCGCAGAACTCTCATATTTTTCTTGAAGACCTAGCCCCATGTCCAGGCTAGATTTGAAGAGGCAATGGTACTCAGGTCAAGTTGGAAAAATAATGGCAGACATAAATTAGGAGAGCAAAAATGCGGAAAGGGTGGTTGGCCTTTGTGCACATGTGGACTGTGTGGCACAGAACAAGGAAAGAGTCCAAAGAGCAAAGGGAAAAGGCTCACCAAAAATGGTGCCTAAAAATGAAGAGCTGAAATTGCAGGGGGGGGGGGAACAGTAGGGTGAAAAATCACTAACCTCATCTGAAGTAGGGTTTATATCAAGATAGCTACAAATTCTGTTATTACACATCAGCTCTGCCCTGTATATATTTTTTGCTCTGCTATATAAAGGTGGGAGGGAGTATTGCATGGATGGGTAATCTGCAGTCCTCCAGCTCCCATCAGTTTCAGCCAGCATGGTCAGAGGTGATAGCTGTAAATCCAACAGCATAGGGAGGGGCACATGCTCACCATTCCTGTCTTATTGTGCAACACGGATACAATGGAGCACTTTGCCATTTTTATAATGAGAAGAAGCCAATGCAAGTTATTCAGGAAAAGACCCCTGGTACACCTTTCTCAGAGTGTACTACTACATAATGCAAGTGGGATCACATGGAGCTATTTATGCTGGTCTGTCACCGTAATAAAGTAAATTCATTTATTCATGATGTGAGGCTTTCTCTCTATTTATGGATAGTTCTTCCCCTGGCATTTCAGGTAAAGAAGGCATTGGATTTTTTCCTTATCCCTGTCTTACTACCAGAGGCGGAGCTAGCTGCTCCAGCACTTGGAGTGGCACACATGCTGTGCACCCAGGGGCGGGACTAGCCACCTGCAGGGGTGGGGCGATCATCCCAGGGGGGCGCTGCCTGCAGCAAGCCTCCCAGGGGGGTGACACGGCAACCAAAAGTGGTAAGGACCTAACAGAAGCAGAAGACATCAAGAAGAGGTGGCAAGAATACACAGAGGAATTATACCAGAAAGATATGGAGGTCTCGTACACCCCAGGTAGTGGGGTTGCTGACCTTGAGCCAGACATCTTGGAGAGTGAAGTCAAATGGGCCTTAGAAAGCACTGCTAATAACAAGGCCAGTGGAAGTGATGATATTCCAGCTGAACTATTTAAAATCTTAAAAGATGATGCTGTTAAGGTGCTACACCCAATATGCCAGCAAGTTTGGAAAACTCAGCAATGGCCAGAGGATTGGAGAAGATCAGTCTACATCCCAATTCCAAAGAAGGGCAGTGCCAAAGAATGCTCCAACTACCGCACAATTGCACTCATTTCACACGCTAGCAAGGTTATGCTCAAAATTCTACAAGGCAGGCTTAGGCAGTATGTGGACCGAGAACTCCCAGAAGTGCAAGCTGGATTTCGAAAGGGCAGAGGAACCAGAGACCAAATAGCAAACATGCGCTGGATTATGGAGAAAGCTAGAGAGTTCCAGAAAAACGTCTACTTCTGCTTCATTGACTATGCAAAAGCCTTTGACTGTGTCGACCACAGCAAACTATGGCAAGTTCTTAAAGAAATGGGAGTGCCTGATCACCTCATCTGTCTCCTGAGAAATCTCTATGTGGGACAAGAAGCTACAGTTAGAACTGGATATGGAACAACTGATTGGTTCAAAATTGGGAAAGGAGTACGACAAGGTTGTATATTGTCTCCCTGCTTATTTAACTTATATGCAGAATTCATCATGCGAAAGGCTGGACTAGATGAATCCCAAGCCGGAATTAAGATTGCCGGAAGAAATATCAACAACCTCAGATATGCAGATGACACAACCTTGATGGCAGAAAGCGAGGAGGAATTAAAGAACCTTTTAATGAGGGTGAAAGAGGAGAGCACAAAATATGGTCTGAAGCTCAACATCAAAAAAACCAAGATCATGGCCACCGGTCCCATCACCTCCTGGCAAATAGAAGGGGAAGAAATGGAGGCAGTGAGAGATTTTACTTTCTTGGGCTCCTTGATCACTGCAGATGGTGACAGCAGTCACGAAATTAAAAGATGCCTGCTTCTTGGGAGAAAAGCAATGACAAACCTAGACAGCATCTTAAAAAGCAGAGACATCACCTTGCCGACAAAGGTCCGTATAGTTAAAGCTATGGTTTTCCCAGTAGTGATGTATGGAAGTGAGAGCTGGACCATAAAGAAGGCTGATCGCCGAAGAATTGATGCTTTTGAATTATGGTGCTGGAAGAGACTCTTGAGAGTCCCATGGACTGCAAGAAGATCAAACCTATCCATTCTTAAGGAAATCAGCCCTGAGTGCTCCCTGGAAGGACAGATCGTGAAGCTGAGGCTCCAATACTTTGGCCACCTCATGAGAAGAGAAGAATCCTTGGAGAAGACCCTGATGTTGGGAAAGATTGAGGGCACTAGGAGAAGGGGACGACAGAGGACGAGATGGTTGGACAGTGTTCTTGAAGCTACGAACATGAGTTTGACCAAACTGCGGGAGGCAGTGCAAGACAGGAGTGCCTGGCGTGCTATGGTCCATGGGGTCACGAAGAGTCGGACACAACTAAACGACTAAACAACAACAAAAGGTTCCTCTAAAGAAAAAAATCTTGCATATTATACATACATCTACACTCCAGATTTCCTAATGTAGCAAGCAGATAAGCAGATACATACAACAATGTATATAACTGTAAAAAAAATACTTGGGTTAATATTTATTCAAAATTTATGCTATAGAAATATAGTACTGCATGAGGCTCAACTCTTAATGATATATGTGTGTGTGATTTGATTTGATCCCTTCTTACTGAACAAACGAAGCCACAGGGAACCATGCCCTTGGTAAAGAAAAGTAGATGATATTTATTAATCCTGTTGCCAACAACATTGGCTGGATATCTATTGACCACTTACAGACAGATTTTGGAATGACTGTGTGATATTCCTGTGGCAAGATGGTATAATGAAATTTGGAGAATTGCCCTGTATAAAAACTTTGTCAAAATTGTGTAATGCCAAAGGAAAACAAAAAGAAACATTTACACAGATGGTGGGACTTCGTTTTACAATGACAAGAGATACCAAAACTATTTACAAGCCTATGGATACATTTCTCATTGGGATAATGTGTAACCTTACCTTACTCTCCTTATGGATCTGTACTGAAAATACTGAACGCTATCACTTGCACACATATTTGGATAGTTGATTGGAAATAAAAATTTTATGAAGAAAAAAATATTTGCCCTGAATATCATCTTAGTGAGGTAGCCATTCATGAACTTTATATAAGGCCAACTTAACCAGCTCACACCATATGCTGAATTTACCCACAGAATACTACTGTACCTTTAGCACTAAAAAAAAAAAATCACAAAAGATTTTATTGTGCAGGCTCTGAATGAGTCATTCTTTCCCAATGTTTATAAGGATACATCATAAAGGGACATCTTAGTATTACTACTTCCTTGGTTCCTCATCAACTTTGTGGCCCACACACTCAAAACAATGAAAAAAGAAATGCTGACCTAAAAAATAATTCTGGCCATGCCAACCTCTTTTCCTCTGAATAACAAGAGAGCTAGACAGATAAAACTGTGGAGACATTTTATAATTAAGCCAAGATAGCTATTTAGAAATCTCTTACTTAGGGACGCGGGTGGCGCTGTGGGTTAAACCACAGAGCCTAATAAGAGTGCAACCGAATCAGGCCAAAGGCCCATCTAGTCCAACAGAGGCCCAGAAGCAGAACCCGAGTGCAACAACACCTTCCTCAATTGTGATTCACAACAAGTTGCATTCAGAGGCATTGATGCCTCCAGTAATGGAGGACAAACATAGCCTTGTCCTCTGTGGCTGGGCTGCAGCTCTTGCCATTGCTTACTGCTGATTACGCTCGCTGGAACTAATGAGAGTTGGAGTGTGACGACAATCTGGAGAGCCACAGGTACCCACCCGATCACTGATTCAAATGTGTTTTTAATAGACAAATCTTATGCATGTTTACTGTGAACTATGCCACAGTATACGGAAGTGGCACTGTGGTATAAACCACAGAGCCTTGGGCTTGCTGATCAGAGGTTGGAATCCCCACGATGGGGTGAGCTCCCGTTGTTCAGTCCCTGCTCCTGCCAACCTAGCAGTTTGAAAGCATGTCAAAGTGCAAGTAGATAAATAGGTACCGCTCTGACAGGAAGGTAAACAGCGTTTCCGTGCAAGATGAGCGCGCAACCCCAGAGTCAGTCACGACTGGACCTAATGGTCAGGGGTCCCTTATGAAAGACATAATAAAATCAGTTAAGTTTCATACCAAAAAAAAGAGGACATAGAGTGGGCCTCTCTAGGAATGGAAAACCGAAACCTAAGCATGAGCAATAAAGTTATTTCTCTCTGCTAGCTACCTGGGCACTTTATGTTAAAATGGAAAGGCAAACTACCTTCATTAGTGAAGCAGAAAAGTGAGGTGGAAGATTACTATCCTTTCAGTTGTACACAAATGGAACATTTCTAAACACAAGACTGAAATGGCAAGGGCTTTAAAATTTAGAGCAAACTAGTAAAATGACTAACCATGCTCAGGACAGGGTGGAAAAAGACAGATGGCGATTTTATGGGATAGTTTGATCTACTGCTTTGCAAATATAAGCATCTCTTCTGCTTTGGAAATGCATAAAGGGTCACATAAACCCCACTGTAGGGTTCAACAGCTTTCTTTGTCTCAATTGGTTTACAATAGGGGGTGGGGGAGAATAATTATGAAAAATCCATCAAGCAGTAGATGAAACTTATACCATAAAAGCCTTTCTGCCTCTTTTTCATTTTTGCTGAAGTTGGCTACCAGCTTCTTCTTTATAAAACTGTCACATGTGCACTCCATTGAAATTAATGGAGGTACTGTAGCAAGGGTAGATTGTTCTCAGGAAGAATAATGAGTCTCAATTGTTTGCTTACCCCCGAAGGAATCCCCAGTCTGTTCATTATTGATATAGGGACAGAGGTTCTGCCGTGCCTTGGGGGAAGCTGACAGTTAGTTTGCACCTTGAGCACTCAGGAAAGATCTGTACTTCATGTCAATGGCAAAAGCTATCTCCATTGCATTGCTATCTCCATTGCACTGCTGAACAGGACAATGAAGCCTCCCTCAAAATATGCAACTTTGCTTCATTATAACCCTCAGTGCATTTATGGTTGTTGGGTTTTTTTTACCAGTATTGCAAGGGCCTTGGAAATCTTAAAGATAACATTGGAAAGACAGAGAGAAATGCCTCATTCAAAAATACTGAAACTCAGGCAGCTTGTCCTTAGATAACCTGGTACTAATCTGTTTAGGGCTGCAAAGGTTATCACCAACACTTTGAATTGTGCCTTCAAATAAACTGATAGGGAGCAAAGCTGTTTTATCATGGGAATTAGATGCTTCCTGTAACTGGCTTTGGGCAAGTAGTCTGGCTGAAGCATTCTGGACCAGCTGTAGTTTGTTTCCAAACACTCTTCAAAAGCTGTACAACATACAGTGTGCTACCGTAGTCCAAACAATACCTGTCAGAAAAGGCCCATTTCAATATGCAAGAGCCAGAAGCTACTAGAATTGCAAAATTTGTTAGCAGATGAAGCAGAAACAATTGCCATTTTACTGTTTGACCTGAGATTTGTAAATAGTCTTAATTTCTTATCCTTCTGATCCTTCAAGGGCAGGCATACATGGACCTCCCTCCCTGCCACACAAACAACCATGCTTTGAAGTTGGGAGAATGTGCCTAGTCCAAGGAACCCTGTAAATTTCATGGCTAAGTGCCTCTTTGAACCCAACTTTAATGTGGTGCTACTGCACCACTCTTTGGTATAATTAGCCTAGTTCCAGGGAAACTGAACAGGACAGATGGTATTAAGAGTGCAGCTGAATCAGGCCAAAGGCCCATCTAGTCCAACATCCTGTTACCGGATGCTTATGAGAAGCCCAGAAGCAGAACCCGACTGCAACAGCACCCTCCTCAATTGTGATTCCCAACAAGTGGCATTCAGAGGCATTGATGCCTCCAGTAATGGAGGACAAACATAGCCTTGTCCTCCTTGTGGCTGGATTGCACCTCCTGCCATTCCTTACCACTGATCAAGCTCGCTGGAACGGATGAGAGTTGGAGTGTGGCGACATCTGGAGCATAGCTGCCAAGTTTTCCCTTTTCTCACGAGGAAGCCTATTCAGCACAAGGGAATTTACCTTTAAAAAAAGGGATAACTTGGCAGCTATGATCTGGAGAGCCACAGGTACCCACCCGATCACTGATTCACATGTGTTTTTAGTAGACAAATCCTGTGCATGTTTACTGTGAACTATGCCACAGTTATTTTATCAAAACTTACTTCCAACTGTGCAAGCATAGGCCTGAAGCCTAAAATCATCACAAAATGCATTATTATAGGAGCTGGGCAAAGTTTCTTAACTGAAAGTGACTTTTAGATAAACACAGTACTTGAAGGCTACAGGAGAAGGGAGCACCTGTATTTTCTGTCAGCTGTAAGTAAACTTGAATGATGAATGAAACATGGCCTCACATTTTCTTTTGTTTCAGCATCATAAATTGGCAGCAACCACACATTTAATAACAATATTTTAAGTTATAATTATGAGGGCTGTAGTTCAATGGGGGAAAAACATGTCAAACAAAGTGCCTGAGGCTTCAGTCACTGCAGGGGGAAAAATCGCTGGTAAGCAATTTGCAAAGCTTGATTTGATTGAAAGAACCATTACATTTCTTATGGCAAGAACATTCTTCGTATTGTGTACTCTCCCACATGACTGGAAAAATTGCCCTACAGCTTTCAACCTTTGGGGGCCCCCGGCTCCCTTGACAAACTACATTCTGTCTGCGGCACCTCTGTGGGGCTCAGGAGTCCAGTTATGTCACCGTTTGCCTGCAGAGCTGGCAGCCTCTCACCCTTTTTGAACACTCCTCCCTTGTGGAGTGTTCCCTCAGCCTCCTCTCCTCTCCCCTCTCCCTGGGAGTCCTCTGGGCAGCCAAAGCTGCTGCCCCCCTACCCCCCAAAGAGGTGCCTCTTCACACTGCCCCACAGGGGCCTGGGAAGCACACACACCCCAAAGCCAGCTCCAGAGGCACCATTCGCCTGAGAAGCTTGTAGCAAGGGCTGATGAAACAAACAGCTGTGCAAGCTTTAGGAGGCAGAAATGCAAGAGGGCATCAGAGGAGGGAGGGAAAGAAAGAGGGACAGAGGCCAGTATTGCCCAAGGCACTCCTGACCATCATTCAAGGCACCCCCGGGTGCCACGTCACACCAGTTTAAAACTGCTGCCCTACAGGTTTGCTTCACTGTCAGTTATACTCCTAAAAGCAAAAGATCTGCATACTCCCTCTGTCTTACATTAATCATGATGAAATAAACCAACTTAGCTGCTTTGCATGAATTTATGTGCCAAAGAATGTGGCATTCCCATATCAAGAGGAAATCAGGTAAGCCTGTTTTAACAAATCCATTCTGCTTGTTCATTTTGTTAAGAACAGGAGCTGAACAGTCAATAAAACTCATTGATAAGAGTTTTATTTTTTGATATTCTTGGGGGAACGGGAATCTAGAGGGTGCCTGTAAGTCAGAGGATGCGGTTCCGGCCCATGAGCTTCCTGGAACCGGCCCATGGCCGTTCTCTGGATCGGCATAGGGATTCCGTGCTTTTTTTTCACAGCGCCATTTTTTTCTCTCACTGCAGGGGCCAACTTCCGGGTCGGAAGAGCGTTGGGCGCTCCTCTGTCCCGGAAGTGCACTGGAAATAGTGTGTGCACATATACTCCTCACCTGGAGGAGCGCCCATACGCGTGCGCACATGCTATTTCCGGCACACTTCCGGGATGGAGGAGCACCTGTGCACATGCGCACATGCTTTTTCTGGTGCTCTTCCGACTTGGAAGAGCACCGGAAATAGATTGAGCGCACACACGGGCACGCACGCTCTGGCCCACCAAGAGGTCTGCTGGGGAGTGGACCGGACTGGCCTCAAAAAATGTTGCTGACCCCTGCTGTAAGTTAATAGAACTTTTGAACATGCAAAAGCCTGAAATGGAGTTGAAATTGTTATGTGAAATAAAGCTATGATATTGTGGGCTAACCAGCCTCATATAGCCAGCATGCTTAAGTCTTATTAATGCATGAAGGGGTAAGCTGTTTGCCAGGCTTAGCTAGGCCACTCCCCCTCACCTTGGAAGGAAGGTAACCAAGCCTATTGCTGTCCCCTCAGTCAATCAGAGAAGCTCAACGTGTGTAGAGGTTTTGAGCTGGCTGCTACAGATCAGACTGCATGACTCTTACAAGCCATTCTTGTGTTCCTAAACCAATAATTAAGGAACTTTCACGACTCTAAGTTTCATTGCCTGTGCAACTTTTTCCTGAATGCTGCATGGAAAAGTAAATGAATTTGATCTTTGGAGAGTTTGTAAGTAAACCATTTCTAATTTACAAGCATGGTCATTTTCTACGGTAAGGGAAGGAAGAAGTTTTGGCACTCATAAGGACATATTTTAAAGGTCCAGCAGTCTACATTTCCATGCTAGACTTTGCTGCATATTTCATTATTTTAAAATAAATATAAATTTACACTTTTATAAATAGAAATATAGAGTCCAACAATACTAATACTGTGGCATAAACAATGCTAAATATGCTCTTAGCAGAACAGTCACACTTATCCAAGGCATGACTTAAAAGGCAGCATTGACTTAAAAGGCAGCATTGGCGCTGTGGTTAAACCACTGAGCCTAGGGCTTGCTGATCAGAAGGTCGGCGGTTCGAATCCCTGTGACGGGGTGAGCTCCCGTTGCTTGGTCCCAGCTCCTGCCAACCTAGCAGTTCGAAAGCACATCAAAATGCAAGTAGATAAATAGGAAGGTAAACGGCGTTTCCATGTGCTGCTTTGGTTTGCCAGAAGCGGCTTTGTCATGCTGGCCACATGACCTGGAAGCTATACGCCGGCTCCCTCGGCCAATCATGCGAGATGAGCGCGCAACCCCAGAGTCGGTCACGACTGGACCTAACGGTCAGGGGTCCTTTTACCTTTACCTTAAATATACAGCTAATGGTGCTTAGATCCCATCAACCCATCATTGTTTACAAGTCATTCTTAAATGCCATTTCCCTGATTCAACAAAGTGACTATGCCAAGTCTTGGACATGATTGCCGAGAACACATATAAGTGAAAACAGAAAGGGATGTAAACATAGATTAGAGACAAGTAGTGATGACCTGAGTGGAAGTTCTTAATGAAAATCTCTCCAAGGCACTAAATGCTGAATGAGCCAAGAAGCAGCACACAGCACCAGAGATACTAGCCTACATAATAAGATCAACTGCAATAAGATGTGATACGGGTTGCATCTAACTAAACCACTGCATGCACATAATAGCTTCCACAAATTCAATAAGACATCTCCTCCTTCTCCCCCTACCAATCTCCTCTGGGTGTTCCTCAACCCTCCAGAGCAGATTTAGGATGTGAGAGGGAGGGGAAGTTCCATTGAGCTCATGGAAATCCAACAAACAGTTGGGTACCTCTGTTTATTGACCTAATTATTGACCTTATTGATTTCAGTGATATAAATTGAACTAAGCTAAAACAGCTGTTTCAATGGGATTGAGTTAACTATCTTACGTGGATTCAAATGATTATTGTCTAGCAAGTGCAATTGATATATTCTGAAAGTAATATTATTCAGAATATGTATTTCTTTGCAAGATCCTGCATTTATAGCAACTGAAGTGGTTTTGTTGTTTCCTTTACAAATCTACTTCGGCGTTCTAGTCAGTCATTCTACATAACATTCCCAGTCAGTAAATGAACGACAATTTATTTCCCTGCACAAAACTCTTGTTAAATGAAGTTGTCTTCTGTGCATGTGCAATGGCTTCCTCAAATGTATACACCTCAACTGAACTGAGGCTTACGTTTTTAAATCAGATGGAAGCTGGTCTGAGGGGAAATGCATCAAACAGCAGTATTTCTCAAGAAACTATGAGATATATGGATTATTGCTAACATCATGTGCCTTAAGCAACAGAAGTGGAAGCACAATGGATTTGGAGTCACAAGGTACACTGGGTTTTGTTATATTTGGGTGGAGTTCGGGATTTCCTATTACTTTTCTGCCTTGCTTAAGACAGTAAAATTTCTTGTCTAGACTGATATGTCCTTCAAGTCTTAAATGTCACATTTTTCTTTTGCTACCAAAGTAGCTGCATTCAGAAGGTACGAGAGGGGCATATTTTCCCTGTTACTAGTGAATCAAGGGCCTGTCAATGAACCTGTCTATTTTAGCTCTGCAGGGAATTGCTACACAGCAGTGAAAATAATGAACTACAAAAGTCAACAGGAATAAACAAAAAAAGTCTAGCAACAAAACAGAAAACATTTGAATTACAATGGACACATCGAAAACATTTGAAAAATGCAAGGTGCTTGTGAGTGACATGCAATTATATTGCAAAATAGAAAGGCAGAAATATCCTGTTGGCTTCCCACGCAGCAGCATAGTGGGGAGGCAAAGCAACAGAGGTGCCACAACTCCACCCACTGCAATATAAGTGTCTGAACCAAGGAACAATATATAGGAGTAATGGCAGCGCATACAAGGCCAAGGGCTATTCAGTCTGCTTCATCCTACTATGCTTTCAACAAGCTGCCTTCACAGCTGCTCTTCTTTTTCCAGGCAGCAAAACTACACTTTTTGGACTAGTAATTGATCATTCCTACCATCGGTTTGAAGGCGTTATTTTATTTTTATTTTACACAATGGAAGTGGGGAAGCAAGCAGTGGGATCTACCGTATATTGAGCAAGCACTATTTAAAAGGTTTTTATAGGTGTGCTGGAGTTAGGAATAAGCAGTACACGTTTGTGGATGACACCGCCCCCACCCCCCTGAAAAAAAATTATCTGCCACCTCCTTGTTGCTGTTGCAATAGCTTGCCCTTAGCCCTTTTAGAAACAATAATGCTTGGCTTTCAGAACAAAATTGTGAAAAAGCAGTTTATCAAATAATAAATCTAAAGATGTATGCAAATTACACACCAGTATGGATGAATAATAGTGATGGCTTTTCCCCTTCCTCCTGTAACTGATTTAAGAAAGAAAAGGAAGACTATCTCTTTGTTGAAACTAAAAAATAATCCTGAAACACTTTTGAAAATGTGCTTTATTCTTTTGAGAAAGCACTTTGGAGCTTTTGTTCAAGGTTTCATACATAGAAGAATCAATCAAGCACCACTTCAAAATCTTGTTATAATGTTGTTGCCTGAATAAAGACAAGATCTTAGGTTTTGTTTCTTATGCAAACATCCTCATCATATTTGAGGATTTCACACTGGCAGTACATTGGCAAAAAATAGCCAGCTGAAAAGCAACTCTAATTACAGTGTGACCTGTTGCTAATTACTGTTTGTCTAACCCTACTGTTGTTCTTTTAATAAGAATAAAATAGCATCCACTTCTCTCCCTGCAATATTTACAGTTTGTAATTGGTCATGCACCAAAGCTTTGGCGCTGTAGTGATCTTTCATTAAAACCAGGGGTTGGATTCAGAATTTTACATTCACAGTTGGTACAGTAACTTGCTTCCTACTGATAAGCAGCATCAAACAAATCCAGCTACCAAATACAACACACAAAATCATTGCTTGGTTATGTTTTATTTTTTAAAAAAAGGAAAACAAACCATTTGTATCTTGTATCAATGGGATGCCATAACTGGAGTTATGCTCACATAACTTGTTACATACTCACTGAAAATGAGATATTGATTCATATTTTTCTTTGCAAATTGGTCTATGATGGTAAGCAGCAGAGGGTCTTCAAGCATTTTAAAAAGAGGCAGTACATGTATATAGTATGAGGATATTCAGATGCCTAGTTTAATCTTTGTAGTTTTTAATGCTTAAACTATTCTGAAATAGTTTTCTGTTGTGCTATGTTACTGTGTTTATTATTGTATTTTCAGTCTTTCCTGTAAGCTACTCAAAGAATTCCAATAACACTGATGGGCAGGATATAAAGTTCTAGAAATAAATAAATACTGTATAGAGCACAACACAAGGAAAATGAGGGGTGCTTCCAGCCAACCTGCTTATTGGCCATTCATCCTGATTTGTTTGCAGGGAGATAGATAACTGCTATTTAATGAGCATTTATTCCAATTTGTTTGCAAGGATGTTAGATGACAAAGCAAGTGTTATCCCACACTCTCCATTGCATTTCCCCAACACCTTCCATATCATAAAAAGTCCAGTCTTTGGGGGAAGTGGGTTTGTTGTGCCACCAAGCTACTATAATTGCTGAGCCTGGATTTGCCAGTATGTGACTGGGGACTCAGCTACATTGGTAAAAATATTTGTTAGAAATGTAAATGCATTATAACATTGTGACACCAGATGGTGCTGTAGAGCTGAAATTGGAACTCTTAAATTTTTCATTGTGAGCTTTAAAATGGGTTTTTCAGGTCATTTTCAGAGCGTTTTTTTATAGCTATGTAGATGCAGCCTGAATCCCATAGCAAAATAGGAAATGGCTGGAAGTGTCCTAATCTTCATAGCTATTACACAAAAGACTCTCCCATTTATCCAAAGAGGGAGCAAGAACATCAGTTTTTTATTCAATAAACTGGATGTATGGAAAAAAATCAAGTCTGTGTTGTTTCAAATGGCAACTTGGTTTTATGCCCAGTCCTCCAAATGTGCCTTAAATGTTTAAATGAAAATTATTTAGCCACAAACAATTCACGTCCCAAGTAAGTATGGATTGACAAATCAGTGTCCTTCCATTCCATGAGAGTTTTGCATGCACAGCACACACTCACAAATCCATTCCTATTTCTTTGGGGGGGGGGGTTGTAAAAAAAAACCCTCAAAGTATTTACAGTTAAATTGCATGCATTTTATATGGATTCTTCCATACAGTACACATAATAGTAGATGCTTATCAGTGCAACCTGAAGACAAGTCTGGGATCATTTTAAAACGTGGACCAAAACAAATTTCATTCATCTCTACACACAAGTCAGTTTGAAAGCTCCCACAGAAGTGAACAGAACAATATTGCTGCCTCTCACACTCCATTTCCAAGCAGGCATTATAAGCCTAGTAATGTATTATCTGAATGAATGATTTCCTAGCCATAAATTTCCTTTCTTTCCTGGGTGATTTCATGTTGTAATGGCCACATTCACTAGGCAACAATTACCGCAGCTTGCCTTTGTTGCCATGGCACAATGTATACTCACTGCAGAGCATGAAAACTAAACAGCTTTAACAAAAAAGAAAAGTTCTGTGTGTGTGTGTATATATATATATATATATATATATATATATATATGTAAAGGTAGAGGGACCCCTGACCATTAGGTCCAGTCGTGACCGACTCTGGGGTTGCGCGCTCATCTCGCATGATTGGCCGAGGGAGCCGGCGTATAGCTTCCAGGTCATGTGGCCAGCATGACAAAGCCGCTTCTGGCAAACCAGAGCAGCACATGGAAACGCCGTTTACCTTCCCGCTGTAGCGGTTCCTATTTATCTACTTGCATTTTAACGTGCTTTCGAATTGCTAGGTTGGCAGGAGCTGGGACCAAGCAACAGGAGCTCACCCCGTCACAGGGATTTGAACCGCCGACCTTCTGATCAGCAAGCCCTAGGCTCAGTGGTTTAACCACAGCGCCACCTGGGTCCCATATATATATATATATATACGGTATAGGCAAACCAGAACCAGTGATAAGATATGAAGACAAGGGACAGAAATGTGTTTGGAAAACATCTTGACATCAACCATGAGTGTCACACACATTCCATATGAATATTCCCAGGCCTAGCCCACCATTATGCAAGGTAAGATGGCTGTCTCAGACAAGGGATTGTGGAAGTTAGAGCTGTGAAAGCCATGTGGCCTACTCTCTGCATTATACCCCACCCATCTGGCTGGGTTTCCCCAGCCACTCCAAGATATGGTGAAAGATGTTTTCCCATTGCCACTGTTGAAGTAAAATTCAATTGCCAATCTGGCTGGAGTTCTGTACATTGTGGGGACAGGGGTTGCCACCTTGTCCTTTGTCTCAGGTATCAATGTTTTAGACTGGCCCTGAAGATCATCCCATTCCCATTTAGAAATAATCAACTACAAAGCACTTTGGTTGTTTAGACCAAAGCTCTTCATAGGACAATGGCATTCTGACATGCCATCTAGTAGAGCAGTTGCAAATTTCTAAAACCCAAGGAAAGGTTGGATTCCACCAAAGCTGATGGTCCCCTGGATCAGAACTGGTTTGTTTTTACAATGTAGGAGTAAAGAAGAAGAGGGAAGAACCTAGTTTTGTCACAACATAATCATCATAAGAGAGAAAATGTGAGATAAGACAACAGAAAACTAGTTAATGGAAGGCAAGTAATTTGTTGATTCACTCTTTACTTATTTTTGAGTCTTCCTGTACAAAACTGTTCTCAAATTCAGATGCCTTAAAACACTTTAGAATTTATTTCACTGCATATAACAAAGAGGCCAGAGTGAAGATCTATTAAGATGCTTTTAGATTTTAAGCACTAAGCTAGCTTGATTTAATAAAGTTTTTAGTATGAGATCTCGGATGCAATATGATTTTATACGGAATTTCTAATAAGCCCCATGATAATTTTATTCTTGATGTTCTGTAAGAAAAATAGCTGCAGCAAATTTCATTTTGGCAACTGCACTTAGTTCAACTGAGTTGCTTACATTGCTGAAAGCTGTATTCTGTTTTTCTTCATAAGTCTGTGTTGTCAACTCGGTACAGAGTTAAGTGCACACAGGGCCGGCTCTAGGGGTAGGCTGGGTGGCGCGGGTCAGCAGGGCGGCGCTGCATGGCGAAACCGCGCTGCGTCTGTCCACAAGCCGTGGGAAGAAACAGGGTGGGGGCGCCGGAGCGATCCGCGCACCACAGCGCCAGGGTGCCCGACCCGCTTAAGACGGCCCTGAGTGCACATGTGCTAAAAACTGAAGTAATGGCACTTGGATGTTTCAGGAAACGCATAGCTAATTCTGCCAAAATAACAGATATCCAGTCTGCTCTAGTGATGACTAGGTAATGCTGCCAAGGTTTGTAATTATATGATTCAGAACAAGCATTTGTCTTACATGCATGGAACTCATCTGAATTGTATCAGGAGGCAGGAGGCAATTGTCAGAAGCAACTCCCCCCCCCCCCGAATTCCTTTTTCTAGAAGGGTTCAACAGCTTCTCTTCCATTATGCTCAGATGTATAGAATTCCAGGCCATCTGCATTTAATTGCTCTCTTGCATTAGTCTTTTACATTTTGCTTTTTCATATTCTCATTTTGCTTTTCAATTCCTATAAACCTCTCTCTCTCTCACCTCTCTAAACTAGCAAAAATTGCACCTTCACTCAATTTTTAGATTCAGCACATACCATGTAAATAGCTATGATGAACAAAAGAAAAAGAGCTGGAGACAAAGGCAATGTGTGCAAATCTTGCTTGCACCCCTACAAGTACAGTATATTCTGTAAACACATGAACTACATTTATACTGCACTTACCTCCACAGGCAGCATTACAACTAAACTTCAAAGTTATGCACACTTGTTAGGGAACAAGTTCATTGACTGCAGTGGAATTTACTCCAAAGTAAAAACATGTTTTGAATCACACTCTCTTACTGTGCATGTGGTGCATAGAGCAGGACCACATGCGGGCCAGATTGAGTTATTCATACAAATTGCCAAGCTTATACTCCGCTGCCTCCACTTTTCCTTTTCTTTCGTATTTGCCATTGCAATTTTCAGACATGGCTGCTACCATATTTATTTCCTTTAAAACAGATACATTAATGCACTGTGTGTACACATATGTGGTGCATAAGCAATTCAAAAATGGTGACAACAACAATAAGGACCAGGGAGCAGTTGAGATGGGTCAGAGGACAGTGGAACTAAACCTAGAGATCAAAGTGTGCTGGAAGGGTTGACAAACCAAATCTACCCCCCCCCCCAAAAAAAACAACAACAACCAGGCATTGCAAAGGACAATGTAATTATTGGTCTTTTGATCAACAAAAGGGATTAGATTGTGTATTGCCTCAAAACAAAACTGCAATATTACAAGTGCATTATGGGCTTTCAGTCTAGCATCCCGATTCATTATACAGGTGAAACTCAGAAAATTAGAATTCCGTCAAAAAGTGCATTTATTTCAGTAATGCAACTTTTTATTTTTTATTTATTTTTTTATTTTAACAAATGGTTTCTTTTGGAAATTCCACAGTAATAAAACATATAGTTACAATAATACCAAAAAACCCAAAAATAAACATCACTATTAAATTTCATTAATTACATTCCATTTATAATTGACCCGCCTAATGACAAATAATTACAACAAATAAAGGATTGTTTGTGAATTATGGTGCTGGAGGAGACTCTTGAGAGTCCCATGGACTGCAAGAAGATCAAACCTATCCATTCTTAAGGAAATCAGCCCTGAGTGCTCCCTGGAAGGACAGATCGTGAAGCTGAGGCTCCAATACTTTGGCCACCTCATGAGAAGAGAAGAATCCTTGGAAAAGACCCTGATGTTGGGAAAGATGGAGGGCACTAGGAGAAGGGGACGACAGAGGACGAGATGGTTGGGCAGTGTTCTCGAAGCTACGAACATGAGTTTGACCAAACTGCGGGAGGCAGTGCAAGACAGGAGTGCCTGGCGTGCTATGGTCCATGGGGTCACGAAGAGTCGGACACGACTAAACGACTAAACAACAACAAAGGATTGGCATATCTTGCTTTGCATGTCATGCATCTATCTATCTCATATATTGGTTTCACCTTTTAAATTGCATTACTGAAATAAATGCACTTTTCAACGATATTCTAATTTTCCGAGTTTCACCTGTATGCTTACTCCACCATAATTCAAATGAATCCAATTGACAAATCTAGTAAAATAAAAATAAAAATCCAGCCTTCCTGCTTAAAAATCAATTAGAAAGAACAAAACAATGCTCACTGCATCTTCTCTTTTCTCATGATAATTCAAAAGGTAAAGTGCCAAGTGTTTTAGCTAAAAAGTCAAAGGTGTGTAGGTTTTGAGCTGCACAAATCTCAGGACTGAGGAACAGGCAAGGGACAATTCAGAACTGAACGCTTGACATTCTTATAGTCCAGGGGTTCCCAACAAAATTTTCTCGAGGACCCCTCATTGAGCCGCTATTGTGACAAGGACCCCCATTAATTCCTAATCCTAAAATTAAAAAGTGAGAGCCAAATTAAGAGTCTTTTTATATTTTATATTTATACTTTTTTACAGTTACAACAGAGTACTCCATCAGTATACAGTTAGTTTTAATTTTCAGTTCTTAATGAGATGAGTTAAATCTGTCCTTTGAGTCCATTATTTCTGAACTGTAGCTTCCGCGAAAAACAACGCTTTGTTTACAAACACTACTGTTTTGCAAAGAGGCAGCGCACGCCAGGGAGGAGGGAGGGGAATGGAGAAGACAGGGTACCTGCGCAGTAGTGCACAAATGAAGCCGACGCGCGCAAAGCATCTTGGGGAGGTGAGCGTTAGTAGAATGCGCACGCTGCCTCTTTGCAAAACAGTAGTGTTTGTAAAGCGCCACCTAACAGCATACAGCAGAACTACTGCCTCTATCTAATTCTAGTTTTGTGCTAGACTCTGCTCATGCAGGAAGCGGCCAAAACAAAAAATCTGTTATCATACGAAATATATTTAATATATTTTTTATTCTAATAGCATCTTGCGGACCCCTCTGGCATAGCTCGCGGACCCCCAGGGGTCCGCGGACCACCTGTTGGGAACCACTGTTATAGTCAATGTAAAATGGTTAGAAGACTCCATCGAGATGGAATTATCTTTTAGCTTAATGAGAAAAGTTTAATGCTCCCTCCTCAGTGAAAGTGAGGTAGTTCACACAGACAATACTGACTCCATACAATGAGTTCCAGGCATGCCCCAGGAATATGACCTGTTACAAGATTTAGGGTTCTCGCATAGCAGGTTTCTTTATGCTGGTGACTACTATGGAAGGAGATGGCATGCCAGGTCCTTGCAGCAAATGTCATGTCCACACCAGATCCTAAATCCTCAGACAGAGAACACTGTTTGCTTGCCTCTCTGTGGATAAACGTGCAGGAACATTTTATTTAACAGGAAAATCTGCTAGGTTTTCCAGTAATTAATTTGTGAAGCTAAATTTAACTTGGGAATGATCCAAGTCACATTTGATTCCTAAAATATTTAACTTGGTGTTACAATGGGCCCAACTCCAACTCCAAAACCCCAAACAGCCAGCCATAATAAAGAGACAAATTAAGTAATCACACATCTTCCCCCACCCCCACCCCCCAATCCCATTCTCAGGATTCTTTGGGACAGCTTGTTAGGAACATAGGCCAAACTGAGCATTTTCAGTATCATCAACAAACCATCACTGGCAATGTAACAAACTCACTTACAAATATGGTTATCAGGGAAGTAGGAAAAACTGTTGTGTTTTATTTACTCCCTGCAGATGACAACCTATTACCTCACTTTTCCAGATTCACCATTAACCCTGCTCCCATCTCAGATGCCATCATGACATTCTGTATGTGAGCAGCACCTTAGCTAGCTATTCAAAAGTTTGGTAAGTTAACAAACCTTTTGTTTATCAATTCCCCCCTCCCACAATGTTTTATCTTTTCAAACATTTAGGTGTTACTTGTGCAGATGAGTATATGAAACAAGTATACAATATTTTTTTGCAGGCATTGCTCATCACTTAAGCAATTACAACTTGTACTCACTTGCATATCTACTCACAACCTTATGCTGGTGGTGGTGGTAAAGAAAGAAAGAAAGAAAGAAAGAAAGAAAGAAAGAAAGAAAGAAAGAAAGAAAGAAAGAAAGAAAGAAAGAAAGAAAGAAAGAGGTAAAACCCCAATCCCACCTTCCCATTTATTTATGTTTTCTCCACCCACTTTTTCCTTGCTTACCAGGGCTCTTGGGAAGGAGGCAAGGAGGCATGAGAGGGCATTCCAGGACCCTCCCACAACTTCCCCAGAGCATGATAAGCAGCCTTCTGCCTTGCATGTGGTTCTGAGGGCTCCTGACTTTGCACAATTTTGCCTTTGCACACAGACCCCCGGAACCGAACCCTCGTGTGAGTGGCAGAGCCCACTCATGTTGCACATAGTCAGCAGCTTGAATATGTTATCAAGCAGGTCAGATAAACAACACACCTTTCTAATCCATTTTACAACTTAGTTGCCTTTAAAATAACAAAGGTCCATTCTTCACTCCTAGAAGTTACAGTAATTCAAGGGCACTATAAATCTTCTGTCACCATAAAACAAATAGTTGAGGAGCATATGGCCTATACAGAAGGTACGACAATGGCCCACTAAAAAATAATAATAAAACACCGCTGCAGCTGTTTGGCAGTGTTTTTTTGTGTGTGTTTTTTAGTTTCTCGTGACTGAACTCTCTGCTGATCTGCCAGCTCAAGAGAACACCTAAGACATCATGCAACCTTCCTATTAAAACATCCCTTACTGTATCACTGATAGTGAAAGTTTTTATGTGATCACCATATGCCCATTTTTGAGGAACTATAAAAAGAAAACACCATCTCAAAAAAAACATTCTTAGTGCTATAAAAGATTATCTAAACAAATATTTCCTGGTACTGCAGTTTGAAAGGTTTTTCAAAGGTAGACTGGAGTTGTGAAAGAACAATGACAAAGAATGCTGGGTTCTGTGTTGGTATTTCATTAATTTGGCTCAGAGTTTCCCAAACCTGGGTCTCTCCAGGTGTTTTTGGACTACAGTTCCCATCATCCCTGACCACTGGTCCTGCTAGCTAGGGATGATGGGAGCTGTAGTCCAAAAACGCCTGGGCCGTGTTCAGAAAGTGGTGGGGGGGGATGAGTGTTCAGACCCCTGGGCGCTCACTTGTGGGGTGCCTCAGGGTTCTGTCCTCTCCCCCATGCTTTTTAACATCTATATGCAGCCACTGGGAGAGATCATCAGGGGGTTTGGGCTGGGTGTCCATCAGTATGCTGATGATACCCAGCTCTACCTCTCTTTTAAATCGGAACCAGTGAAGGCGGTGAAGGTCCTGTGTGAGTGCTTGGAGGCGGTTGGAGGATGGATGGCGGCTAACAGATTGAGATTGAATCCTGACAAGACAGAAGTACTGTTTGTGGGGGACAGGAGGCGAGCGGGTGTGGAGGACTCCCTGGTCCTGAATGGGGTAACTGTGCCCCTGAAAGACCAGGTGCGCAGCCTGGGAGTCATTTTAGACTCACAGCTGTCCATGGAGGCACAGGTCAACTCCGTGTCCAGGGCAGCTGTTTATCAGCTCCATCTGGTACGCAGGCTGAGTCCCTACCTGCCCACTGACTGTCTCTCCAGAGTGGTGCATGCTCTAGTTATCTCTCGCTTGGACTACTGCAATGCGCTCTACGTGGGGCTACCTTTGAAGGTGACCCGGAAACTACAACTAATCCAGAATGCGGCAGCTAGACTGGTGACTGGGAGCGGCCGCCGAGATCACATAACACCGGTCCTAAAAGACCTACATTGGCTCCCAGTACGTTTCCGAGCACAATTCAAAGTGTTGGTGTTGACCTTTAAAGCCCTAAACGGCCTCGGTCCGGTATACCTGAAGGAGCGTCTCCACCCCCATCGTTCTGCCCGGACACTGAGGTCCAGCTCCGAGGGCCTTCTGGCGGTTCCCTCATTACGAGAAGCCAAGTTACAGGGAACCAGGCAGAGGGCCTTCTCGGTAGTGGCACCCACCCTGTGGAATGCCCTCCCACCAGAGGTCAAAGAGAACAATTACCAGACCTTTAGAAGGCATCTCAAGGCAGCCCTGTTTAGGGAAGCTTTTAATGTTTGATGGATTTCTGTATTTTAGAATTTCTGTTTTTTTTTGGAAGCCGCCCAGAGTGGCTGGGGGAACCCGGCCAGATGGGCGGGGTATAAATAATAAATTATTATTATTATTATTATTATTATTATAGTTCGGGAAACCCCAATTTGGCTGTAATTGCATTATGTTGTTGTTTAGTCGTTTGGTCGTGTCAGACTCTTCGTGACCCCATGGACCAGAACTAGTGGTAAAGTACACGAAACAGTTCAACTAATGTGCGGCTATTTTTCTTTTGAATTAAAACAGTCCTTCTATAACAGGTGTGGGGATCTTTGGTCCTCCGCATGTTGCTGAACTGCAGCTCCCATCATTCTTGGCCATGCTTGCCGGGGCTGATAGGAACTGTAGTTCAGTAACACCTGGAGGACCAAAGGTCCCTTACACCTGTTCTAGAGAATGTGCAATCAAATTACTCAGTGGCCAGCGATCTAAAAAGGGTTCACAAGCATAGAAAATATGCCACAATCAAGTGGCATGTATTATACACTAGTGTAAGTAAATATGTCATCAGTTACCTTTGCTATAAGGAATTTATGCTGTAGAAACAACTGGACTCCTTACAACTCACTTGGAAGCAATTTTCTTATAATTCAGTAAGCTTACTAGGTTGTGGAGCGGGGGAGACAAATATAGCTTGGCAAAGGCTTTAAATCGTGTTGTTGAGGAAAGAGACAGATTGACACACTAGTTTGTAAAATGTCAAATGTATCAATGGAACTTGCAAGGTTTTGCATTAGAATCATAAAATTTGAGAGTTGGAAGGGACCACCAAGTGTCATTTAGTCCAACCCCCTGCAATGCAGGAATCTCAACATAGCTTCTCCCCTGCACGAGTTTGTTGCTGTATTCTTAACATTCCCCTATGACTGAAGCATTTAGCACACTCCATATATTTAAATGGTTTCTCCCCTGTGTAAGTACGGTGTGAGAAATAGTCCCTTTACCCATAAACTAACAATTCAGGTGACCAGCATGAGTTTTAAGTAACTGAGTACTACCACTAATTGACAGTGGTTCTCCTAGTCATTGTCTTTCCTACTGCTGCTACCAAATATGCTTTTTGCTGAAGTTGCAGATAAGATTTTATGGGAAAGATCCCATGTTCAGTGGCGTCGCAATGGGGAGGGGCAGTGCACTCCCGGTGGCACATCTCCGGGGGTGACAAGGGGGCGCCCCACCACGGCAGTGCAAGCAGCCATCGTGCCACCGTAGCCGTGGCTCCCCCTCCCTCCCTCCCTGGTTTGCTGTAAAACGGCAAAGCAGGAGCCACTAATGGTGAGCCTTCCCCCCTCCCAGCCTCCCTCCCACCCTGGCTTGCTATAAGCGGCTCCAGCGTTGCCACTTTACAGCGAGCCAGGGAGGGAGGGAGGGGGACGAACGGGAGCCATGGCTCCCAAGAAGGCACAGCTTTGCCAGCGCCCCAGCAAAGCAGCGTGGGTGGGGGTGACAAAAAAAATTCCGCACCGGGTACCATAGGCTTGCTATGCCTCTGCCCATGTTTGACGCACACTATTCAACAGTTATGGCTAAACTTAATTGACACAAAAAATATACGGTACTTTGCTTGGATTAACTGTTCACCAGTTGTATACATGGTAAGGAGGGTTTTTTTTTTTACATTTTCAAAGGGGAAAAAAACGGCAATGTTTCTCAACTTCATGGCTGAGTGGGGATTTGACCCTGTTCTCCCAGGTCCTGGTCCAGCACTCTAACCCAGGCATCCCCAAACTGCGGCCCTCCAGATGTTTTGGTCTACAACTCCCATGATCCCTAGCTAACAGGACCGGTGGTCGGGGAAGATGGGAATTGTAGTCCAAAACATCTGGAGGGCCGAAGTTTGGGGGTGCCTGCTCTGAGCATTACGCCACACTGGATTTGGTTTGGGAACCTGGGTTGGAGAGGTACAGTTAAAGGAGTTGTAAAAGGTCTATTTCCTACACAGCTAGATACACAATATGAGGGCCCTGCTGCATAGGAAGAGTCCTCCTCTATCCAACAGTGAAGGACAGAGGGGAGAGACTGATCTTGCTGGGTGTCATATCATCCCTCTATCACTGTCACTCGAACCAGATGCTTCTGGCACAATGCCTCTGACTCACAAGCTACTGCCCAGAATATGTCTCAGAAATGTTCTGCCACTTGATTCAGTACCAACAATATTGCAGAGCATCCTGCACATGGTACTATTTTTTGCTTCATGTTTCGACTTACATGAAGAATGATAATCAGTGTGCCCGGTGTTTGTCATTTTTCTTCTGGGAGGACCCTTGGTTGCTTGGTGTGTTTTTGTAAAAACTTGTTTTCTTCTGACTTTACTTAAACATGTTCTTCTGAGTCAAGCCCTTGGCGTCTTCCTTGGGTTTTCTTAGTTTAGGCTCCTCTGCCTGATTTCAAATAAATAAATAATCAAGAGATATAATGTGCTGGGGATTATGAAATGCTTTGCAGCTTGCTAAAGAGATGACTTTAGTTAGGTGGCTTTAAAAGACAGCTACAACTTAAGTGAACAGGGGAGGGGTAACAAAACCAAGTACAGTATCCTTAAACAAATTACAAGTGCTTCTTCCCGTACACAGACAACTACTGAGAGAGACGCTGGCTTTAAAATGTAACACTTAAGGAGGCTATTATTAGTTATTTGCCAAGTTATTTTAAGAACTCTACAGAAGACTGTCTCAAACATTTGTCCCGAGTCGGAGCATAGTAGTCAAGGAACTATTACATCAGACAGGAGTGTTGAAAGGTGAACTGTACCTTTTAAAAAAGCTCAATGCAGTACTGTAGTTGAAATAAGATTACCAGAAGTAGATATATGCTGGATTTGTATATTGTATGTACTTGTAGTCCAGCTCAGCTCCCGTCACTACCTTGCAGGCCACCACTACTTTTTCGGCTGCTGCGAGACCTTGCAGGCTGCTGCTACTTCTGTCCCCTATCGCTGCTATGAGGACTCACAAGCCACCGCTGATTGTGCCGCCACCACCTGGCCTTGCAGGTTCTCACTGCTACTGCCGACACATAACACGGTCACGGCAAACTGTTTCTGCTACTGCCGCTTCTGACTTATCACCATACTTTGGATTGTCTTGAATACCACCATTTGGTAGCTAAGCCCCAAACCAAAAGTCCTCTTGGGATAGATTTTGGCTTGCCTGCTGATGAAACCATGTGTTAATTGATAATACTGTTATTTATCTGTTTTAGGCCCCTAAGTTGTAGCAGTTGCCAGGACATTGTCCTGCTTGCCTCTGTATAGTTACATCCGTATTTCAGACATTGTGGTAGATTGCAGTGTTTAGCTGGTGATTTTGCGAGCTTTAGCTGGTGATAACATTGCAACGTTTAGCTGGTGAGTTATCACAATGTTGAAAACAAGATATTGCCTAACCCTTACACACATTGTGATACTCAATATATTGTTAGCTCAAATTTTATGAAACAATTATCACGATGTGAACTTCAAACTGGTTTTGGACGATTTGTCACCCAGCACCAATACATATACAGTGGTGCCTCGCTTTACGAATGCCTCGCACAACGAAAAACTCGCTAGACGAAAGAGTTTTGCGTTGCGCGAGGCATTCGTAAGACAATAAAATTTTCTATGACCGCCACTTCGTCTTACGAAGCGCGGCCATAGAAAGCGGCAAAGGAAGATCAGCTGTCAGCGCGGGAAGCTGACAGTTAATCTTCCTTTGCCAGGGGGCAGAGCCGAAACGTGGCGGTGCGGCAGCTGCCCCTGCCTGTCTTCCCCTTGGCTCGGGGAAGACAGGCGGGGGCAAGCAGCGCCCGCTGCGATTTGGCTCCGTCCCCCGGAGCCACCGCACCTCCCCGCACCACCAGGGAAGACAGGTGGGAGGCGGCGGGGGGAGAAGCGCTTCTCTCCCCCGCCACCTCGCCGCGCACCAGCCCCCCTCTCATGTCGGGGGAGGCAGGTGGGAGGCGGCGGCGGGGGAAGCTCTTCCCCCGCCGCCACCTCTCGCTGTGCACAGCCGGCACGGAGTGCAACTTCGGAGACCTCCGAAGTTGCGCTCCGTGTCGGGGGAGGCAGGCAAGGCGGTGGCTGGGAGAAGAGAGCTTCTCCACCTTGCACACAGCCGGCATCGGACGGGGCTTTGGAGACCTTCTCCGAAGCCCCGTTGCATGCCGCCGCCAGTCCCCCAGAGCCTATAGGAACGCATTAAGTTTCAATGCATTCCTATGGGAAACTACTCACTAGACAAAAATTTTTTACACGAATTGACCCATGGAACAAATTAATTTCGTCTAGGGAGGCACCACTGTACATGCAGAAATACACAAAACATTGCCGTCTTTCAATAGCTATATTATCTATATCATTGGTCTTCAACTAGTGGATCTGGATCCAGAAGTGGGTCATGGCCTGATCCAAGGAGGGTCGTAATAGAAGCACCACCACTGTTTGGTTAGAATGTTGTTGTTGTTGTTGTAGTTGTACAAAACTAAGATAAACCTCAGCTTCTCAAAGCACATTTACACAACTTCCAGTTCAAAGGAAATGTTCGAGGTTAATTCTATTACTTCTGAGCAGAAAAATGATGCAGTGTTAATGATTTTATCCAATGTAAAGCAATGATATCATAAAAAATAAAAATAAAAAAAAATAAAAAAAACCTGGGCATATTCCATAGCAATGACATTGAACATGTGTTTCTATTGGCTAGTTGTTTTGATAATTCTGGAACAAAAATATTTCAGTCAGTTAGATTACTAAATAAACATCAGAAGAACTCAAATCACTGAGGTAATACACAAGGACAACATTTACAGAACACTCAAGCTAAGTCTACATGTTTGCTGAAACGGATGTCAGCAACTGCACAAGTCATCACTGAACAAATTATATAAACAATCTAATAAGTTTCCTGGACTTAAGTATAATTAACTATGTATACTTGCTGCTTTAATACTACTCTTTGGAGAGCTGGAATTCATTTAGGGCAAGTCTTTATGTTGTGGTTTGTTTGTTTTTTAAATCACTTTCTTTAAAAAGCCCACCATTTCCAGACAAAATACTCTACAAGGGAATTCATGTTGTTCTTAGTTGCTAAAAGAGAACACAGGTTTAAACTAGAGAGAAACTATAACTTTGAATTTCATATTCTGCAGAAAAGATGGAGGCAGCTTTTGCAACTGCTGAAATTAATGGCACTGAAATCTACATAAGAAAAAAATCATTAAGAGTCATGATGTTACTCCTATACAAAAGCCTCGTAGTGCTCTTTAACAGGAAAAACAACACATGGAAAAAACAAAACAGTAAGAAATCACCAAACTCAACTTAGGGTAGTCCTGAGCTGCAGCCTCTGTTTAGATAGCCACATATTACCCATCCGTGAGTTGGATGATAAATTCAGCAGAGGGTTGTGTGTGTTTGTGTAGCTATAATCTCTCTGTGTACATTTCTGGCCTCTTGCCAAAAAGGAAGAAAAGCTATTTATGCATGTGAATGAAAACCCAAGTGCAGAATTTGTACAACTTCCAGTGCTCAGGTTTGAATGCCTCAGGTTTAAATCCATTTACATTTTAAAACACAATGCATTGTTATTTTACTGGTGCATTTTACAGCAGTTATCCCTTGACCCACAGATTTTTTTTGTCCAGCCATTTTAAAGGTCTTTAGGGTAATACCTTGCCATTGTAACTTGGCTTCACAACAGAGATATAAGACTTCTTATTTAAGCATTACAGTGGACGCTCGGGTAGCGAACATGATCTGTGCGGGAGGCACGTTCGCAACCTGCACCATTTACAACCCGCAGCATTGTGTCTGCACACGGGTCATGATTCAGCGTTTCTGCACATGCGCGAGCACCGAAACCCGGAAGTAACCCATTCTGGTACTTCCGGGTTTGGCGCAGTGCGCAATCTGAAAACATACAACCCAAAGCGTCTGTAACCCAAGGTATGACTGTAATTGTTTAAAGTCACTCCTTGCCTAAAATACCACTCAGAAGTGTCTATTCAACTTCTGCACATAATGGTGAAAACGGGGTGCAAAGGAATACGATTACACCCAGCTTATACCCATATGGAGAGGGATGCATGTAGCCACGCAGAGCCACTTGTCTCGCCTTGGGAAAGACAGTATTTTTCCCTGTATAAGATGATATATTTTCTTAAGAAACAATTGGCAAAAATTGTTGTGATCTTCCCTGGAACCACTTTGGCAATGCTGAATAGGTTTCAAATAAAATAAAAGCAAATGTGTAGAACCAGACAGAAGCCCAAGTGTGATAATGTCACACATCTAATGTTATGCCCTGAAGACGGAAAGGTTTGATACAATGGTCTATCATGGAATAATGTTGCTTATTTTGACAGTTTTGATGGTTTAACTTTAATTCTTTAGATATTATGACAAATAAATAGAAGGTCAACAAATAAATAGAAGGTCAACCAAACAGCCATCTGTACTGCTTCCTAGTTCAAACTCTGCATTCCAGTTTACCACCTGCTTGTAACACAAGACCATTGTGGTTATCTTTATCTAGTTTCAGCTATAAAGTTGTGCAGGAACTTTCAGGAACTCTCCCTCCAGTCATTAGCATGGGGGAGGTGTCAATTCTTCCTTCAATTCTAATTAGGCTGGTTGGTTTACTAACATCCTATGAGGAGACTAGTCTAACTTGATATTCAGGACACATTCAAACCTAGGAAGTGGGAGGTTCATAACACCCACTCAATATTGTCATGCAATAAACTTCTGGGACTAAATTAAATTAGCATACTCAAATTTAAAAATACACTTACTTTTTATTTGTTATTTCTGCTCTTTTCTAGTTCAACCGAGCGCAGGCGAACAGTCAGACTCAGAAATTGAGCCAACGTAGAGAGAGGTCGGCTCTGCAGATGAAAGCTGGCTGATAGAGATGGGAAGGGGGGCGTCAAGTTCCCCTTCACAAGGAAGTCACAGACAGATAGCTCTCAAGCAGGGGGAGAGTTAGGAGGCAGTCAGAGGGTTACTAGGCAACCAGCAGAGAGGCAGAGGATGAAGTCTGTGTCTAGTGGAAGTGGGGAGGGGGAAGTCCAACCTCTCAGCTCCTGTTCTCGGAGACTGGACAAGGTCAAAGTGCAATGGAAGGCCAAGAGGGGAAGGGCAGGAATCTGGTGTCCTTCCTGTTGTGAGAGGGGCGGAGATTCAGACTGACCAACTCCTTCAATGGGAGCAGACTAGAAGCCACACTCTCAATGTGTTTTTGTAAATAAAAGTACCACAAAACTGCCGGAGAGTCATTAATTCTTATCAAGGCTTGCTTGCCTGCCTGAGATTATTACATTTTTATTATTTCATTCATCTTTTTTAATGTATGGTTTTGCAAACAATGAACACAAGCAATTATTTTAACTGTGAACAACCTGATTTTAAATCCATAAATACAAATACCGTGAATTGATATGTAATTCTAATCATTGTTTTGCACAAGCCTTTCAGCACTGCTTAAATCTAATGACCAGTGATCATTCTCACATCAGCAATCTTGTTAACCTGTTTTTTAAAAGTTTTTTAAAGCCTCTCTCACAAATGAGTATATAACTGCAAGGCGGCATAGGTTTAGGATCAGAGTTTTCCTTCTCCCATATGGGCTACCTTCCAGTCTGATGAGCCTCATCTGCCTCTCAATTCCCTCCACAACACATGCAGAAACTGCCTTCTTGGCCTTTGGACTCACTATTGGTCTTGTCTGCTCAATCCACCAGTCTGTTTTCACATGCAGGGGGAACTCCCTAACTCACTGAGGGTTCGAAAGCCATCGGCTACCCTCACCTGGTTTAGCCAGCCAGTTGAAACTGTTCCTGAGGTGGGGTCGCTGTCGCATGCTGGCAGCTTCTAGAAGCCACAGTGGACAACCTACCCCAGAAGGAGCCTGGCATGTCACTCACCAGAGGTACTACTCATCCCTGAACCCCCATTAATATAAATAATAATAAATAATAATAATGTAGCCTACTCATCTATTGGCTAACTCCCCCCGGCCTCAATAATATGACATCATTATACTTGCATATGTTTGCATGCTGTGTAGGTAAAAACCCAAAATTAAGCAAATGGGATGGCTCAAGGAAAGAGACAGACTCCAGATTCCTGTCTGTTTCCCAGTCTCTTGTTTTAATTATGGCCCTAGTAATTGCTGATGTTTTATTTCATTACATGTAGACAGGACTGTTGACACTGAAAGGTAATTTTTAACATAAGCCATAACAGAGATGAAGGAAGAGGAGAAATGATACCATGAGAAAATGAAGCAGATCTGTACTGTAGGGGCCATAGCCTTTCTACACACAACAGTTCACATTTTTTGGTCACAAGCACAACAAGAATGCTTTATGTCTCAGGGCTTATTGGGTACATGAACAGTATATTCAGGATATCAACAGCGTAACAAAAACCTTATGAAACCTCTATGAACATTTGCGTACTACTGAGAAAGCCAGTACTAAAAGATGTTTACTGGTCATTTTCCCCTCTTGCTTTTTCACGTCAGTATAGCATGCAGTATACCTTCTTTAAGAAAACCACACATCTTGTACTGAGAACAGGTATCTGCTGGAGGTAACTACACATTACATTGAACTCCCATGTCCTTCTCAGTTTCACAGTACCAGGGAAATAGTTCAGCAACTTTGCCCTTATAGTTAATAAATAATAATAATAATTTATTATTTATACCCCGCCCATCCAGCTGGGCTTCCCCAGCCACTCTGGGCGGCTTCCAACAGAAACATTAGAATACATTAGAAAACATTAGAATTTCTTAAGATGTCCTCTAAAAGTTTGGTAGTTGTTTTTCTCTTTGTCATCTGGAGGGAGGGCATTCCACAGGGCCGGTGCCACTACCGAGAAGGCCCTCTGCCTGGTTCCCTGTAACTTTGCTTCTCGCAGCAAGGGAACTGCCAGAAGGCCCTCGGCACTGGACCTCAGTGTCTGGGCAGAGAGATGGAGGTGGAGACGCTCCTTCAGGTATACTGGACCGAGGCCGTTTAGGGCTTTAACAACTAACAAAAGTGATCTGAAGGAAAATGGGCACACCTTAAAAAATGATTGATTTAATTTATTGGCTGCTTTTCAGCAGAAACTTTCAAAGCATTCATAAACATAATAAGCAACTAAGTCCAAAACCAGATAAACATTCCAACATGATGTATTGATGTAGGTATTTGTTCAAAATATGTCAGTTTCCCAGCTGAGGAGACTAAGAGACATGTCAAGGCGGCCCTGGTTTGAAACTCACCTCAACCATGAATTCACTAGGGGGACTTGGGCAAACCACTTTCCCTCTCTCAGCCCTCCCCAGCTGTAATATGGGAGATAATATTTTCTCACCTTACAGGGTCATAAGGATTACAACAAGATAATGATTTGTATAGCACTTTCAATTGTTCAAAGCGCTTCGCATGCATTAACTATATCTACCATCATGCTTTGTTGCTGCTGCTGTAATGAAAGATTGTGGTTTCTACTCCACCTCCCAAAACACACACACACACACACACACACACACACAGTGAAGCAAGCTTGCCCCATACTGTGAGACCTGACAATAGACTAGAAGATTACCTTGGTAACCAATGATTTTGCTCTGGCATAGCATTTTTCATCTCAAACTTAAGTCAGAGGCACTATAAATGTTTGCTTCCTTTAGGACTAGCTCCCTATCCTAAATCTGGATTTCTCAGTCTTCCATGGTTACTATTCAACAGCTGTGTCCCACTGGACCAAGGGCGGCAAGCCTCTCTCAGGTGCAGACACACATTTCTGAGTTAACAGCCAGGGCCCACATGCCAGTTTTGGTTTTGCTCAGGAAACAAAAGGGAGTGGAGCAACAACTGCACAAGAATCAAAAGGTTTCATCAACATGCCACTATCTATTTAAAATATTTCTATACCACTTTTCATCTATAAAGGAAATACCAAAGCAGTGCACATCTCACACAGCAATGCTCAATAATGATAATAATTTCAAATATCAATAGTCATCAGCAAAAACATTACAATAATTAATGACACTAGGGACTGGTACCAACAGTCATGGAAACTCTAAGGTAACAGGTATGCCTTCAATTTATGACAGAAACCCATGGTCAGTGCCCACCTGGTATCAACAAGGAAAGCACTCCACAATGGAGAAGGCCCTCTTCTGGACCCTCATCCAATGAGCTGTAGGTTGTGGCACAGTCAAGAGGGCCTCATCCACAGACCATAGCAACCTAAGCAGTCTATACAGGAGAAGGCAGCCCCTCTGATATCCTGGCCCCAATCTGCTTATGGCTTCATAGACCAGAACTAGCACATTAAACTTGGTTCAGTAGCTAACCAACAACCTGTGCAGTTCCTTCAGCACAGATGATGTGCACACAGTAGGAAATCCCACTAAAGGAACCAAGTCTCTGTATTATGCATATTTCTCCATCCAGGCAAGCAAAAGGTATTATCACAGCTCAATGTTGTTTTTCCAGTCAGCCATAAACATCCCAGGAGGGCATGAAGCAGGACCAGTGAGGGTTATAGCCTGGGGAGAGTCCCAAGGTACCCCAACCCTGCACTAGAATATACCAAAACACACTATGTCACCAGCACTCCATGCATCAACATTGGTGACCACATGGGAATGCCAACAACTAACCAAATTTCAATGCAAGTGCTACCCCAGGACTAGATCCAAGGGCAAGATGAACATTAGTTCACCCTTTTAGCACCTGGGTTTTTGATATGTCCCAAAATACTGCTTCAAAACTGGAATTCATGTGAAAATTCTCAAAAGAATGTATCTTAACATTTAAGTGATTGAAAATTGTCTAATGGAAAAACACAGTCATGTCATGAAAATTTAACTGACTGGAGAGACTAAACGGAAAGCATCAAGATGTCAAATTAGATTTTCGATCCTATTAAGATGAAATTCTCAGTGACACTAAAAACACACAAAAAAAACGTTTTTAGAATATGAAAGTATATTTCCTACAGCACTTGTAAAAATAAACTGAATTTGCTTAGTGTGTCCCAGAGGAAAGCAAGATAGAGTTGAATGTCCTAAGCCCGTACGAACTTGATGCAAATTACCCACCTTGCTTAGGGGTATCATCTAGCAAAGTGCTGCTTATGCATGAACTTCAGCAAGAGGGTGTAAGGAGTTTAGTACAGTCACTGAAGGCTGATGAATAAAGGACCGATGCTGGTATTGCTGCAGCACTGTGCTTCCTGTCAGCTGGCTTTCTTCTCTCTCACTATAGTGCACAAGCAGTTAAATACTGGCACCAACTTGAAATTAGTTTATTGCTCTTCTCAATGTTCCCTTTGTCTAACTGTGTGCACAGCATGTAGCCAGAGGGCACCATAACAGCATCAAGCAGCTGTGCTGCGAAGCTATTCTTACCTAGGATTTAATTGGTTATTTGCCTCCAATCAGCTGCAAAACCTGAGCAATATGCGATTCTCTATCTATTGAGACCTTATAAAATGTCAAGCAAAGAAATGGGAGGGGGGATTGAGCAAGCAGTGCCCAGCCATTAGGGGCATCCACACAGAAAATAAAGCCTCTGAGAGTCAAAGTAAACAAAGGATGATCAAGCTGTACTGGAATGTTCAGGCATCCTTGCATACATTCATTAATTTCAAGGCTGAGCATATAGTTCTGAGAAGATAGGTACAGTAGAGATGTTGTGGTGCAGCAGCACCTAGGCCACGTGGGAACTGTGCTCTAGTGCAGCTTCTGTCCAATCATGCTTAAAACCATATTCTTCCAGGTTCCACTTGGTCCAAAGATCTTTGACAAAAAGAATTGCCAAGCTATTGCTTTTACAAAAGCTGAAGAAGACAAACACAGTTTTCCATCAATGCTGATTTCAAACATTTCTTAAAACCGGAGCAAATGAATATGGTTCTAAATGTAGCACAAATGTTGCCATAAACAGTCAAGAGACTCTGGGACTTACCACATGTTTTTGGCCCTTGATCTGTTTTGTCACCATATCTGTTACCCACCAACTCAGAGTAACTACCTCATTCAAGTACGAGGGCATATAATTTATGTGACTCATTCAGTATCAAAAAGTCATCTCCCTACTTTGCTTTGCTTTCCCTTCTATATATTCTTTGGCAATCACTTGTAGCCGAGTAAGATTGCCTTCCATAAACACGGTTTTAACAATGAGTCCATAAGTGACTGTGGAGCCAATTCTGGATCCACATGTCCTTCCACAGTGGGGACATTGGTTTCTGGGGGGGGGGAGTTGATCATGGTGTGGATTTGCCAAGCGTGCCTTCCTCTTAGCACCTTTCTCCCTTGCCTCCTGAGTTCATGTGTCTTCAAAGCCCAAGACACCTTTGGTAAAGGCTGTTCTCCAACTGGAGCGCTCGCAGGCCAGTATTTCCCAGTTGTCAGTGTTTATACAATGCAGGTCTAGACAGCAAACACAAAGCTCATGGAAAAGATGGGAAACAAATGAATGTTTTCTGACTATTCCATCTCCCTTGTTAAGCCTGATTAATGTCACACTGCAAATATCCAGCCACCACACTTAAAGTTCCCTCTTCTGGGCAGACAACAGTCTTCTAGATTTGGCTTCCAGGAGCAGCATCTAGGTGAATATCCTGGCTCATTATTACATCTCAATCTTCATGGCACTACACTTACGTCAATTACAGGTCATTTGCTGTTCATTTTTAATCCCTTGAGATAATAAAATGTCAAAGAATTTCACATGAGTGGGATGGTGCCTGACAAATGCTTCACATTAGTGAAACAAAGGTTTTAGGAATGAAGAACTTTCCACAGATTCAGGTGACTTCTGTACATTTCTCCACAGAAAATACAGCTGCTGCTCAGCAGAAGCAGTGATTACTGCAGGATTAAAGGACTGTGGTTTTGGATGATTAAATTGATACATTTCTCATCCTTTGGTATTACTGATATACCCTAGCAGCAGCAACGTTCAGTGAAATTTTTCATAGGGGAACAGTTAGGGCCAGTTAGCTTGTGAGAGCAATTTGGGGGGGGGGCGGCGTTGTGACATACTGGTGTCACATGTGTGAGAATCACATATCTCTCACTAAGCCAGGTAGACGCTTCCCAGGCTTTGAGATGGAGGTACCAGGGGAACATTTAGGGGACTAACCTAGTCTCCCTAGTCCAGGCATAGGCAACCTTGGCTCTCCAGATGTTTTGGAACTACAACTCCCATGATCCCTGATGACTGGCCCTGTTAGCTAGGGATCATGAGAGTTGTAGTTCCGAAACATCTGGAGAGCCAAGGTTGCCTATGCCTGCCCTAGTCCAATGATCACATGCCACTGGCTAGCAGCAATAATGAAAATGCATCAATGTTAAGAACCTAATACTTTACGGTTAACAGTAGCATTTATAGGTATAGTGTTGGCCCCAGAGTATGGACTGCATGCATGTGCAGAAAAGATTACCCTCATGGGATGCGAGTGGTTTTCCTCTACTATATTGTAAATGCTTAGAATGATATATTGCATAAATTCCATTAAAAAACAACAACAAAAACCTGCTTCAGATATATACTATCTCCAGGAGAAAAATGCTGCTGAGATTTCAGCTTTTAAATCAATAGTAACCTCGATTGTAGTTTTTATTTTTTTAAAAAAACTGCAAGCATGTTACAGAACTCATGTAATGGCACATACTAGATACTCCCCATAAGCCAACAAAAACAAAACATTTCTCTCTGAAACACCCCTAAGTCAGTGAATAAAAGCACACAACATCTGTCAGCTTCCTGAAGTTGCTCACCACACCTTAAACTCTTCCAAAGCAAGCCTTTTTTTGTTTTACATCCCAAATACAGCATGGAGCATGCTCAAGTTCACCTCCCCTACACTGCCAAGTTTCAAGTCTGTCTGCTGAAACCTCAGTTTCTCATTATAATGGAATAATGCAATCCACATTAATTGCAATGCAATTAACACAGAGTCATGACAGGGGCCCTATAATTTTCAGTTCCCCTCTGAACTGTTTAGCCAATTAGAATGGGTGGGTATATGTTAAATTGTTATCTCCCCTTGTAGGATGAACCTCTGTCCATGTTGTATGCAAGCCAAACATTCCTGGAAAGACTTTTCACCCTTCCATGCATAACTTTGCACCTTTAAGCTTTTATGAACTCTCCCAGCCCCTCTTCTTCAAGAGAGCTTCTAAAACAGGTATGGGGGAATTTGTGGCCGTCCAGGTGATCCTGCACTAAAACTATCATCAACCCTCAGCCAGCAGAGCCAAATAGCAGAGAGGATGGGAGATGTAGTACAACAACATCTGTAGACCAAAGGTTCCCCAAAGCAACCATTTTATAACTGAACAAAACACAAAGTGCAGGAATTACCATTCTTTCACACATGTACATGAACTTTCAGTGCTCAAAGGGATTCTGTCTTTGAGGGGAAAGTTAAATATTTAATTATGTGATTGGTCTTGGTTATACTTGAAATGCTCACAGAGCATTCGATTCAAAATCCACCTAGCTTCACATGCCCACCGTGCTCCCATAACCAAAGAATTTAGGACAACTTAAACTAGTTTTAGCAAGCTCTACAAAAAATTTTCTTACAGATGTTGTATCATAGATTCCAATTTGTGCAAAGCTGAAAGCAAGAAACCTAAAATAATCGCACTGTCAAGACACAAGCAACTATCAGAAAACCCCATTCCTGTGGTATCATGAAACCACATGCGTCAGAACCCCCTTAAGGTTTTTTATGATAAGAACCAATGCGGCTGTAAAAACAGCTTTTGATTCAGGACACTTCAATAAGCATTTACAGTACTCTAACATTTAACATTTATCGAATCCATATGAAATCTAACTGGGCTGTTTCATGCTACTGCATGAAGCAAGCCAAGGACTGATCATTATAATGCCCGCTCAATAAACCACCTCCACAAATGTCAATGCAATTTGCTGTCCCAAAAAAAGGCTGAACATGCAAACATTTCCAGACAGAGCCCTTGCAGCTTCAGTCTCCTCTTCGCACAACTTTAGTGGTTTTATTTTGTTTTGTTTTTTACTTAGAGACATAGGAACAATCCTGGGCTTTGACTTGAAAACATGAGTTTAACGTTGTTGCTTGCTTATACTGTAGATCTAACTGCAATACTGTGCAAGTCACATATCCAGCTTCAGATTCATATCTGCAAAAGAACATATGCGACCTATATCCTCTTATAAATAATTAAGGATATAATCTTAATCATGTCTACTCAAAAGTAAATTCCACTGAATTCAACAGGCTTACTCCAAGGTAACTGGGGTTAGGACTGCAACCTATATCAGGCCCATCACCAGCCTAAAAGTAGGGGAAGGGACCTAAAAGGGAGGGAGGGAGTTTATCCCAAGGTGAATATTAAAGCCTTATTTATATTCACTGAGGCTATATTGATGGAGATAATGGTAATACTGATCATTATGGTTTACCTGCACGGACCCTGCAGCATCAGCAGGCCAGGCCACATGAGAACGATTTCTGGGGTTTCCAGAGCACAACACACTCCTCCTCCATTTCCCTCTATTCTTCATCTCTTTATTTTCATCCATCCATGCCTTGTCAGCAGGTTTACTTCGCATGTCTCTTCCTTAGCCTCTTAGCCCTACTTCCTTGTTGCCTCCATCTCACCCTTCCTTTTTATCTTTTCAATCCTCATTCTCCCCCCTCCATCCTTCACTTTCTCTTCTTTCTGCCCTTCTCCTCCATCTCTCTCTTTCCTCACTTCTTTCCAGTCATTATCCCTCCCCCTGAATCAAACCTGTTCCTCATTCCTAGTAACAACTCAGGATTGTATGAACATGGCAGGTAAGAACCTGCCAATGGTGGAGCAGCAGGGACTTCAATGGCAGGAGTTAGGATTCTTCACCTCTAGCAATAATGTAGTACATCAGGTTCATATCTGTCCTGCACTCCAAGGACCAAATTACATCGAGGCAGAAAGGCAGTTCTGAATAGAAACAGAAGGGCTTCTCTTACATACACACACACACACAAACACACACACTATCCAGATGCCAAATTTGAAATTTCCATTCAGAATTTAACTGGGCCAGCCATCATAAAACATGAAAGCTAATGGGAGTGAACTCTACAATGCAAATGAGTAGACACTGCCGCAGCAGCTAGCATGATAAAATATACTTAATACTTTCTTGCTCCTTGCTCAGGGTGGACTTGCATAAAACAAAAGAAGAGCAATGCTGGATTAGCCCAGTAGCCCATCTAGACCAACAATGTTCTCATAGTGGTCAAGCCAAATAGATGCCCATGGGGATCCTGTGAGCAGGACCCAAGCACAGCTGCAACCTCCTCACTTGTGGTTCCCAGCAGCTGGCATTCAGAGGCATCCCACCTCCAACAGTAGATCATTATGGTTTACCTGCACAGACCCTGCAGGTATCATGCCATCATGGCTGGTGGCCATCAAGCGCCTTATCACCCATGCATTTGTCAAATTCCGAAACCCATCAAAAAAACCCCGAACATGAATTATTCTTCCTGCTGATTTGCAGAAGCGGGTATAAATTCTAGCTCTTTCTGTAGCTGTTGTGACAGCAGAGTGATTGGGAACCTGAGGCCCTCCAAATACTCCCCAAAAGCACCCACCAACAAGACCAACATTCAGGAAAGGTGGTGGTTGTAGTAGGATAAGTCCAAAGGTTCCCCACCACTGCTACAGCATGACTTGACAGTTATACAAGAGTCACAGCTTTGTTCCTACCAGCTGAAACATTATATTTATGCTGCTTCGAGGGGGCACCTCACAGAGGGGCCCACATACAGGCACCATGCAGTCTCTGCTAGGTTACTGGGACCCTTGACCAAGGGGGAGGGGTGTTGAGAGCAAGAGTTAACACCACACACCTGAGAGCAGGTTAAAGCTCTTTAGGGGCCAAGTATCAACACTCTCCTGGTGCCATGGCGCTGTCACGGCAAATTCTGCTATTGCCCACTCCCAACTACTGCAAAAGTCCAATGATAAAAACATAGCCAAAAGCATACTGGCAGACAGCCCAATAGTAAATAATAATAATAATAATAATAATAATAATAATAATAATAATAACTGTCCTCTCCTCCACACTTTTACAATCCATAGATTATTTAATAGCCATAGGCCTAGGTAAAGAGGAATTTTTTGCCTGGCATCTAAAGACATGTAATAATGGTGCCAGGCGAGCCTTTCTGGGGACAGTATTCAGCTATCAAGGAGCCACCACAGAAGAGGCCTGTTCTTTTGTTGCCACCCTCTGAACCTCACTGGGAATGGGGGGGCATACAAAAGCACCTCCGATAAAAAGTGCAGGGTCCAGGTTAGTTTGCACCTCAAGGTTTTAAATAGCAAAGAGGAGATAATACCTAACATATTGATAGATCTCTTGACCCATGTGTGGTATAAGTTTAGAGTTTCAGCATGGGTGAAATAAGCCCCACACCTGGAATCTGAAATATATCTATTGTGGGCCAGCACTTAAAAAAAAAAAAAACACCAAGCCTGGTGCTAGTGCCTAGGAGTTTAATTTCCCTCTCCCCATCCCTCCATGTTTTAAGACTATAAATCTTAAACCCACTGCCCCAGGAGTAAGCCTAACTTGTCTCCTAGTAATGAGAGGAATTTTGTTGCATGCTTCAAATATGCACCAGAAACATTGTGGCACACATTAAGATTCTGCAGTGAACTGTTTAATAGGCATCCCCTCCTTACCTCAACACCTAATCACAGTGCAAGCTGAGTGCTGATTACATTTTCAATTATTTTCAATAATTGTTCACCTAATTATATAAAACTGGCTTAGCGTAATTTGTCTTCTTTCAAATTAATTTGCTTTTCGGTGTACATTAGTGGATGCGTCTCCCACTGCTACTTGTGTGTCTGCAACCAGTTTTATTCATTTGGGGCTATTTTCTCTTTTAAAATGAAATTATTTGGTATAACAATAAGGCTAATAGAATTGATAATGTGAACAAATCAGAACCAGCTGCTTTGGGGGGAAAGCAATCTAATCCAGTTTTTCCCTCTTCCTTCACCAATGGGTCTTTCCATGGGCGTAGCCAAGGGGGGCAGGGAGGGCAGCTGCCCCCTAAGTAAAAAAAAAAATTAACTGAGGTTCTGTCCCCACCCCCCTACACACACAAATACTGGCTGCACCCATGGGTCTATCCCAGGTTACAAAGTGTCTTCTAGAATGGACAAAAAATGTAGTTCTGGAAGTTTCCATTATTTTCTCCCCCCACAAATGCAAAATGTTAAACTGTATCTTGTTGCTGATCCACAAACATGTTCTTGAATAAAATTATTTCCATTAGTGGCTTCTAAAATAAAACTTGGTATACAGTGGTACCTCTGGTTATGAACTTAATTCGTTCCAGAGATTCGTTCTTACCCTGAAACCATTCTTACCCTGACGTACCACTTTAGTTAATGGGGGCTCCCGCTGCCGCCGCTGCACAAATTTTGCTTACATCCTGAGGTAAAGTTCTTAACCAGAGGTACTACTTCTCGGTTTGCGGAGTCTGTAACCCAAAGTGTTTGTAACCCGAGGTACCACTATAATTCCATTTGATGAGTTTCCCTTCACCAAGTTACTGTGAAACTAAAATAAAATCTGCTTTTATCAGGCTTTCTACCCAAATCAGGGGTTTTTTAAAAACCAATAGGCATTCAGCAACCTAGAGATTTTTAAGCATGCCTCCCTACTTCTGAATTCTAAAACCCAGCAACAAATCACCATAAAATGCAAATATAAAGAGGGAAAGCAAGTGTGGTTTTGTTTTCTTAAATTTTTATCCCCCTCCTGCTTTTCCTAAAAAAGGGGGGGGCATTTTAGCTCTATAGTAAGTATGTGAGGTAGGCTTAGCTACCAGTAGTGACTTGCCCAAGGCCATTCAATAAAATCATGGTCAAGGTAAGGGATTTCAACCACAGCAGATGTGTTTTTGGTGTGAACCAAATTCTCTTTAAGTCATGCATTCCCTTGAAAATCCATACATGAGCAAGCATGCAACCATTTTTCGTGTAGGTTAGAACTATATTTCAGACCAGTTACCAAAATAGATTCTGAGAAAAGACAGGATCAGAATATTTGATGAATATTGAAAACAATGAGATTAGAGCGATGGGAGTGGGGAGTAAGAATGTTGCTACAAACTATAGCTACAGCTCATGGCACCATTAGAAGCGGCATAATGTTGCTGAGTTGCAGAACTGCAAGGGAGGGTTTCCTGCAGCAGCAGCAGCAGCAGCAGCAGCAGCAGCAAGGCGGCTGGACTATATGACCTGGAAGTCTCTTCAAACTCAGATTCTAAAAGGGGAACTTCCAAAGTTTGAGATTCAAGTTTCTTAGTATCCGAGCCGAAACCTCATTGAATTTCAGCTCAGCTCCTAAATAACTTCAACCCATTCCAAGCTGGCCCACTGCCTTCCCCTTCCTCCAATACCTATGAAGTGGTGCACAAATCCTCAATCCTTACTAAGGACCTGGAAGCCCTGGTAAACCACAATTCCTCCCCCCCCCCAAAAAAAACCCTGCGATTCTTTGCACTGAGTACTTTCTGTGGATAAAATTTTGGGGTCTACTGAAGGGCAGTGGAGCAGCCTCATTTACATGGATATGTATAGCTTCTGCAACTGCTGCTGGAAGGTAAATTGTGAGGATGGATGCTTGCAAGTGGGGGGGGGGACACTGTAGGGAAGTTCAGGTGGCATAGTGGAAGTCTTCCACACACGAACACTCAAAAGCCCTATTTACAACAACAACAACAACAACAACAACAACCTGGGGAAAATGCATGATAAGCTCAGAAATAATAAGTCCATTTGAAATTGAAAGGAAAGGGGAAACTCCTATTCCCAGTAGTATTGTTATTTCATAAAGTTATGAAAACCAGGATTTATATTGTGTATGCACACAAACATACACACACTGAAAACTCCATAAATTACAATGTAAACAAGTATTTATTCCAACACCCAGTAAAACATTAAAAAATTGCTTCCCTTTGGGGGCTTCCGGTTTAGCGCCAGCGCCGTCCGGTGGGGTCTGCCTCGATCTCCGAGGCAGCCTGTCTTTGCGAGGGGGGGGGAAGCAGCGGGGGCGACGCTGCACCCCATAGAGCCCTATATCGAGCGTTATAGGGACGAAAAGCCTCAGCGGAGCCCCAATTCGGACTCCCCAACTCTCTGGTAGGCTCTGATAAGAGCCCCAGAGCGAGGAGGGTTGTAGTCGCGGGGCCATTTTGAGCACCATTGTTGTCTTCGCAAAGAGAAGCTCCGTTCCGGAGGCGGAGAGCGCTGAATACTTCCAAAGAAAAAGGACTCAAAAAATAGATTACCGTGAGTAAGAAGGCTAAAAAATTCTTTTTGGGACTTAAATTTGGAGCGGGAGGAGATTTAAAAAACGGAAGCCGATCTCCCCCATATTGATTGAAAGTGGAAACAGTTAAGAAAATACCCATTGCCAAGTCATTTGTCGACTTGTTATATCTATGCATCTGCAAGAACTGTGCTGAAATCCCCCTTGGTGACAAGGCAGAGGGGAGAGTGTGAGATTTAATAAGAGAGAAGAGTCTCTTACTACTGCTGGAATCGGCGGTCCTGATGGACTCAGCAAGATTTGTGTAATAGGGAGTTTTGAAACAATGTTGATAAACTGAGCTGTAAAAGTTGCTTACGAAAACTCCCTTGAATTACAATTTAGAAACAAGTAATGGATTTTAATTTCTGAATACATTTAACCAGTTTGGAAAAATGGCGATCGAATGAAAAATACTAACACTTCCTGTGCTCTGGGATTGCACTGTGTCCTTGAGAGGAGTACAAAAATGTCAACATACGATTACACAGTTGGATTTAAAGAAAAAACTCTGAAATTCTTATGGGAACTTACTATTGGAACACACAAACAGATTGCTCAATTAGAGGAAACAAATCGACTTCTTCAAGGGGACAAGGGACAAAAAAAGTTGGAACAAGAGAATAAACAAGAAACAGAAGGAAAGCGAGAAACATGTCAGTTTTTGGATCAAGAGGAAGTCTGCAATGAGAAGAAAGAGGAAAAAGTTTTTGAGCACGTGAATCAGGGGAATGACGCTCCCATGGAAGGGGGAGCAGAAATTATGTCTGGACTTCAGAATACCCATAGGGAACAAAGACCGTGGGAGAGGATTACCTACATTGAGTGGATGATACAAACAATAAAGGGGCAACAGCGAGGGAATGGAAAATTTGGACATGTAAAATTTCGCAGAAAGGGAGTGGGGTAAATGGAAAAAGGTTCCTTGTTTAAAGGCTGGCTAAACTGGTTTATGGACTATGGAGTTTGCTGATCCGAGAAGGGAGGTGCCGTGAACAGGGGGGGGAAGAGGCTAAAATTAGAAGATAAGATTTAAAATGGAATAAGAAAATGATATATAGATTTTATAAAAGTATGAAAGTTCTTGCAGGAAAATTTCAGGCAAGGGAGGGAAAGTAGAATAGAGATGTGTGTGCGTTTTTCTTTTTAGATTGGAAAGAAGATTATTAGTATAGCTGGGAAGAATGAATAATGGGATAGCGGGGTTCTCTAATCCTCCCCCCGTGGTCGTCTCCGTTCTGGGGTTCCCTGGTGGCAGAGGGGGACTCCCGGAGTGGGGGGAAGGGGGGGAGGGGGAGAACCAGCTGGAAAAAGAGCCATCTCTTCCTATCTTCTGTACCCTGGAGGCTCTCAGTGGCAGGGAGAGTTCTGGGGTGTGGGGAGAAGGAGGGGAATGGAAGGAGATATATAAGTAAACAAATAAAAAAAAATTTATTGATAATTTGATTAATTGGCTAAATGGACAATTTTAAATTAAATGAGATTAGAATGGTTGGTAAATAGTGAAAACTGTAAAGATGGAGCTAGCAAATGAAAATCAACAAAGGGGGGGTCTGGGGAAGCCCAATAGACAATGTTTAGGAAATTAGATACGCTGTGGCTTTTTTTTTCCTTCTGTTTTTTCTTTTTTCTTTTTTTGTCTTTCTTTTTTTCTTTTTTCTTATTGTTTTTGAATGTTAAAGTTAGACAACAGCTGGGTGGATATTCGCCTGTCCCTATCCTTGCCATCCTGGGACCTCTTGGTGGCAGAGGGAGGTTCTGGGGGGGGGAGGGGGGGAGGTGGATAGAGACCCAACTATAAAATGAACCACATTTGATTGCCTTCCTCTCGGGGGGTTCTCTTGTGGGAGGAGAGAGCTCTGGGAGGGGGGTAGGAGAATGTGAAAAATATGTTATGTATGTGTATGGTCTTTGCTATTATGTAAAATTTTATTATGCAAAATCAATAAAAATTAATTTTTTTAAAAAAAATTGCTTCCCTTTTTCTACAAAACGTCATGGCAACAATCTCGCTATAAGACTATCCTGCAAGAAAGAAAGAGAGAGAGAGAACGCACAAACAGCACAATTTTCCTTTCGGGAGAGACCACCAAGGGTGTGTGAGAGAGATGATATCTCTACCTGATATTTTCACCTTGAAAAAATGATGTGTACAATATTAGCCAACAGCTGCCTAGTTCCAGCACTAAGATGTTTTACAATTTGTACTCCTGTCTTGTCCCTTGGTATTTCACAGCTTCCTGCAGAATGCAAAGCTTTTTATATCAGACACTAACTCCAACAAGCTTTCCCATCAGAGATGCAACTCCAGCCAATTCCATGAAGGAGCTTTGGAGTCTTTCCATCTGCCCCAGGAACCTTACCAAGGAAAACGGCCTCCATGTTTCCCAAGGAGCAAGAGTCACGGTTATCCCAGCCATTGCCAAAATTCTTTTACATTTTGTGTTTCAAATTCGCAACCTTAGAGTGAAAGGAGGGTAATAAACAACAGTGACAGTAACACAGAAGATGGGATACAGCTCACTCACAAACCAGAGGACGTGGAGTGTTTTAAATAACTTTGTTTCTAAAGCAAGTGGCACCATATGCTCCAAGGGGGTTTCTTCTACCTTTCCAGTGGACCTAGTTTGGGTACCAAGGCCTAAAGAGATGAGGAGGGGTTTATCTAATGTTGGCTTCTACAGAACAGCAGCTGCAATACCCAGGCATTCGATTTTTTTCAGTGACTCAGTCTCAGAGTTCTATCTTGTTGCATTGCAGGAGGATTATTTAAGATGCCTCCGAAGAAAGATTCAATTAAGACTTTCCAGATTCCCCCCCCCAGTGCTCCAATAATTCAAACTCTAATGAAAGATCCATTAGCAGAATACACTTTCACTGCTCAGTCTACAGACATGCTGCATTCACAGAGTGTTCTCCATTAACTACTCATGTACCTGGGAAGTGCCACAGGAAGCTGCCTTATTTCAAGTCAGGCAACTGGTTTTTCTAGCTTAGTATTGTCCACACTGAATCTGAGCTAATAGCATAGTAAACTAGTGTCACTTTTAAGCCGACTTTCTCTGCGGTTAGTTTTCACTGAAAAAACATCAAACTAGCAGAGGCATTACTGCAATAACTGCCCCAACCTGAAGAAGCATAAGTGTCCTCAGAAAATTGTGAGGACAGATATTTCTTGCTGATCCATTACAAGTCATCATGGTGCTTATCTTTGTACTAGGTTCATCTCTGTCTTTTCTCGTTCATCCCTTGCCTTTTCTCCCACCGATTGGACACCCCATGCTATCAAATAAGTCAGCCTATTTTTTATCTGACTTTTTGCATGAGTGTAGATTGGTCATTGGTGCACTGACTTGGGAACCATGGGGTCTGAGTTCAAACCTCTCCATTCAGCCACAAGTTCAGGGGGTAGCCTCAGTTATATTTCTCTGGGCTTCAGTGAACCCAGTCTATGAAATAAACTTCAGTGAACCCAGTCTATGAAATAAACTACAGAAGTTTATTTATTTATCACATTTACATCCTATTGCTTAGTTATGGTGTGTGGGGAAAACTGTACAACTTTTGAAGTTTTCAAGAAATTCTTCAGATATGCAAACCATGAGGGAGGGAAGCAAGTTTTCCTGCCAGCAAGCTAAAAGAACAACTGAGTATACCCCTTGAGTCATAGGAAAATTCTATGCAGTGAAGGAAGAGTGTTTTATACTAATTCAGCAGCTACTTAAAGGAGCAGACAGTCAGATAAAACAGCAGCTAAAGTCCCATGATCTAACTCAGGGGTTCCCAAACTAAGGCCCGGGGGGCCGGATGCGGCCCAATCGCCTTTTAAATCCGGCCCGCGGACGGTCCGGGAATCAGCATGTTTTTACTGAGTAGAATGTGTCCTTTATTTAACATGCATCTCTGGGTTATTTGTGGGGCATAGGAATTCGTTCATCCCGCCCCCCCCCCCAAAAAAATATAGTACGGCCCCCTCACAAGGTCTGAGGGACAGTGGACCGACCCCCTGCTGAAAAAGTTTGCTGACCCCTGATCTAACTATATGCTGATTTGAGTATTAAGCTGCAAGTAGTTTGAGGAAATGCTGTGACACCTTGCTTTTAGATATGAAGTCTGGAAATTCTGGAGAAAATGAAATTGTGATACATAAGAAATGTTTAAGCCTTCAAGCATCTACCAATCCACAGAAATATACCAGTTTCAACAGAGCTCAGCAGAAAATTCCTTCCTGGCACATATCCAGAAATGTTCTTGCAATTCCACTTTTCTCTACTGCTGATTGGCAGTTCAGTAGAGAAAAAAGCTGTTTCACTTGTCCAAGCATCATCAAAATGTCACGTAGGTAACAAGCCTATACTTACTAAAGAGAAAGGACCATTGAATTCAGTGGATCTTATTGCGGAGTAGACATGCACAGGATCGTGCTGTAATGTTGGCAGACTCATTACTATAGGAAAGCATCAATAAAAAGAATTTAAAGAGTGAGTACAAATAAACACAAAAATTGTTTTTGAAGAATTTAGTAATTGAATGTGTATGTGTGTAACTGCATGGTGGAAAAACAAGTCATTTGAATGTGATATGTGCACCTGGCTGTAAAATAAATAATCCCTTCACTTATGTGACTATATCAATATTCACAGATAACTGGGTACAAAACTACATGTTTAAAAATGCAAATAATTTTTTTACTGAAAATGATTTGAAATTGCAAAGCAATTTCAATTACATTAATTCATATTTGCATTTGTGATATGATCCTATACTTGTAACATGCAAAATATGACAGCTATGGCTCTCAAATCCTGTGGTGGTAAAATTGCTCCCTTAATAAATGGAAACCTAAGACTGCTTCTTGCCTTGCTGTGTTGCAGCATATTATTGAATCCAATGTGTTTTATGTTGAATTTTTAAGTTAAGTTCATTTGTTGTTGTTTTTTTTTAATTTTTATTAAAGGTTTTCTCAGTTTACAAAGACGTGTGCAATGTTGTGTGTCCTTTTTCGCATTCATGAACTGGCTCCCCCTCCCAATATATTATGTGTACACACACACACACACATTTTTCTGTGCTTAACAGCAAGGCAAAACTGACTGCACTGAGTTATTTACTTTGCTGTAGTTTAATCCTGGATAGCTCCAAGAAACCACAGCCCTTCTCCATTAGCATACACTGCTCTTCTTTCTTCCATCCACTGTTCTGCTAAGTAAAAAACATCTTCCACAATGTTGCAAACCTCAATACCATAAAAGAAAAGAAAAGCATACAGGACATGGGAGCAGAAAATGTCAATGAGAAGTTCCCAATGGTAACCTATCCTTAGCAGCTTAGGACTCTAGGGATTTGGACCTCACTCATTTTAGATGTTTACACCCATGTCTCCTTCATTACCTTCCCATTTCTTTCACTCCTTCCCAGTCTTCTCAGTTTCTGCTGGGGGTGGTAGGAACCCACCTCCCACCCCAGCTTTGTTCTTGCACACTTCCTCCCCTCACTTTCTACCTCTTAAAGGATACTTTTGTGCTTTGTTGCCTATCCTACATCTGTTTGCACCATGCCCCTTATTCAGTAGTAGTGAAGTAAGGGCAATGTCAACAAAGCTTTCTAACTTACATCAGAGGCTATCTATTATCACCTGGGGAAGCCCCTTGCCAATACACAACTTCCTTATAAGTAATTACAGAGCAAAGCAAAGCACTCTAATCAAACAAAGTTCGACGTTTCCTCTGGTCCCTCTTTTTCACGCTCCTCTTTACATAACTCTTAACACACACCGTAGATACTGCAACATTACCTAGTTACTCGATCAGTGTATGCATTTCCACTAGCAGGAAACTTCTGCTTTTGATAGTCATGCCTTTTATTATTCTTTTCGAAGGTAAAAAAAAACCTTTCTAATGTACCGTTACTTCAGAAGATATCTATTACATGGGGGGGGGGGCAGCCCTTGCCAATACAGCACTTCCCTCTCTGACCAGGTAAGAAATTATGGAGCAAAACAAAGCAATAATAAAGCAAAGTTCAAAGTTCTCCCACGTTCCTTTACCTACCTCTTGCACACTGTAAAAACTCTCTAGCATCACCTAGCTATTGATTCGGTGGACGCATTTGGACAGGCAGGAAACTTTTGTTTTTGACACCATCTTTCGGACCAAGGTTATATTTCCTCTGATCTGCATTATTTACGTTGGGCTACTTCCAAGGTATTGTCATATTTTCCAGCAGGAAGGCTGCCTTCTTTTTAAGAGTCCTCTACTCTAGCAAATTACTTCCAGGCACTATTTGGAGGCAGGCTACCCAGAACCACCCGATAGTGCGTGTACGATACGAACATGCCTTCGAAAGAAAGACTCTCCCTAAGAACTTCCGGGAAACCTATCAGCAGCGTACAAGCCAATAGGGGATTGTTTTCAGCCCTGCAAACCGGTATTAGTAGTAGATGCAAGAGTGCCTCTGAACATATGCAGAATACCTCACCATCCCTAGGCAGCCTGGCAGAGCCTGTCCTCATGAGAGGGGTGGAGAGGCAACTCTGGCTTACTTTCCTTTTTGGAAAAGAGGTTCAGAGATAAAATAAACCAGCGATCGGAAATAAAGCAACTGGGGAGAATGGGACGCGTACAAGTCGGCGCGCGCGCCCGCCCGCCCGGGCAACCCAGAAGGAGCGAGGTCTCACCATTGCAGGGAGAGCAGCCCGGACGCCCCCACCATGGTCCAGCTGGCCCGCTGCTCACGTGATCGGCTGCATCTGCTCCGCGGAAGCTCTTCACGCCGTCGTCTCCTCCGGGTAGAGGCGAAGCGGGCGTCTCGCACGGCGGGGAAGGAGCGCGCCGCCTCGACCATTCGCTCCGTCCCGCTTCTTTCACTCCCTATGCAGCGCTCGGGCGCCGCGGAGGGAAGTCAAAGCTGCTCAGCCGCCGCGGCTGCTGCTATCTAACACTTTGCGCGCCCCTCCGCTGCTTCAGTGAAGTTGCTGTCCTGGGATGAAGCGACCGGAAAGCTCGCGCAGAGCAGACCTTCAAGCTCTTTCACGGGCTGCCTTCTCTCCTCTCCTCTCTCTCTCTCTCTCTCTCTCTCTGAGGCAGCCGGCTTCTCTCGCTTTCTCTCCAGCTGCCTTTCTTAGGTAGGAAGCGCGCTGCCTGCTTTGCGCCGAGCCAGTTAGTGTCAGCCAATCAGAGCGGGCGCGCAGTCGGGCGCCTTCCTCCGCTCCAGGGGGGAAACGGCGGAGGGAGAATAATCCGTGCCGTGGAGAGCCGCAGAGCAATTCGGCCACGAGGGAAACCAGGCGCTTCCCCTGCTTGCGGTCGGTTGGTACCCTGCAGTGTTGCGCGCGCGCTCTCTCTTGCTGGAAGGAAGCAAAAGGCGCTTGTTCGGAAGCCTCTCTTCTCTTTATATCACGATGGGGGGTGGGGGGGAGCGAGGCCGCTGCCCCACCTGCGGCGCGCGAAAGGGCCCCCCGTGGTGTTTTCTGCGTTTCCCGCGCTCGTGGAAGCCCGCGGGCGACCGCGCAGCCAAGTCTCGTGGAAGCGTCTCTCTCTGCCTCCTCCGCAAGCCGCAGGTAATACCGTCAGTGGCAACAGGTGCTGCCTGCTGATCTCGCCTCGGGTTTCCCGAGCGGCCGCCAGAGTGGGAATGTGGTGCCGGTGCGCGCTTTCCGGTGAACCACAGACACCTGGCCGCCGAATTCCTCCAACCGGGAGTTGCTTCTCTGCCCCAGGCCTGCGCTTTAATTGGCTGCAGAGCCGGAGGACAGGCAGCAGGAGGGGCTGCTTCTCTCAGCAGCGCGGTACTGCGACCCCAGAGAAAGCGGAACTTTTTCCTGTCATGCAGTCCTTAACACCACCGAGACCATAAACAGATGTACTCCCAAAGTTATCCCCAGTGTGTGGAATCTTCAGGACAAGGAAGGACTAAGGAGTAAACCCAACACAAATCCGGAGTGGAGTCCCTAAAGTGGTTGGGTGCCGCCTCCTAGCAACTCCTGTAGACAAGCTGGTGCCAAGTGCATTGCTCTGCTTTCCTTTGGGCCACATCAGGGAGGCCAAGAGGGAAGTCTTGTCGTCTGGGCAGCCCAGGACCTCCATACACCCTGTCCATTGTGCCCCAGGAAGCTCTCTTTGCTGCTGCTAAGGCAGTGGTTTGATTTCACCCCCAGAGGTGCACTCTTTTGAGAAGGGCGAAACAAGGTTTTATTTCACCCAGGAGCCTCAATGGTGTCCCTCTGGAGGCTTCATCCAGGGCAGAAAAGCCAGCTAGCCGCCCCCATAGCTACAGCACTGCTTTGGAGACAGACAGATGCCAGCAACAAGGGGTTCTTGACTTTAAGGGACAGCCTAAAATAGGTTGGGGGATCTCTGGTCTTCCAGACTTTCCTGGCCTGCAGCTCAATGGAAGAGCACTTGTTGCACATGCAAAAGGTCCCAGGATCAACCTCAAGACAGGCCACTTCCTGAAAGGTCAGAGAGCATCTGTCCATCAATGAAAACCGAGCTAAATTGAGCAATGGTCCGTCTCACTCTGATGCAGCTTCCTATGTTCCTTTTGGCCATGCTGGCTGGTGCTGATGGAAGTTGGAGCCCAACAACATCTGGAGGGGTTCAGATTCGCCATCGGACCTAAAGGGGACAAAAGAATAGCATGGGAGGTCAGGTTTTGGCAGCTCACAGACTTACCTGCTGGGATTAATATTATTTTGCTGTAGGAATTATATAGGGTAATGATGTCATGGAAAGTTTTGTCCATAATTGAAAGCCAAGGCCTATAGCAAACTGAGTCCCAACCAACAATTAAACAAAAGATTATAACAGCTTTTTCACGTCTGTTTTCTGAGATTAACAACAGTAATGGTTAACAACAGTAATGCATCATGCAAACAAGGCAATGAATTCAGTTATCATGATTTGCATGGTTTGATGTAACATGGGCATCTTGGCATGGGCTTCTTGCTCCTAAGAAGATGCACAGTTATCTCCTTAAGCAAGAAGAAACACCTCTAAGACACATGTTCTAGGAGAGACACGTGCTTTGACACCTGCTGTATAGAGCAGTGGCTCCGTGCCAAGGTATAAATATGAACAGCTTGGAACGCTACCTTTATATCTCAATTCACTGAGCACGTCACCATAATTTTGCATTACTCAGTTCCTTCTTCTAAGGGTGTTGACTCTCCGGTCCTTTTGGACCACATGCACCTACACTTGCAGGCTCCTTGTTTCTGCTTGTTGATGCACCTACCCAATTTTATAATGGTAGCACCCTGGGAGACTCTTTGGTCACAAGCTTCTGCTTCTACATCAGGAACAGGAACTTGTAGCCTTCCAGCTATTGCTGGACTCAGCTCCCATCTGCCCCAGCCAACAAGGCAAATGGTCAAGGATGATAGCTGTAGTCTAGCAACATATGGAGAGCCACTGGTTCCCTGTCCCTGATCTACATGATCTCTAGAACTGAGGCAAATTATCTTGTGGATTAGAAACTCTGGTGTATTCTCAGTACTTGTGGCTCACCGCAAACCAATATTCCACTAGGAGTCTTTCCTACATCATGATCCTAGTCAAATTAACCTGGAAGACAATGCATTTAATGAGACTTATTTCTGATAGGTACACTTCAATTTGAAGCTTTGGGGTATAATGTTCTGTACCCCCTCCATTAGGTGTAAGTATATGTAAAATAAACCATATTTCTGAAAGTAACTAGTCTCCACTGTGCCTCAATTTCCCCAAACGAAACACAACCCTGGGTGAGTGCCTGGAACCCCCTGGAATCTTGCTACCGCTCAGCAGAGTTTGCAGGTACCATGTAACAATATAAATTAGTACAAATTATTCAAATCTGTGCTACTTTTTGCCATCTTTCTTTGGTGACATGTAAATAATCATTCTAGGGTACAGTCAGGTTACCAGTAAATAATCATTCTAGGGTACAGTCAGGTTAGCAATCAGAATGCAGCCTTATCTGAATGGCATGGGAACTACATGGGTAGCAGAATGTCTGTTAAGAGGAACCTTATAGGCCAGGACACTGGTGTAGCTGTTGTGCATGAACTTGCATTGTTATACATTGTTTCTACATGTCATCACAAACACCCCAAAAAGACATGTAGAAGTAGCCTTACTGCAATGGGAAAATGTCCCCAGCACACAGCCAGCAGCACTGCGCGCATGTGCACACACACGAACACAGCATACAAGACAATGCCATAGCATCTCTACTCCATCTAATATTGCCCCCGTGCTGCACACCCTGTCATCTCTCTTCCTGATATACTGGTGGTGCTGTGCTGTGATTGTGTGTTGAGTTTTGTCCTATTTTAAGCACTGCCAAGGGGGGTGGGGTAGGATGTGATCTGAGACTACTTAATTTCCCCCCTCTTCTATTGAATTCAGTGGGAGAGAAATTCCTTGCACCAGGTTGAGGATGGGTGTAAAGTTCTGCCATCAATGGTGGGTGGCAAAGGATTGAAGGTGCACAGCATTTGGCATAAGTGTACTCCTCCATGCCACCTGCCCCACCCAACTCTGCATCCCATTTTGGCTGCTCTGCTGGTCTATTGGGGGAGTTCTGCTGATATATCTCTGTGTTGACAGCATATCATAAGTTTTGCCCATATAGCAGAGCTTCTCCCAGATCGTACAGCCACTCAGCCTGTAGATACCAAATTGTACCCCAAGTTGCTTGTTGGCTGTAGTTGCAGTGGTTGATCAAAGAGAATGCCATTTCTGGGCACTCATTCAATGCATACAAGATGTTCGTGGCTTCCTTTCACTGTTTATTTGAGTGAATACATTTGTATCAGTGTGTGCTTGCCACTTTTGTGATACAGACTTCCTATTTCACCTGATCCAACTATTGTGGGCTTCCCAGAGACATCTTGTTGGCCCCCATGGGAAGCAGGGTGCTGGATCTTTGGTCTGACCCAGCTAGACACTTCATATGTTCTTACTGATACATCTTTTACAAATATGTACTATGCAGTCTGTTTCTTAAGGTTACGGGGCACAGAATGTACTGTATAAGTATTTTGTCCAAGGATTTTGTTTAAAATCAACTATTTCAGGCAACTAAAAAGCAATTTATGCCTGTTAAACCTGATCCAAGTGAGCACATGTGGTTTGGGAAAGTATAGGAATGAGGAAGGGAAAGCATTTCCTTCTCCACTGGCATTTTGGCTGCAAAATGTTGTCTAGAGGGAATATTCCGAATGGGATATTAATCTGAGCTGCCTAATTTGTGTCAGGTAAGAGCTAATGTTGCACTTAAGAGGATAGGAACGGGAACCAGGATGTCCTTGAATCAAATCCCACTTCAGTCATACACAATATTTGCCTACAGAGTTGGCAAATACTTTGCCTACAGATTACAGAGTTGGTGCATGCTTTGAGCACAAAGCATTATATAAATATAAAACTACAGTAGTAGTCTCTATTGTCCTTTTGGTGCCTGCTAAAGATATTTCTCTTGCAACAAGCCTTGTAAATGGAGATATTTATACCAGTTGTTACCCATATTAGACCGCAATACCTCAAGGACTGCCTCTCCCCATATAAGCCAATCTAGACCCTGCGATCATCATCTGAGGCCCTTCTTCATATGCCTCCTCTGTGAGAGGTCTGGAGGGCAGCAACACGAAGAACAGGCCTTTTCTGTGGTGACTCGCTGCTTGTGGACGCCTCTCCCCAGGGAGGCTCACCTGTCACCTTCATTACATATCTTTAGGTGCCAAGCAAAAGCATTCCTCTTCTCCCAAGCCTTTGGCTAATTAAACCATCTATAGCAGGCATCCCCAAACTGCGGCCCTCCAGATGTTTTTGGCCTACAACTCCCATGATCCCTAGGTAACAGGACCAGTGGTCAGGAATGATGGGAATTATAGTCCAAAACATCTGGAGGGCTGAAGTTTGGGAATGCCTAATCTGTAGCCTTTTAAACTGGATGGGGGTATTGCTTTTGTTTGTTATTGTGGTATGTATATTGGTGTTTTTATATTGTAAACTGCCATGTGATCTTCAGTTGAAGGGAGATATGGAAATTTAATTCATCATCATCATATTGATATGTAGTGTAGTGGTGTGTGTGTGTGTGTGTGTGTGTGTGTGTGTGTGTGTGTGTGCAATATTTCCTTTGGAAGCACCAGACCTTGGTGTTTACATATATTCATTTCCAAAGTGATTAACATTTTTTTTATTTCAGCAATGTATATACTATTTAATTACAATCATCTCTAAACAGTGTACAAGTGAGAAAACAATGCAATAAACAACAAAGCAGTCAAAACCATAATATCAGTATTCAGTTAAATGCCTGCTGGTTTTTTAAGTTCAGTAGGTGTTGGAAGTTCAACAGGGAGGAGATCTTTCTGACCTCAGAAGGAAGGGAGTTCTATAAAATTGGGCCCATAATACTGAATCCATGACTTCTGGTTGATATGAGTTGTGCATTCAAGAAATGGGGGACCACTAGCAGTGACTCTCCTGAATCTCTCAATGATTGGGCAGAAACATAAGGAATCAGGCAGTCCAGAACTTTCAGGTTTTAAATTCCGTAGAAACACAGAAATGCCCTAAAAAGAGTGGAACTGAATATTCTGACCCGAGGAGCAAGCTGAGCAACTGGTTTGACACTAATACTTTTTGACTGCTGCCAATGAAAATTGTTTTTGCAATCATGGGAACATAAGTAAAAATAAAAGATAAGATAGGCTGCCAGAAATAAACCTCATTGGGGCACATGCTGCCCATGGCCGACAAGCGGGCAGCCCTTGTACTGGAGCCACAACATTGGCTCTTGACTCAAAACGGCCAGTCTTCAATCAACATGTCAGCCATCTGGCAGCACTGTGCTGTATCTAGGCCATTTAGAGGTAGGGAATCTCAAAACCGAGTTTTTGTATATGTCTCAAGCCACCAGCTGTCAACCAGAAAATCCCAAAGTGATCAGGGCAAGAGTCTCTGGTTGTCCTAGCAAAACAGTCAGTTCAACTGTCCAAACTCATTTGAAATGAAAGTTGAAAGGCCAACAGTGAAGGCTGCTCCAGTTGACTTCTGAGACTTTGACAGGTTTTTAATTAGCTGAATTTTACTATCCACCAGATGGGTAACAAACATGTATAACCCTCCAGTGTCCTTTGCATGGGATGAGCATAAAAGGCCAGAACAAAAAGACATCAATGGTCTATGAGATGCCTTAATATTAGGTACAGTATAGAATCATAGAGTTGGAAGGGACCCTGAGGGTCATCTAGTCCAACCCCCTGCAATGCTGCCCCATACAGGGATTGAGCCTGCAACCTTGGCATGGTCAACACCACACTCTAATCAACTGAAGAAGATGCTCTTAATTTATTATTTACTTTATTATTCACTCTACTGTCTAAGACACTGAAAGGGTGAGAAAGGGGAAACTTTTTAACCCTTCCTTGTTTTGGCTCATAGCTAGAGCTGGGACAAAGCTCTAAGAGAAAGGGAGCTCAAATTAAAATCAGAACCTTGGAAGAAATAGCAAATGCCACTCCCTTCCTTTCATCTTAGGTCACTTTAAATATCATCAGAACCATGTGACAAAGTTTTCCTGGAGTGCCACACTTTATGCTATAGGGCCTAGACTCTAGTGCTTCAACATATTTGCATACAAGTGGCATGCTAAAATAATACAGTCTGGTCAATGCATAAAATTTGATTCTCCTGATTATATAAACTGGTACTCAGGGAAAACAGCAAAATAAAATACGATCCACTTCCATGTTCATAATTTCTCTAAAGTACTTTATCGATCCTTGAATGAAGTCAGGCAAATATACTGATACAGAGACATAAAACAAGATTATGTTTATTTATAGAGCCTCCCCAGTTATACACAGCTATTAATCACAGTATGTTGTACTAAAATACATTACAGATGGCTTTGTCAAAGGTGATACATACATCAGTGAATTATTGTTAAAGGACTTCCCAGGAAGCTGCAGTGGCAGACTTATAAAAATATGAAATCTCTATTAAGTCACTCATGAATCTTTTATAGCTACCTCTTAAAAGGAGCTGCACCGTTAATTTGTTGTTAATTATTAATCACTGTAGTACATATAATTTGGAAGGTGTTTTCTGAACAGGAAATGAGATGAGCCAAAATGCGGAACCAGGAAGACTGATTAGCAGAAGGTGTAACACTCACATGATATATAGCTGATTGCAAACAGAGCTAGTTCTCATTGTGCTCTTTCCCACACATACCACTAAAGTGCAAGGAGAGGGAAATAGCACCAGAGCATTCTCCATTTCTCTATCTTACCCCTTCCTTATTCAGGAAAAAATATATATTGTTTCATGCCACCCCAATCTCTGAGCAGTGGAAGATTCCAGGGGTCCCAGGCGCTTACCTAGAGTTTGGTTTTCTCGAAATGAGGGACAGCGGAGACTGTGGTGTCTTTATGATGGTTTATTTCACATATATACAACCTGAGCCTACGATGGAGGGGCTCACATCATTAACACCCCAAAAAGGTCCTGCTTCTCCCATAGCCACAGCCTTGGATCCCAGCAGAAATCAGGCTTGGTTCTGTCTCTCAGCTGCCTAGCCTGCTTCTAGCCACTAGCTCTCTCTCATACACACACGCACATCTTGACTCTTGGCTTTGTTCTTCTCACTAACAGACAGTTGAGGGTGGGAGATCCACTCATTTGTCTTCTGGCACAGAGCCACTTCCTTTGTTACCTTAAGGACTCATACTTAGCAGGCTATTACTGTACCATGAAGGTGGACTGGCTATTCCAGCAATGGAATCCTTCATTACATTTTATTCCTTTCAGGATCCAGGAATTATAAGGGACCACCCCACTCCAACAATATCTTGACTGGCTCTCTACAATGGCCCTGAAAGCTAGTGTGCCACTTACATCAGTGCACAGAAAATGCAGTAATATATTCTTGGCATTATCGCAATCAAGAGCAAAATCCATATGTACCACTGTTTCATTTCCATTATGTTTACGCTGATTTTACATTACTCTGACGTAACCTTATCTGAGGCTGCAGTCCCACAATCACTTATTCAGAATAAGCCCCTTTAAATTCAGTGGTACTTATTTCCAAGTAAGTAAGCAAGAAATGCCTAAAATGATAAAGTATCTGGAAACCAAGCCTTATGAGAAATGGTTCAGGAAGTTGGGTGTATTTAGCCTTGATAAGAGGAGACTAAGAGGATATATGATAGCCACCTTCAAATATCTAAAGGGCTGTCACATGGAAAATGGAGCAAAGTTGTTTTCTCCTGTTCTAGAGGCTAGGACCCGAATCAATGGGTTCAAGTTACAAGAAGGGAAATTCTGACTAAATACTGGGAACAGCATTTTGACAGTAAGAGCAGCTTGACTGTTGAATGGACTCCCTCGGGATGTTGTGGACTCTTCTTCATTGGAGGTTTTTAAGCAGAAGTTGGATGGCTGTCTGCCATGGATGCTTTAGTTGAGATTCCTGCATTGCAGGGGGTTGAACTCAATGATCCCCAAAGGTCCCTTCCAACTCTATGATTTTATGATAAAATTGAGCAATGTAAAGAATCTTGGGGATAGGAAATCTGTGCCCCCCCCCCATGTTGGTGGACTCCAACTCCCATTGACCCCAGCCAACGTGGCCAATGATGAGGGATAATGTAGTCCAACACACCTGGAAAGGCATAGGTTCCCTATCCCTGGTCTAAGGATTTTATGCAAATATGTTGAAGGTTAAGGCTATCCATGGCTCTATCCATGGTTACTAGCCATGATGGTTATTTGCTACCTGCAGAAGCATCCTCTGAATGCCAGCTACTGGGGGACAATAGTGGAAAAGCCCTGCTTGTGGGCTTCCCAGAGGCATCTGGTCTGTCACTATGGGAGATTATCAGCACCTCTGATCATTTTCAATCTGCAGGTAAGGATGCTGATTCCCATGTCAAGCTCTGCCGGTACAAAAGGATGATTAGTTTAGCTGCAAACTTACCACTGTGCCAAGACAATGATAGTAGAAACATATGATGCGAGGTGCCTCCTGCTGAGATTCATTTAGCTCTGCGACTGTTGGGAGTGCCCCAAGAATTTTATTTTGATGTGGCAAGCCATTTGCACAAGCTTTTCATCTCCCTTCTCTTCTATTCCACCCCCCCCCTTTTTAAAGGAAGCAGGTGATCACCACTAGAATGAGAAAGAATTAGATACCCATTTGTTGCAAAATGGGGGAGTTTTGTAGTATCTGAGAAATACAAGTGAAAGAAATATTATTAAAAATAACAATGTATGTTACATCAATACTGATGTGGCAGCATGGAAGAGACACTTTGCTGCACAAACATTACTCTGTATAAAACAGAACACAGAGCAGTTCTATCTACGTGCCTATGTGCATTTGCTCTAATCTGTTGGTCCATTACTACAAAAAAGTTATACTTATTGAACCACAAATGCATGCAGTTAACTAAGATTTTCATGACACACATCTCAGTAAGTTCAGACATGCATAATAATTCTGAAAGAACTCAGAATTTATATGCTTTTATCAATTATTTGGCTGGAAAATACATAACATCACTTTTTCCTGGTACGGTAGCCACCATTAATCCCAAGAAGGCACCTTAAACTTGAGTAAGACTAAAAATAGCTTCATTCTAGGCCCAAGGGAGCAGAAAAATCAAGCAAATGAGAGTGAGAGCGCAAACATGCAGTGCTATGTGGCTGCCCAAGTTGAAATGTCCCAAGAGTTTCATTAAAAACTTGGAACTGGGTGTTGTGGTCATTTTATGGCACTGGATCTCAATCTGTTTCCAGACCCAATTCATCTCTTTTCTCTGCTCAAGCACTTTACAGCTTAGGGCACTTGAAGGACAGCCCATGTCCTTGCATATCTACCTACAAACACCAGGTAAAGGAATAGTAACAATAAGGAGGCTGGAATAATGCACTTGGCACTAGCATTGGTAGGCCTTGCTGGGCCCTCAGAGTCCAGGCATTTGCCCAGTGATGCCGAGAGTTGGCACCAGGTGTGTGTGCATGCATAGTTTTGAAGAGCCAGCCCATGAGTTTTTGCTTTTACCAGTCATAGCTGACAGAAGGGGCAAAGGAAGGAAGTTAAAGTGCACAGGCACAAGATACCCGATGCTTTGCCAAACCATCACCAGCCCTTCTTGATCACCATCACATGGAGCAACAGCAACAAAAAGAAAACATGCTATTGCACTAAAGAAAGAAAAAAGGGAGAAATTGACAGCCCACACTCATTATACCCTTTCAGCTGCTATCTTGTTAACTAGCCTGTTTGCTGGATTTTCTGAGTCATGCAGTAAAATGAAAGGGGTCTCTTTGGATGTCTGCTTGGTCCTCCACTTTGGCCGGGAAAGTTTGATAATAGCTTTGATTAGTCATGAAAGACTTTGGCAGAATTCGTTTTGTCTTTGTCCTCCTGCAGCACCAAGGGCTTCATTTCAGAGATTGCTTGTTTGCGTAAAGCGTGGGATTTGGGACCAGATGAGTGGGGCCTGGCATGCAAAGTCTTGCCTAGTCATCTTCCCTCCCTGCTGCTGCCATCACATCCATCAGCCCCCTCTCATCGTGAACAGAGATTATGATTCTGAGAAACTTGCATCTCCTATGTGTGTCAAAGGAAATTTCCTTCTCTTTCAGAAATGTTCTCAACAATTTGACTCTTTTGTGCTGCTGCTGCTATTATTATTATTATTATTATTATTATTATTATTATTATTATTAAATTCTTTAGCAGAATTTGTATTCTGTTAAATATAAAGCTCATTCAGTTGGTGGACATGGCAGGAGGTGAGAGGGCTCCTGTGTTCAAATCCTGCTTGCTGGTTGGCTACTGTGAGAACAGGATATTGGACTAAGATGAGCCATTGGCCTGATCCAACAGGCTCTTCTTCTGTTCTTATGTAAACCATAACCTTAAAAAATGCAAAATATAAATAAATGAAACCTGCTGTTAAAAATATACATTATAAAAGAAAACCACATGTTAAAATATAGGTCAGATTTACCTGTATCTGGGTAGCCTTGCCTAAACAGAGATATTTTTTTTTATCAGGTGCTGAAAACGGAACAGAGAAAGTGCCTGCCCAATGTAAGTCTGCTTTGGCCCTACAGGTGTTGGTGGACTACAATCAGTCCCAGTGAGAATAGTTAATAGTCAAGCATGGTGGGAATTGTAGTTGAGCAACTTCCATCCCTGTGCTAGAGGATACTTAGTTGATCTGGATTGTGGGGGATCAGAAGGAAGCAGCATCTACCGGTAAAGGAGAGAATATTGTGTAGATAGAAGAATCACAGAATTGTAGAGTTCGAAAGGACCCCAAGGGTCATCTAGTCCAACCCCCTGCAGTGCAGGAATCTTTTACCCAACATGGGGCTCAAATCTATGAAATTGAGAGCCTCATGCTGTACCAACAGAGCTGTCAAGGAGGAGGAGGAGGCATTACTTGGAGAGTCAAAGAAGAATGAAAATATAAAAAAAATCAGAAAATGGAAAATGGAAAAAGCCCTCTCATTTAACTGAATCAGCTTGGATAAATGAATAGTGTTTCATTTGGGAGTGGGAGAAAGTGTGTGGGAAACCCTGGGGTGTCCTGCCAGTGTATATTTCATATTGATGGCAACGTACCGTATCTCACTCTCTCCTGGCATAGTGGGGTCTCCACCAACTTCAATTAGCTCTCATCTGGTGTAACTCAAGTGTCGGATTACTATGTCAATTGAATTTAACTTGTAGTTCCAGCAGTCAATTGGTGGTAAAGTCTAAAGATAAAACACTGGCCTAATGCAGCTGATGAGAGGCAAACATGCAGGAATACTAGAACAACAGAAGTGTTCTCATCACTGACCAGCCAAACAACGTAAGAATTTAAAATAAGCTAGAGGGTGTTTGCTAGGCAGGTAGATGATGGAACGGGAAGGAATCTTGCACATTTCTTAACACATGTATAATGCAATTGGGAAAACAAGATCTGCTGAGGACAAACTGTTCTGCCTTCCTCTTCCCACTCATAAGATGGCACAAGAAATGTGTTTAAACTGAAGCGATGCTACATGTAAAAGAAAAATCTCTTGGAAGAAGCACTTCGTGGGACAGGGTCAGTGAGGGGGTGGTGGGGTGGAGGGTTGGTCTTTTCATTTTTGAGCTGACAGTGCTCCCTCCAAGGCTGGCTATGAATCAGGGCTGGGCAGCCACAATTGGATCCATCTGCTCAGGGTGCTTTTTGATTTTAGCCTGAAGAGCTCTGCGATCAAAATTGAGGGATGTTTTGTGTGCTATGTAATTTCTATAGGAAACTCTAGCAAAGTGTGCCCTCTGTATATTTCAGCTCTTATACAAGGAAGCAGGAATGGAACAATTGGGTGCTATTCAAAAGCTTGCTTGCTTTCAAGAAGAGAAATACCGGGCCATTTCTTGGAATTGAGAGAGAGAGAGAGATATTAAAAGAAAATATGCACAACTGACTGCCAGAAAAGTTGACCTTGCATCCTCTTGCTTATCTACCTCAGCTGTTTTCTTTCAGCCACAGTCTGAATATAAACATATTAAACAGAGCAACTGTGTCTGTGGTTTCCTGGTCTGAGGTAAAGGTGGTAATAGAATACTGAAAGAAGATTGATGGGGTTTGCTTAAGTGTTGCACATTTTTGCATGGAAACTAGACCTGTCTGCTAGGAAAATAATGAGAAAACATCTCTGTTAAAGAAGGTGTGCTGTATTGAAGTATTAAAGTGCTAAGCTTTCTGCCTTCAGGATACACATCAACTCGACGAATGAAACCGATTTGTAAAAAATGTTACATGGGGGGGGGAATAAGAGAGAGAGACATTGTACATACTTTTGTAAATCAAGAAAATCTTTAATAAAATACATTTAAAAAACCTTGTCCACCAAGGAACCCCAAAAAGTGTCAGGGATTGGCATGGCTCTGGCAAGTGTGTGGCGGAAGCAGGGGGCCCAGAGGCTGAGCCAGGAGAGGGAGTCAGTGACTTATGGGGTTTGGTGCCACCCAAAAAAAAAAACTGGTGTGGGAGGGGTGTGCCAAATGCTGGGAAAACATCTTAGGTCATGCCTAGCCCTGTATCCTTAGACTTCTGCTTGTAGACACACATTTGTGTATCTTATACTTTGAACTGATGATGAGACAGTGTACTGATTTCTTGAAAAAAAACATTTGTGTTTCCTCAAGCCAAAATATTAGAATTTATGGATTGAGGCTGTGTCTTACTAAAATAAATATGACTTGCTTCGAAATAAGCATAGTTATTAAGCATACTTTGAAGAATGAAAGACTGCGGTGGCTCAAATTGCTTCCACTTAATTGTGAATTGTGAACTTAAGCTCACATCTCCATACCTCTATCAGCCCAATTGTACGGCACTATTCAAATAACATTCACACATAAACTGCCAGGCCAGACTCTTTCCCTAACAGTAGCCTAGAAACATTATGAAAATATTGGCGTGGAAGCTTAGGCAGTGATCAGTACTCATAATGTGTCATTGTGAATGCATGTATAGCGCCATGCAAATTTGAAAAGCCATCAGATGGGCAAGTAATGTTCTGATATGTTAAATATTATCTCAGCTCCTGAAAGGTCCGCAAGCAAAGTGTGATATGGATCTTTATTGGTGTCACTCTTGGTGGCATTGAGTAAGATAAGCTACTGCTTCCGTTCTTTGTCTGGTGAACTTAACAGTATGATTTTTAAATACATATTTACAACTGCCACCCAAAAAAAGAAAAGAACTCCATTACATGAATGTCAGAGTTGTGGACATTTTTTTAATGGCCCTGGGGAGCCAGCCAATATTATAATATTCACAGTAAACACCTTGAAACCAAAGATATTTGACCAAATCCCACTGAGTAACATCAAGTGTGCACTCTCTTTAAAGGCATTTCCCTCTCTAGAGTCTATTTTGGTAAGAAAAATGGTCACACTGCAGTTTGCATGGCTGAAGGCAAGTGCCACTCCAACTACAGCAGAACAACAGAACAGGTGGGCAGGTTGTGGACAACCCAGGTGAGATGCTGAGGAGAGAACAACGCCCAAGGGAGGGGAATCGGCACTGCAGAAAGCAGTTTGCCAAACCGCTTTCTGAGGCCCCATCTCCCTGCTAAACATAGCTGGAGTAGCAGTTTAAGAAGGCTAGGAGGTGCTTCAGAGAGTGGTTTGACACACAGTTTTTGAAATTTCTTCCCCCTCTATCACTTGTCACTGGAGTAGCATTTAAAGGAGGGCAGGAAGCAATTCAGAGAGCAGTTTGGTAAACTACTCTCTAAAGCAGGGGTCAGCAACCTAAGGCCCATGGGCCGGAAGCAGCCTGCGGAGGTCGTTTGACCGGCCCACAAGCTGCCCCCGAACCGGGCTGCCCACTCACTCGCTGCGCTAAACCGGCGTGGCGTGGCGTGGCGTGGCGTGGCGTGGCGTGCCGTGGGTACTTGCTTCCACGGAGCTGAAAATCACATCTGCGCAGACAGAGATGCCGAAAATTGTGGGTGGGCGTGCGCACGATCTGGCCCATGGAGGGATCTCCGCGGGACTGATCCGGCCCAGGCAAGATGAACCTTGCTGACCCCTGCTAAAGCTCCAGACGTTGCTGGACTACAACTGCCATCAGTCCTGATCATTGACCTGCCTGATGGAAGTCAACATGCGGAAAGCCATCCCTGCTCAGTAAATAAAAAACCACCACCTCTCCCAACAAAGATCTTATAGTAGCTATGAAAAATTATGCACTTCAAGCTTCAGTAGGCCTAGGTATGGAGCAACCACAGATAATGGCTCACTGTGACTTCTCGGGCCACCTAAGGCAAGATCATACATTGCAAATGTTTATCTCATTTGCCAGAGCCCCATCCAGAAAATCTAGGGACCAAGTTTAACTGGGTGACTTCTGCACTATTGCTCACACTCCAGGATGGTATACATTACAACCATGTACTAATTTCAACTGAATAAGTAACAGAGAACAAACTTAAAAGTCTTCTATTCTCCCCGCCTCCAGTGCATTCATATACCATCTTGGACTAAGGCTTTTAAAGATCCAGCCTCATCAATGCTTAGAAATACATTTCAATCTAAGCATGGGTGTAGGACTGCTGATGTAAACAGAAATATTTGCATGTGTATGTTTAAGTATATTCAATAAGTATATTTGCAAGCACCTGTTTTTGTTTGCATTTCATAACTGATATGATGGGAGTTTTGTGATTACAGCAGTTTACAGATTATTTTCTGGTTTTTCTTCCTTTTTTTACTGCTCTGAGCAGCAACTGATTAAAGGCACAATTTGTTCTCCCTAAGTGTAAGTAAAAGTTAAACAGCCCATTCCTGTTTCTCCAGCATAGCTGCCAAGTTTTCCCTTTTCTCGCGAGGAAGCCTATTCAGCATAAGGGAACATCCCTTAAAAAAAGGGATAACTTGGCAGCTATGTTCTCCAGTTTAGCTGCTGTGATGCGAGCTCTTATACGGTAGCATATTGAGTACCGTAAATGTGGCAGGACCCCTTTATTACAGTGACTGGCCAATCAACTCCAAAGGGGCAAGCTGATAGGATTAAGGCATGCCAGTGCCTCCTTTCACCATTAAGTAAGGATTGCTGGCCCCACCCAAAAGAGCATAAGAACAATTTGCAACACTGCAAATAAGGAGACAAGGGCTGTCAAACATATTACAAGTGCTGTGAGCTTTGCCAGAAATCTTGTGTTCCACCACCCCTGGGCACCATAACTTGAGAGTGAGATGTAATTTAAAACACCTTTTCTGTGTTGACTTCTTGCTCTAATGAATCAGAATGTTGTTAATCCTGAGATTCCCCCACCCCACCCCCAAATGTGCGGAATTCAATGTCATGCTATGACGAACATTCCATCAGAGTACCAAACAGAACAATCCCTCCTTTCCTGGCCTGCCCCCTGCTCTGTTCTGTGGGTTCTCCAACCCCCAACCCCCATGCCAATTTTTTTGGGGGGGTTAAGGGTGTACGGAGAGAGGGAGGGGGTGGGAAGTCCCATTGTAAAGCAGAAGTCCCTGTGCAGGGCTTCTGCCGATGGAGATTGTTACCGTAGGTGAATCCTGCCCAAAATACCCCAGCTACAAGTATCTTATTTCAGGAGGAAATAAATGTTTCTTGTCCTCTGTGGTAGGGGCAAAAATATCCAAACCCTGCAGAAACAACACTCTAACGGAGCTCCTTATAGTTGCAGATGGAGTATTTCAAACCACTGGAATGGAGCATGGGAAACAGATGTACCAGATCCAGAGATCTCAATCTACCTTCCAATAGGGCAGTTGGGAGCATGTTATGACAAGCCAGAGCTGTAGTAATTTGGTTTTCTTTTGTGCAGGGTTTTGGGACACACAGACACACTATTTGTTTGCAGAAGTTGCAGCCACCCTTTATCGCATTTCAATTTTAAAATGCATACTAGCAGATGCAATATGTGTATTTCTGTAGCGCATCACCTGCCCTGCAGATTAGCAAATTTAAACTAAATTTGGTTACCTGTCAAATTGCCTTCAGTTTGACAAGGTGTCCCTTTGCTGCCCGCCTCCATTAATCTAGTTGACTATTGAGTTTTAACAATTCCAGTGGTTTTCCTGTTTCCACTGGCTGTTCACAGTGTGCATAATATCAAACACAGCCTGTTGTTTCAAGAGCAGCACCGAGAAGATTCCTCTCTAAGCAACCCTACTATTAACATGCAAGTACAAATAAATAAGACTGGTGACCAAGCTGTTCCTGCATACTGAATCTGCAGAAATTTGAACTTAAAGGCCCATGCCAAGAATTCCAGGCTTCCAGTGTGGTTTCCTCTCTGTATTGGTGACTAATGTAATATCCATTGACACCGCCAAGTAACAAGGTAAGGATGCAACTAGACATCCTTAAAGCAGAATGATACAGGATTAAGAAAACTGTTAAAACAAATCAAGCTTTTAACTAAAACAAATAAAATAAAATCCAGACCTCTCCTGTCCTCTGCAGGCCACATTTTGGACAGCCTCACTTATTGCAGACATAGAGAGATACAGGAAAAAGAAGCAGAATCTGGTGCAAAAAGAAGGAAAGAAGGAAAGAAGGAAAGAAGGAAAGAAGGAAGGAAGGAAGGAAGGAAGGAAGGAAGGAAGGAAGGAAGGAAGAAGAAAGAAAGAAAGAAAGAAAGAAAGAAAGAAAGAAAGAAAGAAAGAAAGAAAGAAAGAAAGAAAGAAAGAAAGAAAGAAAGAAAGAACAGTGGCACAAGGCTTTGTGCAGGGACTCAATCTGGCTTGGATGTTTATTTCTATCATATTTTGACTAAAGAGAGGGAACCCTCAAGTCTTCCTGATTTCTTCTTTTTCTTCTTTGGTGATCACTTGTAGCCGACTAAGATTGTCTTCCATGAACACAGTCTTAACAGTGAGTCCATAAGTGACGGTGGAGGCCAATTCTAGATCCACACGTCTTCCCACAGTGGGGACATAGGTTTCTGTGTAGGAGGTGATTATGGTGAGGGTTTGCCAAGCGTGCCTTCCTCTAGGCACGTTTCTCCCTTCCGTCTTGAGTTCGAACATCTTCAAAGTCCATGACACCTTTGGTAAAGGTTGCTCTCCAATTGGAGGGCTCGCAAGCCAATGTTTCCCAATTGTCGATTTTCATGCTACATTTTTAAAGATTTGCCTTGAGAGCCTTTAAACGTCTTTTGTTGATCACCAGCATTGCGCTTTCAATTTTTAAAGTTCGGAATAGAGTAGCTGCTTTGGAAGATGATAATCAGGCATCCGCACAACATGACCAGTCCAACAGGGCTGGCCCTAAGGCAAGGCTGGGTGGTGCAGGGTGCCAGGGCGCTGGGCCGCAAGAGGGGCGCCGCGCTGCAGCACCTGCCAGACAGCCGCGCGCACGGAAACGGGGGGCACCAGAGGGATAGTTCGCACCACGGCGCCAGGGCGCCAGCTACGCTTAAGACGGCCCTGCAGTCCAATGAAGTTGATGTTGAACACTGGTGATATTTGCTTCTTTCAGTACACTGACATTAATTCGCCTGTCTTCCCAAGTGATAGTTATCCCATTATTGGGGCCCTATAAGACCTAATGCACACCCAAGCATAAAGTGCTCTTGGTGAAATCATTTGACACAAAAGCATCAGAGAAGACACAGAAAACTAACTGGAGCACTGAGGAAAGAAGAGTGTGCTTGGAGATAAACAGGAAACTTTGAGTGCCCAAGCTGGAGATTGCCTCACCTACCATAGTACTAATTGCTTATAGCAAAAGATTTGTTGTTTTCCTTTGTCATGGAGCTCTCCTATCTGAATTCCACACTGCAGATTTCTCAGCATTCCCAGAAGCTGCTTGTGAACAATCGTCCATTTCCAGCAGCCTTTTCATCCTGGGCAGATACCTATAACACAATATTCACATTTGCCAGAGAATTGAAATAGTGATGCCTGCACCAAATAACACCAACATGACTTGCTTCCTGTTCTCCTATTGCACAGACAAGCAATATACCGTCTATGAAAATGTTTCTTTAAATCACCCTTGCAATTTTCATGGGCCTGCAAGACATCATAGAGGCTGGAACTCAGCTTTGCCTCCCTAATTTTCATCACCACTCTTTCAAAAGGCTTGGGTTCTTCAAGGGTTCGCCACAGTGGCAGGGCCTACTGTATATTTTGCATGTTATGGTCTCGGCTTCCATCTGGTTTCCATTTTGAAGCTTCTTGGGAAAGACATCCCACTTCACTCATGAAGCAGCATCTGCACTGATGCAGCATTTGCACAAGAAAATGTGTATACTGACTAACACCCCAGGAATCGGCTATTAAGTGAGTTTCCCACCACACATATAGCAAAATAGGCACACATACAATTGTCACACATTGCCGTGTACACATGGGCTGCAGGCATGCAATTCCACTCAGCAAAAGAGTATTCCAGCGTAGGAAATTCTTCACATATTAACTTAATTGCCTGAACATTCTCTGAAGCACTGAGACTAGCTAACATTACGCCTTCATGGATCACTGTCTTGTCATGGTGAAGGGGCTTGAACAACTCAGAGAAGCTATGAGCTATGCCGTGCAGGGCCACCCAAGATAGACAGGTCATAGTGGAGAGTTTTGGCGAAACGTGATCCACCTGGAGCAGGAACCGGCAAGCCACTCCAGTATCCCTGCCAAGAAAACTCTATGGCCTATTGGGAACTTTCCCATAAAACATGTAATTCAGTTGGGTGAAAAGTCATTGAAAGAGATTCTGAATCTTTGTATCTAAGTTTAGAACATTCCAGTCACTTAGGCATTACTGGAAAAAACCTGGCATGCAGATCACTTATTCAGACTAGGAGAACTGAGCATTGTTTGAATAGGAGACAAACTGGAAGCTTTATCTTCTGGCAATCTGCATGACCTCCTGGAAGCTTCTTCCTGGAATATAAGCAGCATTGTTCAGACTCTCTCTCAACTGCTCAGTCTGTCTCTCAAAAAGTATTCATCTTCCCTAGGAAGCAAAATAGTGCAATGGTACCCAGAGAGACTAATTGGGCTGTAACGATAAGACCTTTTGTGTTGCCGGCCCTCCACCATCGAATGCAAGAAATGGACTTCCGTGTCTGTGAGTCTAATGATAGACCAGGTGATGGAGCTCACAAAAACTCTGCCTTCTCTGTGCCTATGCAACACTAATTCTTAAAAAACAAAACAAAACAAAAAATAGCTCTCCAGTGCCATGTGTCACAAGATTATTATGTTGTTTGTCTTTTTGGTATTACTGGCTGCAGGGAACTTGGTTCACACAACTCTCAGAAATTCTTTTCAGGTAAAAGGGGAAAAAAGTATAGGAAAATACTACAGGAAGGAAATTATTTAACCTAGTAAAGTATGTTTTTGTGGAAGGTTTCCTTCCTTCTTTTTTTGTAGCTTTCTTCCCATGAAAAAATAGAGTAGCAATGCACATATTACTCAGGCATCTGGGTGAATGTGTGATATTTACATAATATCACATCAAGCTTATAAAGTAAAGTAGTAAGTTTATGGAATTATTAAATTAGGGATTGTGGTCATCACGGTTCAAAGTATGCAGTTTCTCTTGTGAATAAATAACCACTAAGATCAGTCGCTGACACTTTCTGTAGAGTCACTTTGATAGCCAGGCAGGCATCACAGAACAATAAACTGCCAACCATGAACTAATAAGTTGAGAAGTTTTTTTTTCCTCCCATGATGCAAAAACTCCATAGCTAACTACACAGAGCCATAAAAGTCTTGGCTTTTCATAAAATGCTCCTTAGCTGTGCCTTTCCAGTTAATATCATTGTGAAGTCATGATGCCATCTTGTGGTAGTCCGCTCAAGTGACTTTCTTCCCCATGCTGCACCCTGGCAATCTGTGGTGTTTGTGCGTGTAATTAAATTAGACACAGAATCTAACCTGTCCTCTGTTCTATTCACAGACAGAAGCAAAACCACATGGCAGCAATTCCCCGTGAGTGTGGCAGCTTGAGAAAGTGCTGAAACACAGAGTAGACATGTGCGGAATTGTGCTATTAGTCAGGAGAAAACAACTGCAACCCCTTCCTTGACAAATGCCCTATAGGAATCTTTCTTGACAGTCTCTCTGCTTCACTTACCTTGCCTGAAATTCTACCAATGCTCTCCAGCTGTATATACAGCAAAAAGAAAAGAAAAGAAAGAAACAACACATTTCTAGGATGAGAAGGAGAAACTATTTCCCTCTTGTCTTGTCCCCATAGCTGCCAAGTTTTCCCTTTTCTCGCGAGGAAGCCTATTCAGCATAAGGGAAAATCCCTTTAAAAAAGGGATAACTTGGCAGCTATGCTTGTCCCACCTTGTTTTGAAAATGTGGCCTTGCACTATATTCCACTATTTCTGGAAGTGGATTTTTCCATCGTGTGGAAGCTCAAAAATAATACAGAAATTTACAGTTCGGGAAAGGTAAGGAAAACACAATAAACTGTTTTCTGGTAGATGATTGCTTTTAATTAAAGGAACTGGTGCTGTGCTTTTAAAAAAAAATTATTGGAACTATCTCTATGTTTTTAATAGTTTTAATTCTATCAGTGTTTAATTGTTTTTAATGCTTTTAGCTGTTCCTATATTTATCAATAAGCCACCTTGAGTCCCAGTTAGGAATAATAATAATAATAGCGTTGTCATGCAGCAACTGCCTTCAGCTTTTGTTTCAAGCATCAGCCTTGTAAGAAAAATTGTGCAGGAATCAGAAGCTCAATAATATGACCTCTCCATAACAAAATTCCAAGAAGTGGAGCTTTAGATGAGGATGCCATCTGGCATGAGCTTCACTGGCTGCTTACACTTACATAGGAGTAAGCTCCATTGAACTTTGCAGGGCTTAACTTTGACTAAATGCACACCGCACTGAGCTGAAAATGAAATGAAGATCTCTGGGAACCTTGGGTGTAAATCCCATTGGCAATCCTGCTACATCTTACAAACTTGTAAAGGGATTTACAAGGGGCTTGTAAAAAGAGCCTTGCCTTTTACCCTCCTCAACAAAAGCTGTGCATCACATGTATGCTTTCAGTAAAGCAACATTTGCAATGTGATGCTTGGTTTAAAAGGGGGGAAAATCCTGACATTTCCCCACTGTCTAGAACAGGACATTTTTGCCTTCGTAAAGGTACAGTGGTACCTCGGGTTAAGTACTTAATTGGTTCCGGGGTGCCATTTGTGCCCCGAAGAGTACTTAACCCGAGCGGCAATAGCGTGTGTGCGCGAAGTGCCAATAGAGCGCTTCTTTGCAAGCGTGAAGCGTGCAGAATGCTTCTACACACACACACACACACACACACACATTACTTCCGGGTCCGCCGCATACTTAACCTGAAAGTACGCAACCTGAAGCGTATTTAACCCGAGGTATGACTGTAAAGGTAAAGGTACCCCTGACAGTTAAGTCCAGTCGTGGACGACTCTGTGTTTGTGTGCTCATCTCACTCTATAGGCCGAGGGAGCCGGCGTTTGTCCACAGACAGCTACCGGGTCATGTAGCCAGCATGACTAAGCCGCTTCTGGTGAACCAGAGCAGCGCACAGTAACGCCGTTTACCTTCCCGCTGGAGCGGTACCTATTTATCTACTTGCACTTGACGTGCTTTCGAACTGCTAGGTGGGCAGGAGCTGGGACCAAACAACGGAAACTCACCCCGTCACAGGGATTCAAACCGACGACCTTCCGATCGGCAAGCCCTAGGCTTTGTGGTTTAGACCACAGCACCACCCGCATCCCTTTTTGCCTTCGTAGTTCCCATTAATTGGTTTGCTGCTGATAGCATCAAACTAAGGCTAAACCTTTTTAAAGCTGGAAAATAGGTGCAAGGGGAATGCCAAATTGTTCGGGGGGTCAGTGATGTTTGGGAAGCGGCATTTAATTCTTCCCCATACCATTCCTGAAATTGAAATGGCCTTTCCTCCAAAGCTGCCAACTGTATCCCTGTGAACTAAACTATACTTGTTGCTGCTTTTAGGCTTTGAAATGCAGCCAATCACAGATCTCTGACAGGCTCACACACAAGTCACTTCAGAAAAATAAATAAATGATTTTGTTCCTGTGATAGCAACCCACCTTTTGCCCAGTGTTGAGTGAGGCTGCAATCTAGCCAATATATGGCTAACTTAATCATGAAGCATTCAGCTATTAGACTGTGTGGCAGTTGCCTCAAGAAAAAGAAAAACAGTAAAGAACATCAATTTATATTCAATTAATGTGAAAAAGGATTGTTTTAAGTGCATCCTTCACTTAATACAACTTAACACATAAGAATGTCTAAGTTTGTGCGATTGCTTTTGTTCCATTATACCCACCAAGGTATAAACACGTTTCCTTTCTATTATAAGGTTGCATTCTGAACTAAATGATATTTCCAGAGACTTATCAAAGGCAGCCTTGCATGCATCACATTACAGATAACATGCCATTACCATATCCAAACACCCTCGAGCTCATCTGCCCACACAACTCGATACAGCTAACATTGAGGCAGGAAGCACATTGTGATGCTGCCAGTTGAACAAAACTGAAGATCAAATGCTGAGCAAGGCTCCTTTGTGGAACACTTTGTCTTGTGTTTAAGGTTAATCACAGACACCAGTGTGACTAACATGAGCACGACTTTGCAATCATTGCCTGGGCAATATGACGCAGCAGCTGTAACTCGCCCTTTCAGTATACAGAAGCGCTTCCTGAGGAAGGAAAGGCAGGTAGGAGAGATTAAAAATCAAGTGGATACGTCATAGGATGGAAAAGAAGTACCATGACCAATGACCATATCCTTTTTCAGCTTACCTTTCAATGGGGATGGATGGCTGGATCTGTCCGTTTTGCTTTCTCTCCATTTCTCATTTTTACAATCTTAAGTGAAGTTTGTCACGTTTCCACATCATTTTGTAATTTTTAAAATTTTTAAAAGCCATCATGAAAAATTATCAGCATTTTATAATAGGCACATTTCTATACACGATTTTGCATGTTCGTTTTTTTCAAATATATGCATTTTTTGCATTCTTTCTCCTAATATATGCTCTCTTTTTTGCATCCTTTCTCCTAATATATGCATTTTTGTACACATTGGTTGGTTGGAGAACTGCATCACCAAATCCAGGGAAGTGTAAATTTGAAAAGATACCTGTATTTTGTTTCTCAGAGCAAGAATTAGGTAGGCTTGTTTTAAAACGTAAATCAAATTGAATTCCTCCCCCGACCTCAAGTGTCACAATGCAAAATGGTGGTCAGGAAACACGTTGGCAAAAGAATATATTTACAAGTTGGTGGATATAATGCAAGAAGAGAAATGGCAGCACAACCTTAACATTTCTGCTAATGGGTAATATTATGTATACCCACACACACACACACAAGAATCCTTGAGCACATTTAAGAACAAGGTAATATTCTTTACCAAGAAACAAAAATTATTTGCTCTACTGCAACCAACATGGTCAAAACAACCACACAGGATAAGACAACAAATTTCCCTGTTTTACTCAACGATTATAGGAGCCTCAGATTGCCCTTTCTGGGTAGGGTTAACACCTTGTTATCTGAGCCTTTCCTAAGATGAAGATGAAGGCATAGAAGAAGCTGCAGCTGTTTATTTAAAGGGCTGGTGCTGTTAAAGACACAGGAGCAGAGGTAGCAATCATATAACCGCAAGGATATAGCAGGCTGACCCATCACACAGAGCCCCTCCAGATGTCCTTTATATAGTGATTTCATGATGATTTGTGCTAATGGTGGTATCATGACAGTTAGATGCAATCCTGCTTTGCAGGGGCGTAGCCAGGATCAAAACTAGGGGGGGGGGCAAGCCATGGTCGTTCAGGGGTGGGGCCAAGGCACTGAAGGGGAGGGGCCACGAAGTGGGCAGGGCTAAAGGGCCAGCGGGCCTGATGACATCGTGGCAGCGGCAGCAGCGGCCACCTTGTGCTTCTGGGGCTGGTAGCGTTGGCAGCTACCCTGCTTAGCTGGAGAGGACAGGAGGGTCGGGCAGGCGAGAGGGGGTGGCAGGGCGGGCGAGGGCGAGGCAAGACACGGCCGCAGCCAGGACGGCTCCGAGGTGTTGCTGCATATCAGCATAATATTTCAACCATGGTTCAAGCCCCACCTTAGGAAAAAAATCCTGCATTGCAGGGGGTTGGACTAGATGACCCTTGTGGTCCCTTCCGACTACAATTCTATGATTCTATTGATATATTACCATAGCATATGCGTCATTCTGCTTTCTTGAATTGTCCTACTCCTAGGCATAGCATCCAGCTCCTAGAGGCCTAGGTGCCCCCCCCAATTACTGGTAAATACCGTATTTGAAAGAGTCATCCCCCCATGTTGATGGGCTTTCTATGTGGGGCTTATCTGCCCGCCCCCATATTTTATTAAGGATGGAAGAGGGAGGGAAGGAAGGAAGAAATAGAGAGAGGGATAACTCTGCAGCAAGAGGACAGGAGGGTCGGGCAGGCGAGAGGGGGTGGAAGGGCGGGCGAGGGCAGGGCAAGGCATGGCCGCAGCCACGACAGCTCCGAGGTGTTGCTGCATATCAGCATAATATTTCAACCATGGTTCAAGCCCCACCTTAGGGAAAAAATCCTGCATTGCAGCGGGTTGGACTAGATGACCCTTGTGGTCCCTTCCGACTACAATTCTACGATTCTATTGATATATTACCATAGCATATGCATCATTCTGCTTTCTTGAATTGTCCTACTCCTAGGCATAGCATCCAGCTCCTAGAGGCCTAGGTGTCCCCCCCCAATTACTGGTAAATACCGTATTTGAAAGAGTCATCCCCCCATGTTGATGGGCTTTCTATGTATGGCTTATCTGCCCGCCCCCATATTTTATTAAGGATGGAAGAGGGAGGGAAGGAAGGAAGAAATAGAGAGAGGGATAACTCTGCAGCAAGAGGACAGGAGGGTCGGGCAGGCGAGAGGGGGTGGAAGGGCGGGCGAGGGCAGGGCAAGGCATGGCCGCAGCCACGACGGCTCCGAGGTGTTGCTGCATATCAGCATAATATTTCAACCATGGTTCAAGCCCCACCTTAGGGAAAAAATCCTGCATTGCAGCGGGTTGGACTAGATGACCCTTGTGGTCCCTTCCGACTACAATTCTACGATTCTATTGATATATTACCATACCATATGCATCGTTCTGCTTTCTTGAATTGTCCTACTCCTAGGCATAGCAGCCAACTCCTAGAGGCCTAGGTGCCTCTCCCCCCCCCAATTACTGGTAAATACCGTATTTGAAAGAGTCATCCCCCCATGTTGATGGGCTTTCTATTTGGGGCTTATCTGCCTCCCCCCGTATTTTATTAAGGATGGAAGAGGGAGGGAAGGAAGGAAGAAATAGAGAGAGAGATAACTCATATTTGTGGGTGTCTCTGGATGACGCTGTGATGCTGGAACTCTGCAGCAAGAGGATGGGAGGGTCGGGCAGGCAAGAGGGGGTGGCAGGGCGGGCGAGGGCGAGGCAAGGCATGGCCGCAGCCACGACGGCTCCGAGGCGTTGCTGCATATCAGCATATTTCAACCATGGTTCAAGCCCCAGCTTAGGAAAAAATTCCTGCATTGCAGGGGGTTGGACTAGATGACCCTTGTGGTCCCTTCCGACTACAATTCTACGATTCTATTGATATATTACCATACCATATGCATCGTTCTGCTTTCTTGAATTGTCCTACTCCTAGGCATAGCAGCCAACTCCTAGAGGCCTAGGTGCCTCTCCCCCCCCCCAATTACTGGTAAATACCGTATTTGAAAGAGTCATCCCCCCATGTTTATGGGCTTTCTATGTGGGGCTTATCTGCCCCCCCCCGTATTTTATTAAGGATGGAAGAGGGAGGGAAGGAAGGAAGAAATAGAGAGAGGGATAACTCATATTTGTGGGTGCCTCTGGGTGACGCTGTGATGCTGGAACTCTGCATGTACAGGAGCCTTGTAAGCAGCTTTCTCTCTGCTTGATTTACAGCAGGCACGTCCAACAGGTAGATTGTGATCTACCAGTAGATCACTGGATGTCTGTGGTAGATCACTGGTAGGTCACTGGCACCCCTAAAAAAAGCTCACCCAAAATTTTCCTCCTCCCTCAAAAAAGTTGAACTATGACCTGAAGCCCTAAACAAAAATGGGCCTCCCTCCCTCCTAAAAGAAGCTCAACAAGTTTGACCTAAACCCCAAAAAACAGGGCTTCCCTTCCTTTAAAAAAAACTCAGCAGCTTTGACCTGAACCCCCCAAAAGGGGGTAGATCACCCCCAGTTTTAAACTCTGAGTAGATCAGAGTCTCTTGGGAGGTGGCCACCCCTGATTTACAGTATACAGATGCAGGCGGAGGGGCAGACTGGAACACCAATGCTTTTTATAAACATCACTGTGTCTGTCAAAGCTACAGCCTCCCCCCTTTCTTATTCACTTCTTTTTAGCCTTGCAGAGCCACCTTAGTCATATTGAATCCTCTGAGTCTGCACCCTCATTAAATCGCCAATAGAACTCTTAATGCTCCTGAATGCTCATTAACAACTCCCATTTAAGAACAATAGGGTGAAATGGTCAGCTATCGAATCTTGCCTGGGGATATCTGCTCCATTGTCTTAACTGCTTAACTACTGGTAGCCACTTTGCTTTATTTATTTGATGTGTTTTTGTTACTGCTGTGTCCCCCCCCCCCCCAGCAAGCGGAGACTTAGCTGCTCTTGCTAAAGCAAAGCCCTTTCCACTTCAGTTTTTGGAGGGGAAAAGTGCTGGTTATGGTCTGTAAAATACATTAATTTTTTTGCTTCTAGGGGGGGGCAGCTGCCCCCTCCTGCCCCCCCTGCCTACGCCCATGCTGCTTTGAATGCTGATTGCGCCTGGAAATGTTTTGGGGCAGACATATTTATTTCATTTTCTCTACTTCCTTACACAATTCATACAGCCAACACTCAGCGTTTTTAATAATAATTTGTCCATTTTAAAAACATTCACACTCAATATTGCCCCTGAAACCCTCTGACAGCTGGGAAAGTGGGGGTGGGGGGAAAAGAGACAAAACTTTTTAAAGTTTCCAAGGATTTAAATCTACCCGGCTGCTTCCAAAACACAAGTAACAGCTGCTATACAATTTAGCTGCCACTTGTAGAGCTCATGATCTTGTCTAAGGTACTGCACTCTTGCAATAAGCCAGCCTATAAATCTCAGTGAATGATGGAGGATTTAGGGTTTTACAGTTAAGGAGAGAAGGAAGCTTCTACAGCAGCCAAGGGAGGGGGGAGATAGGGGGAAAGTGAGTGGCAGCAGAGCATGGGTCTTGGGAAAACTCAAAGTAGACAAGGCAACAAATGCTGCTGATCCAATTTCTCTTGCAGAGCTACTACTAAGCAGTTACTGTTTTGGCAACATGCAATTGCCACCATTAGTTTGGCTTTAGTGCAAACCTACACATCTTGGGAACAACAAAATGGGGGTCTATTCGGGGGTGGGGAAATGTCATGTTTTACATTCCTTGTGTGACACAAGTGCCACTGTGAAGATGTTACTTGAGCAGGCATAATCTCAGTGAATCAAAAATCGTGAACAGCTTGCAATCATGTTCTTCTGTGACAATGCTAAAGTGTTGTTGTCTATATTAATATTCATATATTCAGTCTCAGTATAATTCCCTTTTTTACTGATGGAAATTAGCACCTTGAGGAGAACGTATTTCATCACTTGTGCTATTCTCCCTTGGGAAAGAAATCATGTTCAGATTGTGGCAGAAATATACAGCAATGGTCCTATCTATGTGTGTGTTTGCAAAGAAATAAATCCCAACGAAGGCTTTTATGAAGTTTAATATGCCCTAAGATTGCTGCTTAGAACAAAGTCCTCACTGCCACTTGCTCTAGATTTGATCCCCAAAAGATCACTTCCTTCAACACAGTCGCTCTGTTTGTGCTATTGATTGCATTTTTGTGACATACTCTTGCCCTCTGGTGGTCAGTATAAGGTAATATTATTGATGCATCTAACAAAAAACGAGAGGGATGAAAAGGGAAATAACCTAAAACAAAACTCTACACCTGAAACAGAAAATCATCTCAAACATCTTTCACGCTTTAGATCCAACATATCCACATAGTATCCAAAGGGAGTAAAATATTATTGTTATCCCTGATTATGGTAGTGGAAACCCTTATGCTCTGGCCATGTGGAGTTAAGCAGTATATAAATTGTTGAAATGAATAATAATAAATAAAGAGGGACTGAAACCTTTGAGAAAACTACAGCATTATCATGTTGTAACCATCCTGTGTTTTAACAGTCCTCTTGAAAGCCTCGTGGCCTGCAACAAGAAATTGAATGTTCATGTCCTTTTTAGGTCGTTCACAGCTATTGGTCATGTGCACCAATAAAAATAAGTATGGAACCATTTCCCAGTCTTTCCACATTCTGCTCTATCCAGGCCTACAGTTGCCCCTCCAGACTGGGTGTTATTGAGGTATCATTGTCTTCTTCAGGACTAAGGAAAGCATCCCCTGCCACTTTGCTGTCCATCTGCTGAGTTTGGTGCTGTTTCTCTGCAAACTGCACAGCAGCATGTATACTGTGGAAGGACAGAAGCTCCGTATCCTCCATCCCAGTAAGCCAGCCACCTGCCTGGAGTAGGTGCCGCATGGATGGGTTGCAGTTGGCCAGCAGGACCTGGATGCCAACCTTCTTGTAGTCCTGGCGAGTCTCCTTCAGCACACTGAGGCCCACGCTGTCTACAAACTGCATAGCACCACAGTCGAGGATTAAAGTGTGCATGTCTATGGCTGGACCAGGAGCATCTGACACCGAAACCTTTGCAGCGTCTTTCTTGGTGCCCTTCAGGCAGTTAAACTTCACAGAAAAGCAGCTTTCGTTCTTGCCCAGGTTTGCTTTCGCATCAGCCTGTCGCCGCAGGGCAGCAACCAGCGAAGGATTCACTCCTGTTTTCTGGAAAAGTGAACTTTTGAAGTAGTCCTTGTTTGCGTAGTAAAGGGAGGTGTCGAAACGGAAGATCTTGATATTTGCAATGCTGCTGATCTCTTTGTAAGTGAACTGGTCCTCGTAGATATCAGAGTCGTTCACCTTGCCGAGGAGCGTGGCTCGGGGCCTCTGGGTGCGGAAGATGATGCAGAGGAGGGAGAAGCAGACGCCTATGAGGAGGCCCAGCTCTGTAGTGATGAGTAATGAGGAGAGCATGGTGACCCACCAGATCACGGTGTCTATCTTGCTGATCCGCCACATCTTCGGGGTGTCGGCAAATTTCCGCAAGGCCCCCCTGAGGTTAACAATGGTGATCACCCCCAGGATGCAGGTTTGCAGTGAGTAGAAGAGAGGGGCAATCCACAACAATACCAGGAGCAGCACAAACGCAGATACCAGGCTTGAGATCTGGGTACAGCACCCAGTGGATTCCTTAAGCAGGGTCTTTGCCAAGGCTGCGCTAGAGGCAAAGCAGGAGAAGAAAGATGGTACGAGATTCGCCATGCCAATGGCAATCATTTCTTGGTTGGCCCGAACCGGGTAGCCATGCTTCTTGCCAAATATTTCTGCCAGAGAGATAGTCATGGCAAAGCCGATGATGGCAATGGGCAGAGCATCTACTGCCAGGTTTGAAAGAAGGCTCAGATCTGGTACAGTAGGCTGCTTGAAACCAGTGGGAATGGAGCCACATATTTTAGATTTGTATCTCTTGTTGAAGTTGAAGAAATACGAAAGCAGGGTCGCCGCAATGACCACCAGAAGCTCCATCGGGAAAGGAGCCTTCATTTTGTCTCTAAAGTAGTTGTTGATCTCCTTCACTGGCACAATGAGGACCAAAGCAATCAGGCTGGTGACTAGGTCACAGATGTTGGTGTTGCCAATGTATCTGAATATGTCAACCCACGTGAAGATAAGAGAGCCTACTCCATTGTGGCGAGGGATTTTCAGTCCCAGCAGAAGACTCATTTGGGAAGTGAGGATGGTAAGGGAGGATCCAGTCACAAAGCCACTCAGGAGAGGTTCCGAAAGATATACGGATATGAAGCCCAGTTGGAAGACCCCTAGAAGTATCTGAAAGGGAAAGCAAGTTGCATTGATTAATCTGACTGGGTGAAGGTGCAAGAAGCAAATATCAGCACTTGTTCTCTGTTACTCTCTACCTGTTATGAGAAAACCTCCTGTTCTTGTATTCTGGTTCATGTGTATACATGTAAATCACTTACATGCTTAACACCTGCCCCAGCTTAATGTGTGAACTGGCCCCATTGTAAAGCACTTGAGCTTAGAGTAATGCGAGCTGATGTGCCCACTCTGCCAGTGGTGTTTGATCTATCTTACAGGAACGTTATCAGCTGATGCTATTGTCATGTGCGAACTAGATCCACATCTGTGATCACTCAGAAACTATAATAAAGGGAGCCATTCTCTTTGTAACTTCATATCTAATTCCAACCAGAGTTGTATGCAAGTGGCCTCTCTTAGGGGGAGTGATAGGATCATTTCACCAAACTTCTTCAAGAGATGAAGGAATTCTCCAACAGTTTCTTAGGGGTCAGGCTCACCATTAGCCATGGCAGTAGCATAGCTTCTCTTGCTTGCTGGCTCCTTTTGCAGCTGCAGCAGTAACTGTGTTGACAGGTTTGAATATAGAGTTTAAGCACCCTAAACATTAAGAGAGAACTAGTATTGTAAGGATCAGGAAGTTATCTTACCTGGTAAAGCCCAACCAAAAAAGTTAAAGCGGTTGCCACAGTGATAGCATAGCAACTTTTGTCACAGACAACTGTCCCATTCGACGTGGCATTCACCGGTATGTCAGTCTCTAACTGGTATCCTGCTAACGTCAGTTGCCGGTTTACTGATTCCCCAATCATCAGGCAAAGGACTCCAAAAGTCCCAATGCAATTGTGGCGTGAGGTAGCCATGGCAAAGTAGATAATGACAGAGAAAAAGTTTGTGTAGAGTCCATAAATGGGATCCTGACTTGCAAGGAGGGAGTAGGATATGGACTGAGGGATGCCAACTATTCCAACCAGGATGCCAGAGATGATGTCCCCAAGCAGTTGTTCCTTGATACTGTAGCGGGGAAGCCACTCTACAACAGGAAACAGCTTAATGAAGACACCAAGGACACTTTGTCGGTCGCACCCGGAATTCTCCCTGGCTGTCTTGATGAGCTTCTTGACACTGAGACCCGGAGGTTCGTGCTCTTCAAGCTTGACAGGCACATAATGAGAAGATGACTCTGGTGGTGGCAAGCTTCGCATATCAATGCTCTGCTTAGGCATCTGGGTAGCAGTGCCATTCTCCATGGCTCCAAGGTAGCTGAAAGAGGGCAGCATGTGCACTATTAACTGAAGGTACTCCACTCATGCATGATTGCAAATGAATTATTATGAATTCTAATGATGCCCTGTTTCATACTGAGCAAGATTGCACTCACAGCTCAGGCACGGCCATAAAAGGAACCAGCACTGATAAACTTTTGATGCACAGTAGTCCAATCATAAAAGCCATTAATTGGTGGAGCCATTAATTATAAGCGAAGGTCCTCTGCAACTGCAAACATTATGCCATTATACAAAAATACTGGCCAGATATATCCACTGTGACTATGTAAGACACCAGCTGATCTTGTGCTACACAAGTGGTTGTAGGAGAATATGAAACAGGCTTTTAAATAATCTAAAACTCTCCTTTTGCTTCATCAGCCAGAAACATCTGGAATGCGAACTGACATGCCAGACTGAAGGAAGACTATTCCTGACATTTAGTGATAATAACAACCGGAAAGCCCCTTTTGGAATTTTTGTGTGGAAAGGGGAATGAATTAACTTGGGATGTCTGGGGTTGAAGACTGGGGAAATGTTGCCTAGCAGAATGAGGAACAGCTAGATATTACCTTGGAATACTGCTGGATACCATCCTGGAGTGAACACGCTGAATATTTTGAATAATCTTTATATGCATTGTTTATTTCTCGCTTTTCTTTCTTTTTTATGATCTTTCTCTTTTTTTTCTTTTCTTTTTTTTCTTTGCTATGCTTTTGCTTATGTTTTGTTCTTTGATGTCCTCTATTCTGGGTTAATGAAGGTACAGGAAGGTGATGGTTGGCAGGTGAAAGACCCTGTGGGAGAGGCAGGGAGGGGAAGATCTCCCAGGGTGAGCGGCTGGGAGAAGAAAGGGAAGCTCCCAGTGAGAGCTGGGAGGGTCCACCCTTTTCTATGTGAGACAAGAGTGAAGATCTACCTCTGGGAGATGGCTTTGTATATAATTTTATTCTCCTTTTCTTTTTCTTTTCTTTCTTCTTCTTCTGTTTTGTTTTTTTATTTTTATTTAGATTAGTTTTTATTACATTGTATGTTGAGAAGTTTCAGTAAAAATTATATATAAAAAAGAAACACATGTTTAGTGCCTTAGCACTATTTGGCCCATTTTTATCATTTTTGGGGGGGAGGTGTCTCTTGGAATGATTGACATTTGCAAACAATGATAAGTAAATAGTTATTAATAATTTGTCCTATGTAAGTATTCATAGTCTTAGTGGACCTTTTTGTAATTACTAGATCTTGGATTACTTGTAAATAATACCGTAAATACACAAAAATAGTAATTTATGGTTAAAGAAGTTGGCACTTGTACACAGCTTTTCTTGGCTATATAGAAAACCGGCAAACATTTTTTTAAAAAGTGCAACAAATATCACTTTGGATGCTTACTTCATCAAAACATATAATACATCTCATCCCTGATCTCAAGGTCTTTTTAATAAAAAAGAATCACGAAGACACACTTTTTTAAAAAATAAAATGTTTAAACTTCTACTGTCTGCTGCAATTAAAAAAAATGTCTCTTTTGTCACTCACTTGGAGCCACCATTATAGTGGACGGCAGTGTATACATACTGGGGGAGGAGAGACTTTTAAAGAGTTGGTGGATTGGAAAGTACTATACACATAGTAAGTATTACTGGTTTAATTCACAGATTCCCAACCCTCTTGAGTCGGGGGACACATCTAAAAATGTAAGAATCTCATTGGCTCAACAAAATACTGTACACATTTCACAGAAGAAAAGCTGGCAATGCTCAGAACCCCTCTTTCAAAACAGCAGGTAAAACATCTAAACCAGGCATCCCCAAACTGCGGCCCTCCAGATGTTTTGGACTACAATTCCCATCTTCCCCGACCACTGGTCCTGTTAGCTAGGGATCATGGGAGTAGTAGGCCAAAACATCTGGAGGGCCGCAGTTTGGGGGTGCCTGATCTACACACACCCAAAGCACCTTCCCCAAAGACAAAAATAGGGACAAAAAGAGGACAGTGTTTTACCAAGGATAGGTACCAGAAATCAGGCACTGCCTCTGGTAAATAGTCGGTTATGCCTTTCTTCTCAAATGCAAATCACCTCTAGCCTTCAAGCTCATAAGCTATCTTGTCCTGGTGGGGAAAATGAAGCAATCAAACCTATACAATCTCCAAACCTGCAGTGCTTGCTTCTTCCTCCTCTCGAACTGATCCCCAATTCCAGAACAAGAAGACAAGTAGAATTGGATCCCCTTCATTGGCCCTTTTATTGCAGCTCCTGCCCAGCCACTCCAGAGATATATTTTGAAAACAAACACCACTTAAATAGAATATTTTTTTATGGGAACCTGAACTACCTATCAATTATGATTTCAAAAGTTTAAACAGTGATGGATGATAGGACTGCCACGCTCTTCTGAGCTTGTTGGCTAAACAAAAGGGAATTGCTGGTGCACCTTATTGTATCTCTTCACCAAGGGACTAGGTAAGGGATATTGATAAGCTGATCCACTAGCCAGCACACATGGACTCAGTCTACCACCAGTGCTAAGCCAAACCATGGTTTAGTGCAAATGTGCAAGAGTGTGGATTCACGGCCCTTTAGAACTCATACCCAGCTGCAGGAACAGGGAACTTGTGGTCTTTCAGATACTGCTGGGCCAACATGGTCAATAGTCCATGGTGAAGGGGGCTGCAGACCAACAATATCGGGGGGGGGGGCTCAGGCTCCCCACCCATGTCATACTGTAACTTGACCTGTAGCCAAGCTTAACGCATGAAATAGCAACATACTACCTCCCTTTTCCTCCCTTGTTTCCCCCATGTCAAAGTATTAGTTGTAAGTTTCATGGGGTAGCTCCACACCCACTGATGGCAAATAAATAAACCACATAGGGCAAACTAAGGTTTTAGAAGTGGTTCTTTGCAGAACCAGGATTGTACGTGGGGCTTTGAATTTTCCATGACTTCATCCATAGGGGACAGAGAGGAATGTGCAAGTGTGTGTAGGAACTAGCCAGCGGTACGAAGGTCAATTTTACATGAATTGTTCTGTCCGTTATTCCTCTGGCCCCGCCCACTATTGGTATGTCCCCACGCCCAGGCTCCTCAGAAGGGAGTGTAGCCCTTGGGCTGCTGAAAGGGTTTCCCCTGCTCTGGGGGCAGCATATTGTTTAAGACAAACATGTTGACGTGTGGTCAGCAATTTGACCAGAGGGTTCCTTTGAGAAGGTGTTAGTGGACCGAAGTCCTGCTCCTGAAGAGTGCAATTGTAGACCTTGGGGTCTCAAATTTCAGCAGTGCCCTGGGTTATACCAAAATTGGGTGTCCCCCTCCCACCTTCCATTCTTCATCATAGCTGTGGCACCCCCTGAGATGCCAAGGCTCCACACCCAGTGCGACTGAACCGGTCATGTTCCCCTAAATCCACCTCTGAGGAGGGGCAAGATGGCAAACACTCCAACAGAGACAGCTTTCAACCACCCCCCCCCCAGTTGCTGACCTCTGACATGCCTACTTACATCATTTGCACAAAGCAAAGATTAGGTAGGTAGCCGTGTTGGTCTGATGCAGTCGAAACAAATAAACAAATTAAAAAATTGTTCAGTAGCACCTTAAAGGTAAAGGGACCCCTGACCATTAGGTCCAGTCGTGACCGACTCTGGGGTTGCAGCACTCATCTTGCGTTATTGGCCAAGGGAGCTGGCATACAGCTTCCAGGTCATGTGACCAGCATGACAAAGCCGCTTCTGGCGAACCAGAGCAGCACACGGAAACGCTGTTTACCTTCCCGCTTGGAGTGGTACCTATTTATCTACTTGCACTTTGACGTGCTTTCGAACTGTTAGGTTGGCAGGAGCTGGGACCAAGCAATGGGAGCTCACCCCGTCGCAGGGATTCAAACCGCCGACCTTCTGATCAGCAAGCTCTAGGCTCTGTGGTTTAACCCACAGCACCACCTGCGTCCCAGGTGCACCTCTAAGTAGATACCTGAAGAAGTGTCTGAAGAAGTGTGCATGCACACGAAAGCTTATACCAAGAACAAACTTAGTTGGTCTCTAAGGTGCTACTGGGCAATTTTTTAATTTGTTTATTTATTTCTGTTTCCTAAGGTTAGGCTCAAGAATGTCTGGCACATCAGAACTATTGGCCAACAGAAGCCACTTGTCACAGACCACTCCATAAAATGTACAATAATAATAAAAAATTAAAAAAATATAATAGGGTTCCCACACAGGGTTTTCACACATACCTGGTCCAATAGATCAGGTATCTTCAACCTTTTTTCAGAACCAGGACCCACTTTTAACTCAACCATGCTTTTGAGGACCCATTTCTTAATCTTTTACAATAGATTTGCATGATGGTAGTGCTCCTGTTACGGCCCACCTTGGATCAGGCCAGGACCTACTTGCGGTTCCTGATCTACCATTTGAAGACCAGTGCAATAGATTTAACTTTACAAAAGCTAGTCAAAGTCACCAGTTATCTGTCATCAAGGAAATGTTTGTTTTCAGGGCAGTCTTTTAAAATACTGCTTCTGTGTAACCAGTATAAACTTGCTAAACTGTGTAGGTTTCCGTTCTGAAACAAGTTTGTGCAGCCAAGAAGCTGGTACCAACTTGAGCACGACAAGGTGAAAGATAGGGCTCACTTGACAAAGTGTCTTCTTCAGTGGTATGTTTGGAAATATATTTAGAACAAGCAGGTGTCTTAGCCCATTAATGCTTTTGCTCCCTGAGTTGGGTAATGATGAGGACAAATTCTTTCTTGTTATTATTTATTGAATTTATATAATGTCCTATACCTGGAGGTCTCAGAGCAGTTCACAGAACAAAATCAAAATATACAACCACAAAATATATAATCAAAATAAAAACAACAACCCAATAACTCCCGCCACCCCAACCCCCCCCCACACTTTAAAAGGGCATAGGGTATCAATCAAAACAACCAAAGACCTGATTAAAAAGGAACATTTTTGCCTGTTGCCTAAAGGTGTATAATGAAGGTGCCTGGTGAACTTCCCTGGGGAGAGCATTCCACAGACGGGGAGCCACTGCAGAGAAGGTCTGTTCTCGTGTTGCTACCCTCCAGACCTCTTGAGGAGGAGGCACATGAAGAACGGCCTAAGAAGATTATCTTAGGGTCTGGGTAGGTTCATCTGGAAAGAGGCGGTCCTTGAGGTATTGCGGTCCAGAGCTGTTTAAGGCTTTATAGGTCAAAACCAGCACTTTGAATTGGGCCCAGAAACTAATTGGTAGCCAGTGCTGTCGGACCAGGATCGGTATAATATGCTCAAACCGTCTTACTCCGGTGAGCAACCTGGCCGCTGAATTCTGCACTAGCTGAAGTCTCAGAACCATCTTCAGAGGCAGCCCTATGTATAACGCATTGCAGTAATCTAACCTTGAGCTTACCAGCGCATAGATAACAGTAGTTAAACTATCCCTGTCCACAAAGGAACACCAACATACTTAGATAACAGGAGACGGGGCAGGTGCACATCTAACATACTTCCCCTGTTGAAGACTGACAAGTTATTTGTAGAACTTGATTTAAAACCACCACTTTTACCATCATGAAACATGCATATCATGGTGAACCTTTTGGCCTGGCAAGCCAGGTAGTTATCTGTCTCCAACCCTATAGGTCAGGCATCCCCAAACTGCGGCCCTCCAGATGTTTTGGCCTACAACTCCCATGATCCCTAGCTAACAGGACCAGTGGTCGGGGAAGATGGGAATTGTAGTCCAAAACATCTGGAGGGACAAAGTTTGTGGATGCCTTCTATAGGCAAACATCATTGTCGATCCAGCCAGTTCTCCACCTGCCCCACACCTGAAGTCACATCTTATGTCAAGTATGGGGTAGGTGGCCATGATTGGGGTGTAAATGGCCTCATGGGCAAAAGATCTCTGTCTCTTTGGTATCTCTCCCTAATTAAAAGCAATGAAGTTCTCCCCTTGGTCCTTATGCCCATTTTACCTAGACATATAATTTGAACCTGGGATTGGTCCTTTTTTTCTCCAGCCCACCCCTTTGTACAGAAAATGGGACACAAAGCTGAAGTTCCCCCATTTAGCACGAGGCTGGAACTGTTAGGGCTCCTGTATAGCCACAAAAACCCATTGGGGATGCCAGATGTCAAACTTAGAGTAAAGGTAACCGAGAGTGAGGGTAACTCAAGTTAAAGGCTTCTTAAGGTAAGGGTGGCATCAACAAAGCTGTCTCAATATAGTCTGTTTTGTAAGTAAGGGGTAAAGCTCATATAGGCTGCTTATAGTAAAAATAGTACTATGTTGACCCATGCTACTACAAACAGGGCCAGCCCCAGGATAAATAAAAAGCCTAGGAGGGGCACTGTGGTCAGCTTTGCAAAGCCAACTGGAGGGTTTATGGGGCCTGGCACTGGTGTGATGTTGGGGACCCTGCTGCTGCCCTCTACAAGGAGCCATGCATGTATGTATCAAGCTGGGGGCCTTGAAGCCAATATATGATGTGCTTTATTTCTTTTCTTAAACGGAGATAAGGGAATAGGGACTGGGTTATATCTCTCCTGAGCACCTCCTCCAGATTCCAACCCCCTTCTGGCAGAACTTCTTTCTCTTTCCTCTTCTTCTGGTTGTGGCCTTCTCCACTATTCACTCAGTAATGATTCTTCCCTGGATTCACATTACTCCTACACCTTTGCCTTTGGCAACTGCCATGGGAAATTATTCTCCAGAAATCTTAGGTGGCTTTCATTCACCTTGGGTGGTCATTGGTACACAAAAGATTCTTGTTTTCTGAAGGCCTGGGGCAGCTCAGCTCAGTACAGACACTTCCTGTTTGCCACGCTGGCTCAATGTGGGCAATAGATTTAAAAAATCACAGCTGTTGAGCTCTGCTTGGCGCTTCCCTCACTCCCTCAGTTCGGTGCCCTGGGCAACCACCCATCTTGCCCACCTGACTACAAGGACTTACACCAGTGGTTCCCAATTAGCTAATTACTGAGGACCCCCCTATTTTTCAAAAGCCAAGCCATGGATCCCCTACTTTTGAAAATGTTGATAACTCTATGGGAGTTATCTGTGCAAAGCAATTTTTTAAAAATAAAATGTGGGGTAGATCCTAATAAGCAGAGGATTTTAGGTATACTAAAAAACAGATCATAACATTTATATTACCATGCAAAAATGACAAAGATTTTTGGGGGGAGGGGAGGAGAGAAAAATTTAATCAACAAGATAAGTGAGTCCCCTGGCAGGTGATGATGCCACAGACCCCCTGGGTGCGTTCCCCGGAACCCCAGGGGTTCCTGGATCCCTAATTGGGAACCACTGACTTATACAAACAGATAACTAAAACCACCCTTGCTCCATGGTGTGATATCTACCTCATAAATAAACATGCTCCAAGTACATGTAAGCAATGGTTTTTGAAATCAATAAACAAAAAGTGTACATTAATCCTTTGCATTGTCCCCCTCCGCTCAGCTTTTTACAAAGTGTATAATTCTGCAGCAGGAGCCTTCGTCCAGACAGTGTTTGCTATGTGACTGGCCAACTGTTCAAGGGATTCACACAGTCTAAAAAACAAGAAAGCTGGAATGGTGAGATACTGAAATGGAAGCTTATCCTAAGGCCTGTCTGTAGAAAACATCATCTCTAGATAACCATATAGCTCAGGAGTGCAATACCTCAGGGACCACATCTCCCCCTATGAATCATCATCAGAGGTCCTTCTTTATGTGCCTCCTCCACAAGAGGTCCGAAGGGTGTCACCAGGAGAATAGGCCTTTTCTGTGGTGGCTCGTTTGTGGAATGCTCTCCCCAGGCAGGCTCACCTGGCACCTTCATTACATATCTTTAGGCACCAGGCAAAAACATTCTTTTCTCATGCTTTTGTTGGCTAATTGAGCAATCTCTGGCCCTTTAAACCAGAGTGTGTTATTGTTTTTCTTTGTTCTCTATGGTATGTATTTTTGTGTTTTTATATTGTAAACCAGATGAAGGTGTTAGCAATTTCACTCCTCCGATGCTGCAGATGAGATTGTTGTAAATCACATGCCTGTCTGGGACGAGTCTGGGAAAGGAAGACAGTCTTATCTCTTCTGCTGCGGGTACTATTACACTGTACTTTCGCTTTTATTTCTTCCTGTTTGTTCTCAGAGCTGGAGAGAACGGACGCCATTATGCTTTTGTCTGTACATAGTGTGTAAATAAATAGATTAGCTCTACGACAGGCATGTCAAACCTGCGGCCCTCCAGATGTTTTGGACTACAATTCGCATCTTCCCCAACCACTGGTCCTGCTAGCTAGGGATCATGGGAGTCGTAGGCCAAAACATCTGGAGGGCCGCAGGTTTGACATGCCTGCTCTACGATGTCTCACTCTTCTTGATGTGTTATGCCAGAAGACTGGAAGAGAAGGGAGATGCCTTTTCCAGAGCTGCATGTACCAGAGGACCATAGCTGCCAAGTTATCCCTTATTTTAAGGGATTTTCCCTTATGCTGAATAGGCTTCCTCGCGAGAAAAGGGAAAACTTGGCAGCTATGCAGAGGACACTCAGAGTTTGGGGGGCTTGCAGGCACCCCAGGGCATTTTTTCAATAGAAGGGAGGTATAGAAATTTAATAATAAAGAAAAATAATACTTTGTATATGTTCAAAGTGGGTTTTTTATATGGAAAAAATATCTAGGTATGCAAAGGAAAGGGAAAGGGCCTTTCCCAAAGGATTTTACATATATTTAAGGGACGCGGGTCTAAACCACTGAGCTTCTTGGGATTGCTGATTGTAAGGTTGGCAGTTTGAATCCGTGCGACAGGGTGAGCTCCCGTTGCTCTGTCCCAGCTTCTGCCAACCTAGCAGTTCGCAAGCATACTAGTGCAAGTAAATAGGTACCGCTGCAGCAGGAAGGTAAACGGCATTTCTGTGCGCTCCGGCACTCGTCATGGTCCTGTGTGTGCCAGAAGCAGTTTAGTCATGCTGGCCACATGACCTGGAAAAGCTGTGTGTGGACAAATGCCAGCTCCCTCGGCCTGAAAAGTGAGATGAACACTGCACCCCATAGATCCCTTTGACTGGACTTAGCCATCCAGGGGTCCTTTACGCTTACCTTTACCTACATATATTTAAGTGTACAAAGCATCTAGAAAGCCTGTGTGCGTGCAAAAGCAATATTGTCCATATTATTAAACACCCAATATGGGTTCTGCGATGTCACAAAGATTAATTTGAAGAAATTTGGGGAGTCAGTAGATATGAATTAGTCCTAATGCCCACTGGGCAATAATGTTACTAATTAACTGTGCATAAATTCTGCATCTAAGAATATTATAGACTAAGGGTGCTACCAGATTGCCACTATTTGGGGGTGGGATTCCATCACATCCAGCAAATTCAGGCTGCACCATTATTTTTATGGTTGAGGATTGGTTTTCAATTGTTTTTGATGTTGTAACCTGACCTGGTGAAGGCCAGGTAAATAATAACAACAATAGTAACAACAACGATGATGATTTGGAGCTCTTGTGAAACAAACTGGCTCCCTCCCCCAAAGACTGGGTGTTTGCCATCTAACCTCTCTGCAAACAATTCAGGCTTGTCTGGAAGCAGCCTAAAGTTGCACACTCTTATTCTGCTCTGTATTTGAGCTGCATATCAAAATCGGTCATGTCATTATGGAGGTTATGCAGTTACTGAGTTCTTGATATACTCAATAGAACAGACAGTCAATTGAGAAGTACAAAAACACATTAACAGAGTTATAAAATATATTTTAATAGCAAAAATATTTACAAAGCAATCTTATGAAAATAGATACAAAATTCATTGTCCTGCTCGAGACTTTTAACAAAAGATGCTAGTATTGTATCTTAGCAGCTGGAGCTTAACATTATAGGAAACATGCTTGGGCACACTTTGTGATTGTTGCTTTGTTTTGTATTTTTGTACTTTGGTAAGTCTTTCCCCAATTAAAAAACATATAGAGCTACCAATAAAAAGCAGCCATTTCACAAAGCCATATTTGGTCACGATGCTACATCAATAGCAAATTTGGTTTTTTTAATTCCACAAGACGTTCCAACTTAATGTTTTCTGGATAACATAGCCAAGAGGTGTAACCAAAAATAATAACACTTCGATATTGCGTTTAATTCACATGGTGGGTATTGCGGGCTGGGGGGTGTACTCTGACAGCCCTCCCACCATAATCCTTGCAGCTCTGTGACAGTGTGGTGAATGTGACTTAGGGTTTGTCCAGATGGACAAGAATGCAGGAGACCAAGGTAATATCTCTCCCATTGTCTTCCTATTTGTGCTCACAAATGCCTGTTACTTTCTGGTGGCTCATTTTTGTAGCAGAAGTAAAAAAAGACGGGCATTTTCAGATGCCAGCAAGCCCAGCTCCTTCTCGTGGTATAAGCAACCACATACATAGTCAGACCTAACTAATTAAAGGCATCAGTGGAGAGGGGAAAAATACTTCCGCCTGTATTTATGGCCAGGAGCTAGACAAAAGGGAAGGATGTAATAGAGGTTCACTTAAGTGATTGTTGTGTGTATAGAAACAAATGCTCAAGGCCTCAAAACAATGACGATTTCTCGAACGATGCTCAAGGCAAATGTAACATTCAAGTAAAGGAGATCTCTTTCAAACTCATGGGGGATCATTCATCTATACTTGATATGTACCGTAGGTATATACAAATAGTGTCTCTGTGTGTCCCAGTTATTTGTTAGAGTAGCAAAGTGATAGACTATAACTATGTTATAAAAGTAGTAAACATTTGGTTCATAGCAGATTGCATTTCATAACAATTTTGTAAAGTACAAAGATCTAATTCACATCATGCTTTTTGAGATTGGCTTTATTGTATTTTTTTTCTTTGGTTTGGAATCAGTGCTTGAAATTTGAGGCAGGTGTCTCCTTTTGTAATTGAGTGATTTGGCGAACAATGGAAGGAGTTGGGGAGGGGCTTGTGGATTTCACTAAGAGCTCCCTCTAATTTGAGAATCTCTTAATAAGACAACTTGTCCATTTACTCCCGGGGGCGGGGTGGAACAACACAGGTTGGCTCTATTTGATCAATGCCAGAAGAACCACCATCCATTTCTTGGAGTATCATAATAAATAATGGCTGTTGAAGAGCAAACAGGTAGAGTGTTTGCTAAGCTAAGTTGCATGCATGTCAGGAACAAATATCACTTAAGAAAAAGAAACCCTCTCACAAGTCTCTTTCCTTTTTCAAAAACACATTCACAATAAAATTAGATATTGAGAAATCTATATTGTGCAATAATGCCTCTCCATAAAAATATCCTTAACATTTTTGTTTCATAAATATTTCACATACAACTCTTCAGTTTAGAGGGAAAAACATCAAAATCCTATTATCTTTGATGTCACACACACAATACTAAGCCTCTGGAAATTTCAGAGCAAATATTTTCATAGCTCACAACTGTTCTTCTAAAATAACACATGCACACACAAATCTCTGCCATGTACCCTGAGAAAACAAAAGATTTTTTTCTAACAGACCTTTCAACTCAAGGTATCCTATGATATGTAAGTGAATAGCCCCGTAAGTGATGGAGGGCTGATCAATTCTATACTCACTGTGGTATTTCTTTTAAAGGAAAGCCTTGGGACATTACTTTAATTTCAGAAAGCTGTGACCGCTTAATACAGATCATTATAACATTTCACATTATGGATACTAAGCCAGTAAATTGTCTTGAATATTCCAGATGCAAAAACAAAGTCAGTTTTCACCTTAGAGTAGCATTTGAATTATGATGGGCTAATTCTAATGGTGGATTGGGATGAAAACTTCCCTATTTTTAAAGTATTTGCATGGCTGCAAGATTTACACAAGTTACAAAATTTAGTATTTCATGGTGCAGTTTGGGTTACTTTGGTGCATAAGCTCGATTACTATTTTCAAAAGAACAGAAACATCCAGGTCCTAAGGCTTAAAATGATCATCTATTATTTTGAAGTGAGATTTAATTTCACACTACTTAAGAGGCTTTGAGCTTCATAGTAATAGGGCATTCTGGGCCCTTAACAACAATGTATTGTAAAGCAAAAGCAAAGCATGCTCCTGGCAATCTTCCACACTGTAAAACACTAAGCGCTCAAAATGAGAAAATTCTAAAACATCCCTAAGGGCCAATCCTGGAACTCACAAGGGAAACAGAGCTGCTGCTTCCTAATGTTTCCTCTTTTTGGGAATGCATAGTGTAACACAATGTGAACACAATGTCACAGAATAACATCACATCACACATTGGCCACATTTACATGTTACAATGAGTGAGAGTCGCCCCCCCTTTTATTACTTATCATGGCTTCTTGCAGGGTTTGGCAAGCTTATAAGGCCTGTGGGCACATTTACAAACTGGAGAAACTGTCACAGACACCACTCTCACACCACAACCAAGCATGTGCTGCAACTTATTCCACTGGATGCAACAGAATGCTTCTTTCAAGCCAAATAACAGCAGGGGGAGGAGACCCTGTGGGTGCCATGAAAGCCTCTGTGGGCACATTTGGACCCACAGGTGCTGCGTTAATAACATCTGGTTTATTGTGAACGATCAGTGTGTTGGCACATGCTGCCCAAGTGCTGCCACTTGGCAGAAGTAAGAGAAAAAGCAGGAAAACTCATCTTCCTGGTATGTCCAAACCAAAGATCGTTGCTTGTTAATCTCTCCCCCTTAAGCCATGATTACTAGTCAATGTTAAACCCTGGCTTATTGTGGCATGTGAAAGAGGCTGATTGTGTTATGGGACAGAAGAGATGAAGAAGCACAGAAAGGTAGCTGCTCCTAATCTTTTAGTTCCAGAAAAAATATATACTATGATCGCAACTTATGCACGTTTTAAAATGTGCGACTTCAACTTTACATGGTTGAAATCACACAAATGATAAGCAGAGAGGACAGAAAGCTCCATCTTTGCAGGGTTTTCTCGGAACAGAAAGAGGTTTTCAACTCTCAGTCTTGCTTATGGGGCTCTGGGAGGCTCACACAAAATCCCATGGGAATTCAGATGACCCCGCTTTTGCATCTCGGAGAGAGCATCCCCAGAGCCCAGCGAGCAAGATGAAGAAGAAGGGGAGGGGAATGCTGTCAACTGAAACCACTTGAAATGAGCAGCTTGCTAGGCTGTTCTGCCTTCTCTCCCTTCCTCTCAGGTCAAGGTGGTTAGAAAGCAGCCATCAGTTGGAGCAGGAAGCACACACCACTTTGTGCAATACATTGTATGTAGCAGAATACAAAATAATATGATATAGCATCATCGATTTGTATAGCATGAATTAAGTCACAGAGCACGCCCCTTTAAAAGTGCTTTGAACTGTCCCCAAATCAAAAGATATATTAAACATAGAAAGACATAATGGCTCCATTTACTGTCACATATTATGCCTTTTTTTTGGTAATAAGCTACCTGCTGTTGTTTTTGCCAAAAAAGCGAACATAAAATGGCATTAGACACACAATGTAACTAAAAATTCTGTTTATCTGATTAAAAAGAGGAAGTGTTTCAATCAGGAACAGTTGCACACACACTTCTGACTAAGTATTTATGCTTAGAGTCTTGTAAATGCCCGATTAAATTAACACCACTGTAACTTACTAAAATTGCACACATAGTTCAAGAAGTAAAATCTGTCAAGTTATAAAATGCCAGCACTTATGGTGCATTAATTACATTAAGAGCAACAGAAACTGCTATAAACAGCAGCTGTAATATGAGAAAAGATAAATTAAGAGATATTTTAAGTTTATAAGTGAAGCTCTGTGGATATTAATTTCCATAATGCCCTGCTGTTAAAATACAGAAAAGTGCTAAAAATGTAATACTTCTTGTCACTCCAGCTGGCAAAGACCATAATAGGACCTTTTGGCATTAAAAAGGCTGAAGTCTCAGCGGGAGAAATCTGTATTGTTCAATTAAAAGTTCTTCTGCTTGATGAAAACTTGCATATTGTTGAGCAGATTGTACAATCTCACACACAAAATCTGGCTCTGTAAAGGGAATTGCCGCATCAAGTAGAACTCACATGCAAAACAAGGCCATGAAGTCAGGATCAACAGCTCCGATTTACATACAAAGCCACATTAGTTTGGCCCAGAAGCAGGAGCTGAACTTTGAAATGGGAAAAGCAGCCCTCTCTATCTTGGGATGGGAAAGGTTACCTCTACGCCAACTCTTTGAGACTTAACCATGATGCTACATGCAGATTGATAGCAAAACAAATTGAGTTCAGCAACACTGCAGATTTGAAGGGAAGAGCCTGTCAAGCCATTCATTTTTCTAGCTGTGTTAATTCCAATATATGGTGGTCTCCTAGAATTTATTTTTAACCCAAATCAAATCAGGACATGCAGCACACTTAACTGGGACATGTGGATCATCATAATGAAAGTAATACAGTCAAGAAGGAATGGAAGTACTTGAATGATTATTTAGAAAGGCAAGGTTCTAATGTAAAAATTTGGCTGTGTCTAGAATGACCTCATGAATGGAAAAGGGGAAATATACATATATACATATTTATATATTAAGATGAAAATAATACTGAAATACAGATAAAATAATGAAATGTGAAAGGAAGTGTTGTGAGAGTGATGGAAGTCTATTATTACTATTATTTTGTAAGATTATTGTATTGAAATATTATACTTTTCTTTATTCTTTCACCGACTACTTTTCTTTGCAATTCTTTTTCTTTTCTGTTTTTCTTTCTTTATATTATTCTTTATGTATGGTTTGGTATTCCTCTGCAAAGGGCACCAAGCCAAGGGGAGAACAACAACAACAATACCTCAATTTTACAGGTATCTAAAATTTTGAGGGGTGCCACATTTTGCCCTCGCTCAGGGTCCAGTCCTGATTTATGGAAGACAGAAGCACTACTGCCTTGAAACTACTTCTCATCTTAAGTTTCGGAAGTTACTGGTGTACTCCTGCATACAATTCTCATACTTCTATACAAAGCATGGGAAAGAGTCATACACCTATATACCTGTTTCCACAAAACGGCTGACAAAATACGCTCACATCCCTTGGAGGAAAATATCTCAACTTTGGAATTCCTGTCTGCAGTGCGGCCATAAAAGCACAACTCCGCTGTTGGGAAAAAGTCGCGATCCTACCTTAAACGCAATACTTCTGTATGAATTTGGTAAATGTGGTGGGAAACTACAGCAGGGGTTATATGTTGTGTAGGTGCTACTTCTGAATTTTTATTACAAAGCCTCCTAAAGAGGGAGCCCCTATGACACAGAGATTGAATAGCTGCTGTTTCCCTCACCAAGTGAATGGAAATTATATTCCTATGAAGGAAAGGAAATGGTGTCACAAGGAGGAACTGTCAGCATCCACAGATGACTTGCCTGAACCACTTTAGCCCGTTGTATCTCAGGGGAATTAAGCCAGTGGGCTACCCAGCTTCTGCTTAAAGAGCTCTCATGAGAATCTATCAATACAGTCTATTCCCCTGCTGAAGGGCTCATACCATCAAGAAGTTCTTCCTAATGTTTCGTCTACATTATTTTTCTTGAAATTTGAACTTCTTGCTTCAGGTCCTACCCTCTGGAGGAAGAAGTCTGCTCCATTATCTACACAACAGCCCTTCATGTATCTGAAAGTGGCTATCATATAACCGCTTAAACATCTCTTTTCCAGTCAAAGACACCGAACTCTTTCAATCTCTCTGTATAGGACGGTCTCCAGGCACTTCCCCATCTTGGCCACGCTTCTCTGGACATGTTCATTTTTCAATATCCCTAAATTGCAGTGCCCAGAACGAGACACCGTATTCCAAGTAATATCTGAACCAAGCAGAATAGTGCAACCTAGAACTATGGTATTTTCACCCCTTTTGAAGAAGGGGAACATGTCTCCCTACCTATTTTCTTGCTCACTGGAACGATGCCTAATTGTGCCTTCAAAATCACTCTTCTAAAATTTTCTCCTCCTCCAATATGTTCTATCCATGGGATTGTACCTGGTATTTCTTTAAACTAGTAGAAATCAGAACAGCTGGCTATGTTCAGCTTTTCCTTTCCTCAGTCTCATGAATCCCTAATTTGTTTTGTTTTTTGTTTTTAATTACTGTATGCAAGATTATCCTCACTCCAAAACAAAACGAAACCCCTCATTGCAATTGAACATGCACATTCCCAATCCAGTATTTAAACAGCTCCACCATCACTAACACGTGATGGAAATAAATATTTAACTTAAAAGTGGCTGGAAAGGTTTTTTTTATTTCATTCTCATTTGCTTATATTTTACATACCTAACCTGCAAGAACTTGAAAACAACCAACTGATCTTGTTTCTGCAAAGACATTTGGGTCATGCACAATAAAAAGTGCAAAGAAACTCTATCCTTGTAGAATAGTTTACCTTATGTATTATGTAAAAGCAGTTAGCTGACAAAGAAAAAAAAACCTACTTACAAAATGTCCTGTAACCCGCTCCGATTACCCTGCAGCCACCATCCATTGGGTTTCTTAATAGAAGGGTCAGTGCTTTATTTACCAAAGGAATGTCTGAGAAGTTGATTAAGTATCCAGGTTGTTTCACACACTATGAATGACACAACCAGAACCCTCAGTTATGAAACAGCTAACATGTTCTTTCCATTGTTTATAGTCCTAGTAAAGGCACTTATGATTGGCATTAAACAGCTGAAAGTTCTGTGCATTTTCATATCAACAGGTTAGAACAGGACATATATTTCCCCCCCCCCCAAGTAACTTATCAGACAGATCAAGGGGTAAGTCAGCAAGCAACTGCTCTCCCCTGAATTGTGCAGAATGATTAGTTGAAACTACGGTACAAATTTGATCAAATGGCACAAGCTTGGATCTTAAGGTAAGCCTTACTACTGCCTAGGCTCCCTAAAAAAGCCTCTTCACAGTACCTGGGGGTCCTCCTGAATAATGTGAGAGCCTGCTGAGGGAGGGGAGAATCACCTCATATTGGGCAGATTTCCACTTAATCTTAAAATATTCTCTCCTTCCCCAGCAGCCCTCAGTGCCTCATCCACTTTGTTCAGAAGGGGCTCCTGACCCTCTGTAAAAAATTTTGAAGGGACCCAATAAGCAAAATAGGACAGAAAACCTTCCTTCCATTAACTTCCTGTCATTTAGGATACAAACCATATTTATTATTTCAAGGCGGGGGGAACCACCCAGAAAGGCGGCACTATTTTCATACGCCAAAGTGGTCTTCAAGGAGAGGCGAAAAATTGGGGACATGAAAACACTAAAAGGAGAAAGGGGTGTGACTATGAGGCACATCTGGTGTTAAAGTGTATTTGTTCTGCTTGTCTGTCACAAGAGCTTGTGGACATAATAATCCACCTTGCCTCTCACCTTCTTAATGTTGTGTCCAAAAGAGCAAAATTAAAGCATCAAAACTTCTTGTATGATCCTATACCATATGAATAAAAAATTAGCCCTTTACTTCTGTGTGAGTGTATGCCCAGCATTCATTCTCTCACACACAAGTCTGCCATTACCTGAATTTGGCTAATATTCACCATTCACTCTTTAGTGAAATTAGGTTTCGGAGGTGCAGAGCCCAGGCTGCCCATGAGCACACAATGCGTATTCCACAGCTTGGTGCACACTATGGAAGAGGAATTGCTCCTCCCCCTTTTTAAGGTACTCCCCTCGCTCTAGGGATTCCCTCACAGAGGGATTGCAGTGAGCCAGCAGCACTTGGATGCCAATTTCCCCATAATCCTTGTGAACCTCCTTGAGCGTGTGGATCCCTGCTGTATCTAAGAACTGCACCGCACAGCAGTCAATCACTATAGTGTGACACTCCAATGGGTGAGCGACAAGCTGTACTGAGATCTCTGCCTGGTTTCCGTTGGCATTGACCATTTTCTCACTAAGCTTTCGCTTTTCCGCTTTTCTCTTGGCTGCCAACTCCCACAGAGGGTTGACTCCAGTCTGCTTGTACAGCATGGACTTGAAGCTCTTTTTATTAGCGTAGTAGATGGGTGCTTCAAAACGGAAAACCCTGATCCCTGGTTTTGTCTGAAGGTTCCTATATTCAGGAAGGGGTTCATAGACTTCAGATTCTGGCACCCAGCCCAATAAGTGCCCTTCTGGCCTCTGCGTCCTCATAATGACACACAGCATTGAAAAGCAGACCCCAATCAGAAGGCCAAGTTCAGTACTTATCAGTGCTGAAGACAACATGGTGACGAACCAGATCACTGTGTCCACTTTGCTTAACCGCCACATTTTGGGCAGGTCACTGAATTTCCGCAAGGCTCCTCTGAGATTGACAATGGTAATGACCCCTAGCACACACTTCTGGAGGGAATAGAACAGGGGAGCAATCACAAGGAGGACTAACAAGATGACCAAGGAAGACACAACACCGGAGATCTGAGTCCTGCAGCCTGTCGACTCTTTGACAAGTGTCTTGGCAAGGGCTGCGCTACTAGTGAAACAATGGAAAAAAGAGGGGATGATGTTGCAGAAACCAATGGCATACATTTCCTGGTTGGGTTTAACTGTGTAGCCATGCTTCTTGGCAAACATCTCAGAGAGAGATACTGTGATGGCAAAGCCAATAATGGCTATGGCTAGGGCATCCAGAGCCACACTGGGAATCAGACTCCAGTCTGGCGATTGCGGTGGCAAAAACCCAGTAGGAATATGCCCAGAAACACTGGAGTCATATTTCTCTTTTAGCTTCCCAAAATGAGATGCCAGTGTGGCTACCACCACCACCACCAACTCAGTGGGCAGGGGCGCCTTAAGTTTGGATTTGTATCGCTCATTGAGCTCTTTAGCTGGGATAAGAACAAGAAGGCACAAGCAGCTGGTGATGAGATCGCAGAAGTTGGTCTTGTGGATGTTTCTGAATATGTTCATCCAAGTGGTTATCAAGGAACCAATGCCGTTGCTACGGGGAATGTGTAAGCCCAAGAGGTATTTGGCTTGTGAGGTAAGGATGGTGAAGGAAGCACCTGTAACAAATCCACTGAGCAAGGAATCAGAGAGGTACACAGAGACAAAGCCCACTTGGAAGAAGCCCATGACAACCTGAAAAGAAATGCACAAAAGATCAGAAGGCCATTTTGCAACACAAGACGGAAGAGTATGACTAGACAATGCATACATTATTTCAGTCAAAACTATCAGTTCATCACTATCAGTCATGGTGGGGGACCAGTTAAATCGGTTTGTGTTTGTTTCAAGTTCTTTATCAGAATTTCTTTCTCTTTTTGGCTTTTTTTTACTAACCTTTTTGAATTTGCAGGTTTTCCTCTCTCCAATATTTTATTTAAAATTTTCAAAACAGGGAAGTGTGTACATATGGGTCTGCACATGTGCATATTAAATTGGGGCTGATGATTTTCTTGTAAGGAATGCATTTTAAATTATTTAGTTATGTGTGTCTTTAAAGGTAAAGGGACTCCTGACCATTAGGTCCAGTCGTGACTGACTCTAGAGTTGCGGCACTCATCTCACAGTTTTGGCCGCGGGAGCCGGCATACAGCTTCCAGGTCATGTGGCCAGCATGACTAAGCCGCTTCTGGCAAACCAGAGCAGCGCACGGAAACGCCGTTTACCTTCCCACTGAAGCGGTACGTATTTATCTACTTGCACTTTGACGTGCTTTCGAACTGCTAGGTTGGCAGGAGTTGGGACAAAGCAACAGCAGCTCACCCCATTGCAGGGATTCGAACCGCCGACCTTCTGATCAGCAAGCCCTAGGCTCTGTGGTTTAACCCACAGCGCCACCTGCGACCATGTGTGTCTTTACAGTGTTATTAAACATTAATTTGAGTTCTGATGCCACAACAAAGTTTTGACTATTGTGATGAGTTGGCTGGATCAAGCCTGTGTTAGACCTGGGTGTTGGTTAATCAATGTAATGAAGTAGCCTGGGTATGTGGGTTGGTCGGGCGTATGCTTCCATTTTAGGTTAACCACTGCTAAACATCACAGCCAAATCACAAACTGGGGTTAATCTTAAATTTGGTTTGTTGAAACAAGTCAGCTTCTTAACTATGGTTTGAAGTTGCCGTGTTTCAACAAACCATAATTAAAATTTGTCAGTTTAGTTCATACAACACAGTAACCTGCAGTTAAACTAAAACAGAAGAAATCTTTCAAGCTCCTCTTCTCAGCCACCTCAGGACAGGTGGGGGCAGTATTTAAGCCCCACAGTAGCAACTTTTCATTTCCCATCAACTACATTTAGCGTTTCTGTGTGCTGCTCTGGTTCGCTAGAAGTGGCTTTGTCATGCTGGCCACATCACCTGGAAGCTGTACGCCGGCTCCCTCAGCCAATAACGCAAGATGAGCGCCGCAACCCCAGAGTCGGTCAGGGGTCCCTTTGCCTTTACCTTACAGTTTAGCATTACATCTGAACCAATCCATCAAGGTAAAGGGTTAAATGGGGATTGGAATCTAACTATTTTTTTGCAAAAACAAAATCCCAAATCACCATGCATATGCTTAATTACGAGGCTGCATTGAAACTTTGGTACCAGTCTGTCACCAACCTCATCTTGGAAGGCAATGAGAGGAAAACTACAAGAAGCCTATAAAACAGATGCCCTTTGGATTGTCACCTCTTACCTGGTAAATGCCAGCAACAAAAGTCACCGTGGCTCCAACACTAATTGCATAGCAACTTCTGTCACATAACAAATGTGATGTCTCATTCGCAGTCAAAGGCCCCAGTGTGCTGTTATTTACGGAACCATGCATGTCTGAGTTATAACTACTAGGAACGTCTGGTGCCAAATCATACCCAGCTCTCTGTACTTCACGGTCCACTACTTCTCCTATCATCAGGCACAGAACACCAAAAATGCCGACAGAGATGTGATGAGAAGTTCCAAACAGGAAATAAATGAGGCCTGCAAAGAATGACGTATAAAGGCCATAGATAGGTTCTTGGCCAGCCACCAGAGAATAGGCAATGGACTGCGGAACCAACAAGATCCCCACGATCAAGCCAGACATTAAATCTCCCAAGATGTTCTCTTTCAGGTTGTACTTGGGGAGCCATTTCAGCACTGGAAGGAAGCTGAAGAGCAGGTCTTTGGCAGCAGCTGGGGTGCAGGTGCATTTTTTCTTCACTTTCTTCAGCACACGTGCCTTGATATCTGTGCTCTTTTCTATACGTTCCAGGCAGATCCTGGGACGGCTCTTTGCTGTGCCATCATTTACTTCTGCCATCTCAAACCCTGAATGGACATGATTGGCTTCTGCTGCCATCTTCAGGGCTCACTAGAATGGTGGGGAAACAGAAGGAAAAGAAGACAGACTTATTATTGAACCGACATACAGATTTCAAGCTTATTAAAGCAAACACAACAAACTATCTGAAAAAACTAACAACTTACCAAAGAAAACCAACAATACCCTAGCATGGGGCAGCAGTAGCAGCAGCAGCAGCTCTAAGCCTAAACAGTTCCATTGATACACAGGAGACATGAGAGTCCCCTAGGGAAGCAGACTTTGCCACTGACTTCAGTGTTGGGGCCAGGTACACGTGTACAGTGGGCGAAGGCAGCAATAGAGACATCTTTAATCTAGTGTTAGAAATTCCCCAAGCTCCAGGCACATTTTGCAACTGGCACAGGTCCAATTGCAACCACATGGAGATCTCTGCATGCCAGATTGGCGACTGACATCTCTATCTGGCTGGCCCCTCCAGCTTAAGCAGGTAAGCGGAATAGCTTATTTATTGCATTTATATCCCACCTTGTCAGTTTTGTCTCTTGCTTCTATGGAGTTCAGGCAGGCATACACAGAATACTCTCATTTTTATCCTCAAATGAGGTAGGTTAGGCCAAGGGCCACTGATTGTTCCAAAGCCATTCAGCAACAGAGCCAAGTAGGGATCTGGGTTTGGGTTTCCAAAATGAACACTATGCAACACTGGTAGGAAGGGGGCGAAAAACCCAATCAATTTGTGCAGCTGAAATTAAACTACTTTACAACAAGATTTGTATTGGCTTTAAAGGTTATGACTGACACCTTAAATCTAGCTTTCTAAAGGGATTCACAATTCCAAAATCAAGGCTTCAGTGTTGAACATGACTACCTGTCCTGTCTCCATGGTCATTTTTTCCTACCCAGCATGCTCCCTGTCCTTCTCTTTCTTTACCCATACACCTCTCTGTTACAAAAGCAAAACTATAATATAGGCTGCATCTCAGCTCAAAGGACATTTGGGCCACTTCTCTCCACACACCAAAGGGAATAGTGTAGCCTCAGTATAAAGCCCTATATTTCAGGGGCTGTGGAGGGGGAGCAAGTAAGAACAAGTCACTGAGCCAAATATCAGGTGGCTGAAAGGTATGAGCCTTGACTCAGTTCTCTCTGGGTCAAGAAGATGAAGTTAGTGGTCAGCTTCTCAAGCATCCTTCATAACCACTTTTGTTCACTGCCCTACTCAGCAAGACCAAATGACATGACCAGAGACCTCAAGAAAACAATACCATTTTAAGAAAGAATATTAAAGGAATAGTAGCAAAGTGAGAGTAAAAGGAAGACTGAACTTTGGAACTATTTGCAGACGTTCTTTGCAATATTTGCACTAAGTCATGCCTTACAATGCTCTTATATTGTGATATGTGAGTCACCGAAAGCCCTCTTGTCCAGGATGGAAGAGAGTCAAAGTAAACTGAAAATGTATAGAGCTGGCCAAATCAGGTACAGGTAGATGAGTGTCTTCCCACTTTCCTTTCTCTGCAGCAGATCCTTGCGTTGTGTCAAAGGCTGCTTATAAAGTTTCCTTAGGAATCAGGAGCATATAGTCCACTGTATCACCATTATCAATTACATTTATATTCCACCTTTACTGAAAGGCATTCAAGATGGTGTACAAGTTCTTCCCCCTCCCATTTTCCCCCTTACAACAACCCTGTGAAGTAGGTTAGGCTGAGAATTTGGTTACTGGCCTAATGAACTTCACAGAAGAGTGGGGATTTGAACCCAGGTCTCCCTTGGTCATAGTTCAGCACTCTAAACACTTCAGCACTCCCAATCCAGAGGTAATGTGGTACACTCTGAATGCACAGTGGTGCTTCCAAAAGTGATCTCTTAACACAGTGTGCTGGAGGATTTGAGTCCTCTGGATTCAAACCTCTGGATCTGACTCCACATCGCCACAGTATGTTTAGCAGTAAATCATACATGTTACATTTAGGAGGCTCACTAACATGGGTATTCATATTTGAAGTCCTCTTCAAATACGAATTAATAGTCAGTGTAGCTTCTCAGACAGCCTGGAAGCTATGATTAATTCCAACCAGAGTGCCTGTATTAAAGAGCCTTTATTCTAGCTTAGTCTAGACTGCAGTAACAGACTTCTATCCTAAGAGGGGGGGGGGGAATGGCTTGTGAGAAAGCTGCCTGGCACTGAAGTTGGCTTGCTCACATTACACTTCAGTATGTACCAGTATATTTTCATTTTGGAGAGGAGAAGTATCTTTTTTGGACAAGCAGTTATAGTTTATAACAGTATATGGCCAGTTATAATCACTTGGGCAGCTATGGTTTTATACTTTCTCTACAGTGTACAAACTGTCTTACAGCTTTTGTCAGTAACTTTTAATTCCTAAAGAATGAAAGTTAAGTTTAGCTAAAAATTTCACCCTTAGAATTAGCCCTGAGTAGCCTGAGCAATGTTAGCCGGAAAACACCAGGACTAAGAAGTCCATGTGATGAGTCAAGAACCTCACCTGGAAGTGCTTTTTTTCCAATAAAGGGCATCATTTTGCCTAAATGCAAGATAGCCTTTTAAAAAACTACTACTCATTCTTAAAAGGCAGGTCATTGTTTATTTTTCATTTTCATCAATTTAGGTATCTGGAATACAGAATACATTTAAAAAAGCATAAAGCAACAAGAAAAAAAAGATGTAATGTTGTTTCATTTCTGTAGATTTGTTTAAGGGAATTAGAGACCCTGGATCAAAAAGTTCCAGGTTTTTTTTCACATTCCCACCGCAAATGTATAAATTTTCCTTTCTCTCTCTTACAATGTGAGCATCTACCATCACCTCTTTCCCCAGTTTTGTGAGATTTCCATTTGCCCAGTGCCCCCAGAAATCCACTCTAATACAATTTGTTCTTTAGTTAGTAGCTGTGGGTTAAGGTCAGCGGTTTGAATCCCTGCAACGGGGTGAGCTCCCGTTGTTTGGTCCCAGCTCCTGCCCACCTAGCAGTTCGAAAGCACATCAAAGTGCAAGTAGATAAATAGGGACCGCTCCGGCGGGAAGGTAAACGGTGTTTCCGTGTGCTGCTCTGGTTTGCCAGAAGCAGCTTTGTCATGCTGGCCACATAACCCGGAAGCTGTCTGCGGACAAACGCCGGCTCCCTCGGCCTATAGAGCGAGATGAGTGCCGCAACCCCAGAGTCGGACACGACTAGACCTGATGGTCAGGGGCCCCTTTACCTTTACCTTTTACAGCGGGAAGGTAAACAACGTTTTCATGTGCTGATCTGGTTCGCCAGAAGCGGCTTTGTCATGCTGGCCACATGATCTGGAAGCTGTACGCCGGCTCCCTTGGCCAATAACGCGAGATGAGAGCTGCAACCCCAGAGTCGTCCGCGAATGGACCTAATGGTCAGGGGGCCCTTTTCCTTTAAATATGCTGAATATCTATGTTCCATTTCTTTTTAAAAGCTATTTCTGTTTCTATCTGCTTATACAATGTCTTTCTCTATTGGAGCACAATCACAAACCTCCTGTTCCAATGTGTACTATTGTCACAGTTCACCTGCACTTGTAAGAAGACTGAATGTACACGGTCAGTTCAAGCTTACTCATCTGAAGAGAATCACCCTAGTCTCTCACTCTAGACTTGTTTTTATGGGCAAGCCCAAGGTGAATGGTACTTCCTCAGGCTGTCTACAGCTGTGCCTCATTTAACCGCATTCTCCATACCCGGCCAGTTCCAGGTGCAGCAGGTTTGTTGCGCTTCCAAGAGAGTCCAAAGGATGGGGAAAGGGCCTCCCTCCACTCATAGCTCTTTCTTCACCCTCTGTCCTCTCCTCCTCCTCTAGCTCCTTGAGTCTGGGTCAAAATAACACTAAGAGGTCTAATGGATCCACTGACCTTGTAACTATTCAAAGCAGAGGGCCAAGTTCACATAAGCAGCTACCTGCAACAATTTTCATGCTCAGATCAAGACCTAGCTGAAGGAAAGCTTATGACCTTCACAAACAGCCTTGCTAGGGCTTCTCTCATCTGTGACAGTTATATTGCAGAGACAGCCTAAGTGTTGCGTATTACCTGACAAAGAGATGTGGGACACCCCACATGTCCCACATCTGAATCACAAGCATAGTGGAAATGTGCAACTTCCTGCTTCACACATGAGCACTGCTCCAAGGATATTTGTGCAAGTTTACGTAATTCTAGGGGTTACCTACTTTGGGCTGATTAAAAAATGCTGCTGCACGAGATGAACAGAAAGCACAGGGGAGCAATCAAAAAGCATGAGAGCAACTCTGTTGTATCAGAACAAATACCCATTTAGTTCAGCATTCTGTTCTCACAGTGGCCAACCAGATGCCCATGGGAAACCTGCAAGCAGGACATGAAAGCAACAGGCCCCCCCCATTTTTGATTCCCCAACAACTGGCATTCAGAGGCAATATGCATCCAATAACAGAGGCAGTACACAAGCATCTTTACTCACAGACCTCATTGACAGCCTTATCTTCCATGACTTTTTCTAATCTTTTAAAGTCATCCAAGTTGATGGCCACCATCGCTACATCTCTTGGGAGTTATCCCCATAGCTTAAACTATGCGCTTAGTGAATAAGCACTTTCTTTTGTCTGCCCTGAATCTTTCAACATTCAGCTTTATTCTAACATTACGAGAGGTATAAAAACTTATCTCTAACTAATTTCTCAATGTTATATGTAATTTTAAACACCTGTATCTTATCCCCAACAACTGGCCTTGATTCCATACAAAAAGCCCTAAATGTTGTAACCTTTCTTTATAGGGGAATTGCTCCAGTCCCTTAATCATTTTGGTTACCTTTTCTGAACCATTTCCAGCTCATTTTGAGGGGTAGCTCTACATCATGGTAGGGAATCTCTTCCAGCTACTGAACTGGACCCTGGCTCTGCTGCCCCAAATTGGACTACTATGACAGGTGGACAGGGCAATGATGTCAGAAACCCCATTTTTCTATTGTTTGAATTCAAGCCACACTGCAAAGAAAGATTAATGAGGGGCTTGAAGTCAATGCCTATCAGCTGGTCAGTACAGTTCAAGCCCTGCTTTCTGTAGGGGGAGGCTACTGCTAGTTACATGGGATGGATAAAAGCTAACACAATGTCATGTCACACATTTATTCTTTTACTGTAAACTACCATGGAGAAATGTGATAGCCTTTAGTATCCTCATAACATGTAGTTTGGACCCCAGAGTTCATGGCTTGCCTATGACCATTCAACAAGTTCATGAGTGAATGAATCTACATTTGTACCTGACTGCCAGATTAATGTTTACGATTGTGACCACATCACCAGTGAGACCAGGTGTAAATCTAACAGCAACACAAGCCCATAGAAATAAGACAAAGACTCCTATAGATTTAACACTAAGTATCCTCACCTCCTACTAAACCTCTGTGCTTGACTGCATCCCTTTTCTTTTGCTCTTCTGCTAACACTGGAATTCCTCTTTTTCTGACATTAGTTTGCTCTCTTTTATTATTCCTACAACACTTCCTCACTAAAATAAACCTTGGCTTTTCCAGGGCAAATGTTATTGTTCTTCCCTTCCTCTTTTAGACTGCAACCCTGCAGGCAAGATCTGCCTTTTATTTTTACCTACAGAGACCTTGGTCAGTTCTTAGGACCTTTAGAAATAAATAACAAAGCTTCCAAAATTTGTATTTCAGATTTGACAACTAAGGCTTGGCTTACAAAGACAGTTTCCCTTAATACAAGCATTCATAGTCTGCCTTTGGCATCATGTGCCCGAAATTATGCATGGAAAAAGTTAACATGAATAGGGCTATACACAGAATGTAGTGAGCTGCAGTTCTTTTTCTATGACCACAGTATTTGTTGCAACCACGATGCTTAAGGAAATTGCTGCAATCTGATCCATGTACAAATATTTATCCACACAAACTGCACTCCAAGGATAGACAGTGACTGCTTTTGTATAGAGACAACTGACTTTATGAATCAACCCTAAAATATTGGATGTAAAAACACCTGGATATAATAATGGGGGGTCATGCAGATCCAAATACCCGTGTTTATAATTGAAGCTTAACATCTTCTTTCAAAGACTTTGTGAACCACTCTCTCCACAAGAAGAGAAAGAACACTAACACTGTGATCAGAAGCAAATGTTCACAGGTAAAACACACATTCCACAAGGTAAGCAGTAAGTTACAACAGGTACGGTACATTCTTTTTTCGCCAGGCCAGGCCCTTGGCTTCCACTACACTTCATATGATAACTAAAACCACAGCTTTTTTAATATAAAAAGTATGCATTCTCTGGGGTGATGTTATTCAAACTTTCCTCCAGAGTCCCATGTATTATAGTATTAGATTCCAAACTTGTCATTCCTGCTAAAAAGATGTTCAACTATTTTATATTCAAATAGATCTTGAAAAATATCAGTACCTTCCACAGCTGTTCTTTCCCCCTGCACAAAGGTCAAATCAATCTCAATCCAATTTCTGAAATGTTCTTTCTTGTCTGCTTTGAGAATCTTTATCTTTCTCTCCCATTATTGATATGTGCATGTATTGCAATTTCAAGACTTGTTTCAAACATTAAAAGGAAATGGGAAAAGCAGCAACCTCTGTGATGTTTTTTGCCCCAGTTCCTACCTTGATATCCAAATTGGGAAATCTGTGATCATTCTTGCTCCAGCTACAGGTGAGATGTGTTGAGTTTGGACACTATGTATTAGAGAGGTGGGGAAAGAAGCACTATTGATTTTCCTGAGCTTGCTTTTTGGAGGGTTTGCCCTTTTTTATACAGGGCAAACATTTCAATGAAATGGGTGTGTTATTCCAGTTCTGAATGTATGATAGACCAAAACAGGTATTTCAAAACCTTTTCTTTCACAATCAGGTTCTCTTTTATCCTTTTAAATATACACACAAATACACAATAAGCAGTATATAAATTTTCTTAAATGAATACTATTAAACGTTAGCCACTCAAACTCCCTCTACTGAGGTATGAGAACGGTTGAACCGCCCAAAACACAACAATAATAATGACGGCCAAGGGTGCTAAGTAAGTGCTTAACTGCATAAATTCAGTTTCAACAGCCGCTGCTGAATAGAAAGATGCTTTGCTACGATTGGAGCACTAGTCCCGAGTTTTTAGACGAATATGAAGCGAAGCAAAGAAGACGAGGCAGCAAGTTATCTTACTCCAAAGCCTCCCCAAAGCGCTGAGAAGACCCTCACCAAACTCAGCCCGAGGAGAGGGTGGGCTGCGGATGCGCAAGAAGATCCTTTCAAGCAAGAAGACACGACCGCCGAGTTGCCTCCCACTGCCCCACTCCGGACCGCCCCTTCCCAACCGAGATACCCTCCGAGGAAGAAACGCACACGCTTCAAGAGCGCTCTTCTTCCGCCCCCTCCAGCCGCCCTTCCTCTCTGCGCTCCTCTCCACGCCGGGGCCTCAGCTCAACTCAGCTCGCGGCGGCGGCGGCACGCGGCGGCCTCCTACTTGCTCGGAGTTCCTGCCAGCGAGCGAGCGAGCAGCCCGGGGAAGGAGGAGGGAGGGAGGGAGGTCCCTCCCGCGCCCTGCGAGGCCGCCGCCCCCCTTGGCCGCCAGCTCCGCGGCCTTGCAAAGAGCGGCCCAAGGCTCCGATCAGGCCTCTTGTAACGCCCGCATTGGCCCGCCTGCTGAGAAACCTGAGCAGGGAGGCTCACTTCCTATCCGGGCGGGAAGCAAAAAGTCGCGGCGACGGCGGCCTCTGTGCTCTTTTTACGCGGCGGTGGGGACGAGAGGCGCGGAAGTGCTGTCAACTTTGGATGAAAAGTTAAAGCGAATCTCTTTGGGTGCCTTCAGCCTCCCGCCGCCCCCCCTCCCGCCCCCCCCCCCCTTATTAAGAGAACCATGTGCTTTTAGCTCAGCCTTAAGCGGGCTTACTCGGGAGTAAGCGATCGGACATGCCTTGCGACTTGGCAGACGTTGCGAGCTCTCTCACGGAGCAGTTCCGTTTAACTTTGTGCCGAACGGTCCGCGTTGCTTGGCATGTGACCTATATACAGTATTAAGACTTAAGAGCGCAGCATGCATCATCAAATAATTTCAGAGTTGTATATCCAAATTCAATTTACTTCTTTTAGCCAGGTCACTGTTGTTGTTCCCATTTCACATATGCGCTTCTGAGGCTGGCAGAACCAGGGGGCAGAAGTGGGACTTGAGCCCATATAGGCCGACTCTGTGTTATCACTATGTACACATACACGTGCTTATAATTTGGGGTCATTTGCAGCAGGCTTGCACAATTTGTGGAGCTATTTGAGCATTGGCAGAGGCTCACTAAGGGAAACTGTTTCTCCCAGCCTATGGGGGGGGGGCAGGGGAGTGAGGTCGGGGCGAAATCAGCCATCTGGCAGCCCATAATATTTCACTGTTACTTGTCTGGCTTGTTATATCATGAGTTGTACAGGACGATTGAAATGCTTTGCAGATTATATGGTCATGCTTTGAACAAATGTTAAGACCTACTTGACTAGGCAGCACAGCGCAGTCTCAGTGCTATAGCCTCAAGTGCTTAGTGCAGTGTTTCTCAAACATGGGAGGAGTCCATCTGAAATTACAGCCATAAACAGCCAAGGGTGAGGATGCGTCCAAAGTGTGGATCATGACTCCGCAGGGATTATTTAGAGGAAAGACAGGAGATGCAAGTGGAGGGCGATGAATAATGGCATGGGGTACGTGCTAAGGATTAGTTCACACACATGAGCTGATTATTTTCATCACTTATATGCAAATCATGTGCAGAAAAACCTTGGAGTGAACCAGCTACACACCGGGGCTGTAAACGAATATGGTGTACAGCAGCCATCTATCTCTTGAGGGAATGCCACTGAAATTGAATCAAAACACAGTGGAGCACATGAGTTCCCTGGGTAGCATGTGGCACTCCCATGCCTTTCTTCCTCCTTTCTTACAGCACAGCATCAGAATACTGGGATGTGTTCCCACATTTCTGGGCAAACAGGCAAATTATCCCTGTCTTCCTGGCAGGGTGGATTTGATTTAAATCGAATCGAATCACTAGTCAGTAAGACTTGATTTAAATCACTAGTCAGTAAGTCTTGATTTCATAGAATCATAGAGTGGAAGAGACCACAAGGGCTATCCAGTCCAACCCCCTGCCAAGCAGGAAACACCATCAAAGCATTCCTGACAGATGGCTGTCAAGCCTCTGCTTAAAGACCTCCAAAGAAGGAGACTCCACCACACTCCTTGGCAGCAAATTCCACTGCCGAACAGCTCTTACTGTCAGGAAGTTCTTCCTAATGTTTAGGTGGGATCTTCTTTCTTGTAGCTTGAATCCATTGCTCCGTGTCTGCTTCTCTGGAGCAGCAGAAAACAATAATAATAATAATAATAATTTATTATTTATACCCCGCCCATCTGGCCGGGTTCCCCCAGCCACTCTGGGCGGCTTCCAACAAAACAGAAATTCTAAAATACAGAAATCCATCAAACATTAAAATACAGAAATCCACCACACATTAAAAGCTTCCCTAAACAGGGCTGCCTTGAGATGCCTTCTAAAGGTCTGGTAATTGTTGTTCTCTTTGACCTCTAGTGGGTCAAACAACCTTTCACCCTCTTCTATATGACATCCTTTTATATATTTGAACATGCCTATCATATCACCCCTTAACCTTCTCTTCTCCAGGCTAAACATACCCAGCTCCCTAAGCTGTTCCTCATAAGGCATTGTTTCCAGGTTTTTGACCATTTTGGTTGCCCTCCTCTGGACATGTTCCAGCTTGTCAGAGTCCTTCTTGAACTGTGGTGCCCAGAACTGGACACAGTATTCCAGGTGAGGTCTGACCAGAGCGGAATACAGTGGTACTATTATTTCCCTTGATCTAGATGCTATACTCCTATTGATGCAGCCCAGAATTGCATTGGCTTTTTTAGCTACTGCATCACACTGTTGACTCATGTCAAGTTTTTGGTCTACCAAGACTCCTAGATCCTTTTCACATGTACTGCTCTCAAGCCAGGTGTCACCCATCCTGTATTTGTGCCTTTCATTTTTTTTGCCCAAGTGTAGTACTTTACATTTCTCCTTGTTAAAATTCATCTTGTTTGCTTTGGCCCAGTTGTCTAATCTGTTAAGGTCATTTTGAAGTGTGATCCTGTCCTCTGGGGTATTAGCCACCCCTCCCAATTTGGTGTCGTCTGCAAACTTGCTCAGGATGCCCTCAAGCCCATCATCCAAGTCATTGATAAAGATGTTGAATAAGACTGGGCCCAATGGTAGCATTGTCTAACCAGCTTCTTTACAAGAATATCATGGGGCACCTTGTCAAAGGCCTTGCTGAAATCAAGATAGGCTACATCCACAGCGTTCATTAAATCATTTTTTTACAGAAAGGTTTAACCTTGCTGACATCCTCTTAATATTTCTACCAAAAGCATTTTATTTTAAAAATCTGATTTAAAAAAATAAATCCATTTTATAAATTTTTTAAAAAATCATTTATTTTTATTCACCCTGCTTCCTGGCACCACAACAGTGGTATATAGGGCCAGTTGCCTGAGTGACTCTTGCTATCTTGTCAGCAGCTCATGGGACAAGTTTTAAAAATTTGATTAGGCTGGAAGACATGTGCTGTTTGGTCACACCCCACTGAGATAATCAGGCAACTTTCTTTACCTTCCAGTGCCACTTTAGCAACTGTGACATTTGCAAGCAGTCATAAAAATGCAAATAAAATGCAGAGGGTAGGAAGCTTCCACCATGTACTATGCACTTCATCATCCACTCCCCCTTGGAAGTATTGGCTCAAGCACTTCACTGGAGCAACCCAGCCTGGCTGACACGCAAATTTCTCCATGCATCTCTCTACACAGAACAGGGTCATAGGAAGAAAACAAATGGCCGTCAGTGTTTTATCTATCTGCTGTTGGCCACAGATCTTTCATAACTCAAATGAAGCTTATCTCACATCACTTTATCATTCAGGACTCACATTTCCATTTTAAAATGGAACTGGAAATATTTAACGAGGAAAGAGGAAGGTTGGAATAGGGAAAAGTAAGATAAGAAGGCAAGGACCGCTGTTTGTCAGACCTCTAGGTCAGGCTTTCTCAAACTTGGCCCTCCAGATGTTTTGAGACTACAGTTCCCATCATCCCTGACCACTGGTCCTGCTAGCTAGGGATCATGGGAGTTGTAGGCCAAAAACATCTGGAGGGCCGAGTTTGAGGAAGTCTGCTCTAGATAAAGCAGTTGGGTCGCTCATCCAGCCTAAGAGTGACTGACCTCTGTCTGATGCCAATGGAAATTAAACACATGATTTGAGCAGCTAACCTTATAGTGTTTCCCCTGAGGCCCAGATCACTGCTCAACAATACTGAGATAAATGGCATTTTTAGAGTTGAGGAGACAAGTGGTAATTTTATAATCATGATGGGAAGTAAGCAACCCTGAAAGATGAGGACAAAACTTAACAACGCTAAACTTAGAGCAATCCTAGAGCTTCTGGAATATGTAGTTGCGCAAGCATGATTCTGTCTTTGGCAAATGGGTATTCAGATAGCACCCTGTGGCTTCCATTCAGGTGGCTTCCTTCCACCATGAAATGGTGCGTGCGTGTAGCATTTGTCCCTTAATTGCATCAATAGTTGCATTCAGCTTGAAAGACTAAAGCAGTGCTGTGCATCACTTACTTGAATCAATTTTAAAAAATGTGTCTGTCCTAATTACATTCAGTTTAGGCTAATACTGTAAATATCTTCACCACTATCCAGCTAACAGATTCAGTAGCCTTTTCTGAATTCATGTGCTTAATGGTTGCCTCCCACTCGTCAGCAGAAGCAGATGACACAACTGAGTCACTGATACTAATCCGGGGGCAGGCACGAGGGAGGGGGAAATGACAACAATACTACTGATGAATTCAGACTTCCAAATTAGTTGAAATGGACTAATCCTCTTAATTTAAAAGATTAAATGTATACTGACAAAAAAGATTAAAACTTTATGCCTAGTGCAGATTTAAGGATATTTTCCTAACTTTTCAAATAAGAAATTATTAAATTTTCACTGAGATCACATAGCACAGCTTGGCATTTAAAATGCTTTGCTTTTTTGGGGTGTGTGTGTGTGTGTGTCATTTGGTGCTTTGTCTTTCTGTTATTTCGGTTGTTCACATATTCCTGCCATACTCCTGTCTGCTGCTCACAACAAGAGAGATCCCCCCCCTATTTGCATATGTGCTCAAATATAAGTACAGTCATACCTCGGTTTAAGTACAGTACACCTCAGTTTGAGTATTTTCAGTTTAAGTACTCCACGGACCTGTCTGGAACGGATTAATCCATTTTCCATTACTTTCAATGGGAAAGTTCACTTCAGGTTAAGTACACTTCAGGTTAAGTACAGACTTCCAGAACCAATTGTGTTGGTAAACCGAGGTACCACTGTACAAGTTACAGCTGCAGGCCAAATACATTAACTATGCAGTACGTACCTGGCTTAGCATACTGTGGTGCAGGCTTCCTCAAACTCGGCCCTCCAGATGTACAACTCCCATGATCCCTAGCTAGCAGGACCAGTGGTCAGGGATGATGGGAATTGTAGCCTCAAAACATCTGGAGGAGTTTGAGGTGATCCCCCTATCTTGTTATGCAAGGTGCTTGTGCCCCCGGATGTGTGGGTGTGTGCTAAGGATGCTTTGGGACTTGCACAGCCAGCCAGCCTGTATGCTTGTAAAAAAGATTCTTACATAGGCACCACAATTTCCCCATTTACTCTCTTCCCCAAAGAGCCCAATCTAAAGTATACCTGCTGAAAAATCCCACTGAACTTCATGGGACTTACTTCCAACTAGGACTGTAGCCTTAACCTCGTGAAGTCTACTGTATTCCCAAACCGCCTAGCACTTGAAGAAAGAAGAACACGGAAGTATACTGCTGCTTCATTATCTCCAGCTAACATATATTGCTAACTGTTAACTGAAGAGGAAAGAGAATATCTGAATATCTGCTAACGGAATCTGAAGCAAAGTAAAGGCCATGTCTTAGGAGTATTTGTAATGCTCTGTTTCAGTCATGAGCAGGTCAGAAGAGCTGAACAAGAAATAGTTCAAGAATGTAAGAAGAGCCTGCTGGATCAGGCCGAAGGCCCATATTGTCCAACATCTTGTTCTCATAGTGGCTGGCCAGATGCCTATTTTAACAGAACCATGTGCATTTATTCTTAATCTTCATGTGTTTTCTTGAGTCACAAGTGGTTCTTTGCTGCCCAGGCAGGAGGCTGGTAACTTACTGCCTATTAAGCTGTTCTTTCTCCCTGTGGCCACCATGACAGACACTTTATCTCACCCATTTCATTATGCATCCAAAGGACTCTGAGCTGATTAAATTTTATTTGTACAAAACATGGATGTCTCAAACTCAGTACTATCTTCAGTTTGCAAACTTTAAAATGATGCAATCAAAATATTTTGCTATATTACATCTTATTATGAGCCATCAACATATGTAGGTGAATTAGAAACAGTAACATTGCCTCCCCAGAAACAGAACCACTTCTGCCATCCCATGGTGCCCCAGATGGCAGAAGCAGCAGCAACAACACATCAGACTCTGAAAAGACCCAGCTGATGGCTGCTCAGTTTGAAAAGGCCTTTTTCGGCTAGGAAGATTTCACTTACCATTTTTTGTGTGGAGGTGGAAGGAGAAGAGCACAAAATAAAAGGGCCAGTAGTTTAAACCAATTGGCTGTTTAGCCAACCAATGCACTTACACATGTGATAACAAAACCAACCTTGCCTAATAATTATAATGAGCTTGAGTAATGATACCCCTGGGAAGTGTTTCTGAGAAATCATGTGGGAGTTTAAAAACAATGCCAAAATACCTTAGGCAAGCTTGCCTACTAATGCCATGACAGATACTTGACTCCAGCTTTCTTGTTCGCACATGCTGATCTTAATGCAATGTTATACAGTGGTATCTCTGGTTAAGAACTTAATTCGTTCCGGAGGTCTGTTCTTAACCTGAAACTGTTCTTAACCTGAGGTACCACTTTAGCTAATAGGGCCTCACGCTGCTGCCGCACCCCCACCACGCAATTTCTGTTCCCATCCTGAAGCAAAGTTCTTGACCTGAGGTACTACTTCCAGATTAGCGGAGTCTGTAACCTGAAGCGTTTGTAACCCGAAGCGTCTGTAACCTGAGGTACCACTGTACCTGAATCTGCTTGGTTTGAGAAATATTCACAACTGCAGCATTAAGTTCATTGTGTGTTAAATCAAAATAGGATTGACGTCACCAATGCTGGCCAAATAATTACATCAGATCTACTGTACAAGAAGAGCCTGTTGGATCAGGCAAATGGCCCATCTAGTCCAGCCTCCTGGTCTCACAGTGGCCAACCAGATGCATGTGAGAAACCCACAAGCAGGACAAGAGCCCGAGAGAATCTCCCCCCCCCCTGCAGTTTCTAGCACCTGCAGAAGCATTACTCCCTTCAGTCGTGAAGGGAGAGCAACGCCAGGATTGCCAGTAGCCTTTGATGGGCTTATTCTCCATGAATTTGTCCAATCCTCTTTTAAAGCCATCCATGTTGGTGGCCATCTCTGCCTCCCATAGGAGTGAGTTTCATAGTATAACTACGCACTGCGTGAAGAAGCAATTGTCTTTTATCTGTCCCGAATCTTCAAAATAGCTGCCACATGCTGCTCCTATATTGAGTCTCTGCTGGTACGACCATCCATCAAGCATGTCACACATCAAAATGGTGGCATATCAAGGATTTAGAATTAGTTAAAAGGAGACAAAATATGAGAAGGAAGGTGGGGAGTTAAGTCTCTTAGGGTACAACTTCAATGGGAAAAGGGATCCTGAAAGATAGGCAAGGGTGCATAATTTAGCAGGATGTGGGTTATATTGAAGACAGTTGACACTCTCTGTGGAGGAACTGAGAAAGGCAAGACATATAGGTTCCAACAATTCTGCTTGCCACACTCAAGTATGATGAGCAACCAACCTTCCTTCCATTTTTAAGGTGCCAAGAGATCGCCCAGGCAGTTGTGGAGTTGGGAGGAGGGCTGGAGGTTGTTTGGCATCTGTGTGACCTAGGTGCCTGGAGAGCCTTGGCCAAACTGGAAGCATTCTTCACTTGCCTTTCCTACTCCTAAGTAGGAAATGTAGGGATGAGAGGGTAGGACACCATTGTTTTAAGGCAGTGTTTCTCAACCAGTGTGCCTCCAGATGTTTTGGGACTACAACTCCCATCATTCCTGACCACTGGTCCCAAAACATCTGGAGGCACACTGGTTGGGAAACACTGTTTTAAGGCACTTGTTTCCAGTGGGTGGGGGTGGTAGCTGGTGACTGTAGCCTTTGGCTTGGCCAACAATGCCAGCCAAAAATTGTAGACCCCTGAAAAAAACATTTATTCATTCATTAATATCCTGGCAGATTTACTCAGTTTTGTTCTATGCAGCATCTGTCAGAATAAGCTTTCTTCTTTCTTTTAAAAGCTTGGACAGATGAATGATCCTCCACACAAGAAGAACTGTATTTGTTGTATGGAGTCACAGAGTTACCTGTCCAAATGATGATTGACTGAAACTGTGTGTTCAACACGATGCAACATGAACTGATTTTTTTTCATCTCTGAAAAAGAACTCCGAGCTCTCTTTCTGTAAACAGCTAATTTTGCAGAATCACTTGAGGCTACAGAGCCTTCGGTTATGACAGGTTTTGGTGCTGTAATTAATATGACAAAACGATATGAAAACAAAATCCCTGCACTACATAAATGTAATTTGAGAATTGCATTAAAAATTATGTATAAAAACAACCAAGTATTTCTAAATGCTCTGGGAGGAAGACTGTTATTGCCAATTATAAAACTGGAAAAGCCATTAATTTAAAATCTCAGTCTCATAGTCTGGATGCAGAAATTTGGTTTAATTAAGAAAGATGCTTGTATCTTCAGCTCACCCACACTGGGGTGCCCAATTTGTACATATGCCAAAAGCATTTTAATTCATGGTACCACTGAATACTCATAAAGCAAGTTTGGCTCCCTAAAGTATGTGTGAAATATTACTGAAATCTCTCTTTATAGTTGTCCAAATATATTTTAAGAGGCTGCTCTGGGAAACATTATTTAATGAACTTTTGTGTGCCAACTTAATCCCTAAATTCAATTTTAATTAAAACAGTCTAGGATTAAAGATAGGCAGGCATTATCCCTTGACACTGAATTAATCAGAATCAGAGGAACCATTCCTCAAAAGCTTGTTTTCACTCCAAATTCATAGCAGTGTTTTGCAGCTATCCAGCTATGTCTGCAGATTGGTGCAGTAGACTTGTCTCTGGGCTGTACCATTCCATCCAGTCAGTATGGATGCACAGGATTCAATCCTCCATACACACACAAAAAAGAATCAAATAATAAGTACACCTGCAAAACTAGATGTTAGGGGAAAGGGTTCTAGTCTACTCTTCTCCCTCACATGTATAGTTTTTTGTGTGAATATATATAAAGGAATGTTCAGTCATGTGAGTCCCTGACTGCGGCTTGAAATGGTAGGTCCAAGGGACAGGTTCACCTGTGTCAAGTGATGCATGTAGAGGCAAAATAATCTTAATTTCACATATACGTACATGGGATCTGAGCTGACAGTGACTGACCAGGGATGAGATCTTGTGGTTGTGGTAGATAGCTTGATGAATATGCTGATTCATTGTGCAGCCGCTGTGAACAAGGCAAATTCCATGCTAGAGAACATCAGGAGAAAGGAACTGAAAGCAAAGCTGCTGATATCATAATGCCATTATAACGAACCTATTGTGCAACTACCACCGTTGGAATACTGTGTACAGTTCTGGTTGATCCGCTACGATAAGGATATTGTAGTGTAGGAGAAGTTTCAATAAAGGACAGCCAAAGTGATCAAAATAATTTGTTGCTCCCTCTGACCTTTTTGTTGTTGTTTAAGGCTGAAGATCTCCAGCGTAGGAGAAACAAAGCTCAAAAACAAAGAAGGTATTCAGGAGTTGCCTGTAGTTCCTGTTTCTACTGCAAGTGGAGGCCAGAGGTGAACAGAAATATTAACTGACCAGCTTTTTCGTTTTCCTTTACTGTGCTGATCTCCCCAACTGTTTTTCATCTTGGTGTGGATCTTAGGTCTCAAATGTCATGTGTGCAGGAGTTCAGTATCACAACTGCAGCAGCAGAAGCCCCGGACAAGAATCCAGTATATGTCCTCAAAAGATGATAAGGAAAGTGCAAGCCAAGCAAGGAACTGATAGTGAGGGTTATGGCACAGGTAGTGCTTAGCTCAGGGTACAGATCAGCTAGATCTCTGGACCCTGTAAACCTCTTGGCATACATGTAGTTTGTGGAAATAGGAAACAGGAGCTTTCCAACTGGCTAAATGCATAAGGGAACTCATGCATATGAAGGGATGAGATGAAATGCTTAAAATACTAGTTCTTCTTGAAGGATGTTTATTCACCCCAGAAACATAGGCTCCTTGCTCCACTTATTCACTGACCACGAGGTTCTGCTGATTTAAGTATTACATTTCTCCAGCAACATTTCCCCTCCTCCTTTGTCCCTTTAAAGATTTAAGACTTGTTATGATTTGATCACTGGGGCTTTTATTCACAGATTGTTCACCATGTAGGCCTACATACTTCCAGCACTTGTTTTCATTGGGGCACTTTTGCAATCACAGTCTAACCAGCCCTCTAAATTGAAATGGCCATCTCATTAGGACCATCAACCATATGCTTAGAAAGGGTTCCATATTTGGGGTTCTTCAGAGGACACCAAACCGTTCTGTCTCCAAGAACCCCATTCTGAAACTCCCAGCACAGTGACTTGCTGTGGACACAGAAGTTCCTAAGATCTTCCAGACTACCGGTAGTTTCCACTCCCAGAAGGTGCCCCCTTTTACTTGGAGGAGAGTGGCAGATCTGCATATTCAGTGATTTGGGAGGGGTTCTGTTGATGGGAATGGGAAACCAATGCAGAAAAAACACATAAGAAGTCAACAGAGCATATTTTAAACTGCAGGGAGCTAAATGTGAATCCAGCAGATCAGCAATACACATCTTCTCCTTCAAAAGACTTAATGCTATGCTAATCACCACCCAAGCTTTATTTCCATCACCAGAGATTGGCTTAATTATGCAGGAGTTATGTTTGCAAGGCAATGGATTCCATTTGATTTGCTTCAAGCGAACAATAAAAGCAAAAAGAATCACCCAGCACTTTTAGCTTTTCATGCTGTCAAACAAATTAACACAACTATACTCAATACAAACAATTGCTTACCAAGAGGGCTGCAAAACAGAATCTAAGGGGAGTTGTACAGCTCACATGATAACAGAGTTTGGAGCCCTTCAAAGAAAATGTTTTGACAGGATGGCACAAAGGATTTTGATTGGCTGCTTATATGTTTTGTTCAACATTTTGTAGTTCCATTATTATTACACACATCAAAATACAGGGAATGGGCAACAAAAGTACGGTAGTCCAGGCATTTTCCAAGTCACTCACAAAAACTATCAAACAGATCCTGCCCCCTTCAAACACTAAAGCCAGCAGGTAGAGTGTGCTTTTTCTGAACTGAGACATCATCAAATCCCACTAGGTTTCTTTTGCAACTCAGTTCAACCAGACACCTTCAAAGCATTCCTCCTGTTATGTATCTTCCTGTTTCTATAGCCAGTGAACCTGGCTGGGATCTTTTTTCTTATTAGTTTCATCATTTCTGAACGTCTGCACCTTTAGAAGAGGAAGAAAGGCTGCTATCATCGTCGTCGTCATCATCATCATCATCATCATTATTTCTAGCTGCTCATTATCAACACTTTTAAAAAACCAAGCCCAGAACTTTCCACATTTTTCTTCTTTCTCCTAAGCCAGATCTTCAGCTCATAATGACAGGCATCAGTAACCTGCTATTGCCAGGGTGGGCAGAAGGCAGTTGGTGGACCACTGGCTAATTTCTGATCAGAAGCAGGTTGACTTTTATGGTAAAGAGAGAAAGAAAGTTTGGAGTCCTAACTTGGACAAACCTTTGAAAGGGCCCTGCATGGTGCTCTAAACAAGATAAACAACTGCACCAGACCTAGCTACACTCCAGCTGGAGGTAATTCATAAAGATCACTTTAGGAGACACAAAAGGAGACAAAGTTGTGATTCCAAGTATCTGTGGGTCAGACAGTACTAGCTTAAGCCATAAGGTTGCAGCCTACGATTTTGAAAATATTGTTCCTTGAGATTTTTAACACTAAAAAGCTGTCAAAACATTGAAATAGTGGGAACCTTGGACAGACAATTCAGTGGTCAGTTGTTCATAGTTCATGGTTTTTTCTGTTTTGCTTACCTGCGTTTTCTCCAGATATATCCCTAGTCAGTGGGGGTGGTAGTGGTGATGGTGATGGGAAGACTTTGCAAATCACATCTGATTGAAACAAAAGGAGCAGCTAGTTGAACGTGCATATCATTAGCAGAGGACAATGAACTTCATAAACCCATCCATGTATTCACACCTAGCCTGATCAAATACACTTCTCATTTAATTCAATGGGATGTACTGCCAAGTAAGTGTTACATTTATTCTATCATTATAAATGTTCCATAATATTAGAATATTAGGAGTGTATCTGCCTTGTTTGGTGTAACTCTAAAAGTAACAGTGCATGAAGTTTGGTATAAGAACCATGAGCACATTTCAAAGCTGCACTATGTCGTGGAATTTTTGGAAGATACAGAAAAAGCAGGCATATTTGCTTCAATGTGAATAGCGGCAAATGCTTTTTATAAAATTGTAGGCAGGTCTACAGTTTACTGCTAGTTTTGAAACAATTGCACCCCCCATTTAATAAGTTTCCTACCTGCTCTATAATCACACAGGATTCATGGTCTGAAAACTACATTTTAGAAGGTGTTGGCAGCATAATTTTGGAGGAGGTGAGGTGACATAGACTGGCATCTTGAAAATTACGGTAGTAGTGATGTTTCAAACACCTACCATCAAGAGAGAACTCAGCAGCTGGGATTGTCCTTGTGAGAAAAGAGAATAATGGGTATCAATTGAAAGAAAAACATAGCAGAAGATTAAAAGTCACACAGATATGGGAAAACTTCCTAGAAATCATAACATTACACCTGCAATCCTTTTTGAACTTACCTGAGAGTAAGTCCCGTTGAATTAAATGAGATTTACTTCTGAGTAGAATGCATAGGATTTCACTGCACTTTGATTATAGCTTTTTACCATCTTGTTGCATGTATCTTGTGAAAGGGGTATTCTGCTGACTTAATTCAGATTTTGCAAAGGTTTCAAGGATTGATTTAAAGGGGCAATGTAACCACACATGCAAAATGCAATTTTCATACCCGTACAACACACATTAGCCACCTCTTTGGTAAGCAAAGTATCGCTCTTCTGCAGAGCAACTTTTCATATTGCAGCATTGACTTGAAACACAATGCCTTTCAACAGAGGCGGTTCACACAAAGCCGTTGTCAATCTTGGTCGATGGGCTGGGGGGGTTGCACCCTCTGCCCAGTGTCCATTTGGACAGAATAACATACATAAAGAAGCCTGCACATGTATGTAGGCATGATACACACTGTGTACACAGATCATGCAAATCACACCTAAGCAGCATTTCTTCACTCCTTGTTCCTGGTGAGATCTTCACTCACCCCCTGTTCCCTGACGGGGAAGGGGACACCATTTTGCAGTTTGTCTCTGGTGCAAAAATGTCTTGGACTGGCTTATTTCAACACTAAATAGAGCTACATGAATTGCAGGGATCCTGTCCCACTTGATCCTTGTTCTTTTTAAATATGTGGATTGCACTGTGTTTTGTGATCCTTCTTCATGTGTTTTATCAGGAAATAATAAGTAGGTTCTTATTTTGTGAAGAAAGGTATGGGGAACCCATAGCATTTATCTGAAGTATTACTGCCTATGCTGTTCATTTCCTAAACTGAAGCACAAATGAATGGAAAACCCAATGCTGGGTGTGAGGCACAGATCGAAAGACAAAAAGGGATTTACCTGCTCCACTGTGTTTGGTTAATGATTTTACCTATGAAGAGTAAGAAAACAGGACAAGACAGCTGATTCATGCAAAGCCACTCTTGTAATCAGGAACTGTTCCTACAAGATCCATTTCCAGGACAGATTTGGCATGATGAGGTTTCGGAAGCAAACCGCCTCAAGAGATCCCATAGGTGTGATTCAGCATGTCATTTGCGAAATTACATTCGGAGCAAGGTAATAAATCATAACACCAGGAGATGGTGCAAGCTCAAGGCAGGTAAGACTTGGATGTTCTCCTTGTTTTAAAGCAGGGGTAGCCAACATGGAGTCCTTGAGATGTTCTTGGGTTAAAATTTCCACCATCCCTGGTCACTGGCAGTGTGGGATGGGCAGATGGGAGCGGTACTGGCATCCGGTTGAGTACCCCTGCTTTAAGGAATCCAACAGCACACACTGTTAAGGGATGGATCAGTCTGCTTCTGGTCCATGATTTTGCATGTGTCCATTCACAAGTTTGTTCTGAGCCATTTCTAAATTAATATGTGGATATGTTTTTAAAACTCCGCTCTAAAATTTGAATTTAAATGCATATTTAAACCCAGTACATAATTATTAATTACATAGTTAAATAATTTAAATACATAATTAAATAGTATTTTATCACAAAATGAGTATTTTATCCCGGTGAATGTATTTGTATATGTGTCTTATCCTGAAACAGATGTCATAAATGCATGTTTGTGCCAAGAACAGTATTGCAAAATCCAGAGAAGTGTGAAATCTGAAGCAGGCTTTTGAGTAAAGCTATTTGCTTTTGGAGAGTGTGCCATAAGGTCGTGGAGAAAAAGTGAGGTTGACTCCTTTGAGAATATAATTCTCTAGCACTCACCTATGTCCTAATGTTTCCAGTTTGTGTGGTTAATAATAGCTAGGTTTAGTCCCATAAAGGTGGCGCCAGGAGTGTCTGATAGTCTCTGTCCCTTAGGAGTTAAATAGCTCCACATCAGCCCAGGACCTAACCAACATACCAGCAAAAAGAACGGTCATATGCATCAGCTATGAGGAGGAATGAATTGTCTGAGAGGGATTCTGCATCACGAAACATGTGGAAGGGATAAAATATCCAAAAACAAACGAGGTAAAGAAAATCTGTCCCATGAATCCTGTAGTTGTTATACTGCTGTGACCGATCATCAAAATCTTTTTAGATGAATTGCAAAGGGTATTTAACCTAGATTATATTTTGTATCTTTGAGTAAACAGATGAAATTAGACTTTGCTCTATAATCAAGTCAATGAAAAATGTGCAGCATGGAAATAGGGTACCGGCAATTCAAGTTGCTACTGTATATATAGCAGATGTGTATATAGGAGGAGAATGTGCATGCTACTTGTGCACATATCTTAAAGTGCATAGTCTCTAGTTATTACTCACACATCAGCATATTCGCTGGGGGAGGTGTTCTTCGGTACGTTCACTTACCATGTACTACTTGCATCAGGGCGTCTAGGTTGGAGATATACATGGCTGTGTGACTTCTGACTTCCTGAATGTCTGACTGATCCAGCTGCACCGTCAGCACTTCCACACTGTCATTGCTGAAATTCTGTTTCTTAATCCTAGCATGTACAAGAGGTCATTCAACCCACCAAACATCATCCCGATTGTAATGTCTGTCACTCCTAAGGGTAAATACTAAGTTAACCTATGGATAGTGTACGGATAGAAAAGGTTGTGTATGTTGTTGCTTTTGAGTGAAATTCCAACGGTGCCCTTGCACTCACAGGAAAGGGTTTGTTTTGGCAGAGTTGTCCACTAATGGAAGAAGTGGGGAGGATATTTTTGCTGATTTCCTCTGTCAGGGGCCCTCTAATGCCAACCAGGATGGGGCAGAGATGACAGGATGCAGAGACTGGGGGTAGAGAAAGCTCAAGCACTGAGTTGGACAAGGCTTTTGCCCCATAGTTTCCAGACATCACAGAAAGGGAATGGGAACCATCTGAGTCAGTCCCCATTCCGTCTTCTGAGAGTGAGGTGTGGGATAACCAGACTCATATGCCCAACATGCTTAAGTCCAATTAATGCATGAAGGGGTTAATACCACAGAGTAAGCTGTCCTGCCAGGCTTAGCTATGTCACTTCCCTTACCTTGGGAGGAAATAGGTAATCAAGCCTATTGTTCCCCTCCTCCCTGGTCTACATGAGAAGCTCAGTGTGTAAAGAGGCTTGAACTGGTTGCTCCAGCTCAACCGCACGGCTCTCACCAGCCACTCTTGAGTTCCTATACCAATAATCTAGGAACTAGATGCCACATATCATTAGCACAATTATCCACAATGGTTCCGTTATTGCTACTGAAGAGGCAAAAACACATTCCTGAAGGTAGGGAAGCTAATACTTTCAGAAGATATAGGAGGAAGAGAAAAGACTCCATCATGCCAAGCTTCTCATTACCTGGCAATGAGTCCATTCAGTAGACCACCATATGAAATCACATACATGTGGAAAGCAGTGTAGTCTATGTGACAGGCAAATGAAGGGGAATGTGTGATGTGCAACTTACCTCTCTTGGGCCAGCTGAAAATCCTACAGAAAGACAGAAAAGAATTGTTTTTATTGCATGCAGAGAAAGGGGGGCATCCAGAAAACTTGAAGGGGAGAAAAAGCTGGTCACCTTGAGGAAGAGGCAAGCATCTGTTTTCTCTGTTAGTGCTTGTAGCTCCCGAAGGCCCTGGGCAGCCACATCCCTCTTGTCTGCCATTTGCTTCTTCAGAGCAGCCATGTCAGCCAGCTGCTTTTTCTCATTGGACTGGATGTCACCTAGGATCTGCTTCTCCTTCTGATCTACCTGAGACTTGATCTCTTGGAAGATTCTGGAGAGCTGATCCGTCAACATTTTCTTATTGTTCTAAGGAAAGAAAGACGGCAACTTTTTTTTTTTACAGTTGAATTGTTGGACTTAGGGCATAAACCTGGGGTGTCTTGAGCAATACTTCCCTATCTAGGCTAAAAAGGATTGTTAGCTCCGTGGTCACGGTCCCTCCCCTGTTCATAAAACTCCCTTAGGAAACAACCGTCATTTTAAAAGGTGTGGAGACTATATATGTCAGATAACATTTTTATAGTGAAAAACGACTTATCGCTTCCGCAAAACAGGCCACCAAGCTATCAAGTTTATAGCTCTCAGCAACCTCCCAAGTATATTGCCAGTTGCTCTGAAAAGCACTGCGGGCATCAACCCCTCAGAAGATCACACCAATGTATTCTTGCCTCAGTTATCCTGTGGCTACCGCCACTGAGTAATGTGCAGTGCAAACTTATGCATATATACTCAAGAGAGTAAGTCCCATGTAAGTGTGCATAGGGCTGCAGCTTTAATGTCAACAGAGCTTTGTCATTCCCATATCCTAATACAACCTCCCCCAACCTGGTGTCATCAGCCTCAGCTAGCCTATCTCTGCTGTCTGGAGCTGCTGGGAGTTGTAGTTCAGTTGTAATGGCTCACCCACTGACACCTTTCACTGAATCCTTGTGCCTTGGCTGGGATCTCTTGCCTGTTCTCTGGCTTGACTTTGGCTTCCTTAACATTGGGTGCTCTTTTTCTCATGCCCTGCTGGTTTCCCAGCAACTGAAGCACATGCCCCAAAGTAGTACCAGAGGCTCACATCTCACCAGTCTTCTGTTGTGGCTTAAAAGGTTGCCTGATATGCAGGGCTGTGCAAAGGCAAGGGTAGCTCTTGTTCTGGGCCTTGGAGAGCTAAGCTGGCCAGGGCCCCCACCAGGGCTTAGCCACTGGCAGAGGAAAAGGAGTGTGTGGGGCGGAGCACACCGCCCCCGGCAGCACGATCCCGGTGGGGTGCCATCGTGGCTGCCCCTGCCCGTGCCGGGTGCCACGCCCCATGCCATGCACCCAGGACACGCACCATGCCCCTGCGGGCAGCGCACCACACACCCAGGACGCGTGCTACGTCCCTGTGGGCGGCACGCCACGCTCCCGAGACGCGCGCCAGCCCCCCAGTGCCGGAACATGAAGCTCCGCCACTGGGCCCAGCTGCTTTTCTGTTTGAGTTTTTAACTTTATTTTAACAAGACTCCCACCTCGGGCCTCTGACAAGCTCTGTGTGGGTCTGTGATATGAAGTGCTGCCTTGGAAGCCCCCTAGTGTCTGTTAGTGGTCACACACTCTTACCCAGGGAGAGCCCATGTTTTCAGGTACTTGTCCCTGGTAAACTACTGTTTTTATTTTGTCCCTAACCTGGGACACGGGTGGCGCTGTGGGTTAAACCACAGAGCTTAGGGCTTGCCGATCAGAAGGCCGGCGGTTCGAATCCCCGCAATGGGGTGAGCTCCCATTGCTCGATCCCAGCTCCTGCCAACCTAGCAGTTCGAAAACACTTCAAGTGCAAGTAGATAAATAGGTACCGCTCCGGCGGGAAGGTAAACACCATTTCTGTGTGCTGCTTTGGTTTGCCAGAAGCGGCTTTGTCATGCTGGCCACATGACCTGGAAGCTGTACGCTGGATCCCTCAGCCAATAAAACAAGATGAGCACTGCAACCCCAGAGTCGGTCACGACTGGACCTAATGGTCAGGGGTCCCTTTACCTTTACCTTGGCTTTTAGGTAGATTTTAGGGATGCCTTAAACAGAAACTGAAAGTGCACATACACATGCAGTAGAGTTGCCATTTTTTATATAACTCAGTCCTTCCTCTGAGTATCTGAAGAGGGTGTAGAAACACATGCCTGTCCGGACAGTAAATAGAGCATGCACTAACTAAATCTGTGTCCATGTGTCAATAGATAGATGATAGACAGACAGACAGACAGATGTTCAGGTAATAAACCTTGGGGTGAAAAGAGTCACTGGCCAAAAGTGCTGCATAGTTAAAATGAAAAGATTGGGGTGCTGGATGGAGAAGCATATTGGAGACACATTCATTGTTTTCCATGCATGGCATCATGAAGTTACAGCACAAACCTTTATCTGATCCTCACTTTTCTGAAGATGTAAGAGTGTCTTCTTTGTGGCAGTTTTGTATTCCTGCATTGATTTCATAATCTGTGAGAGAATTGCCTGATTAAGAGAAAAACAGAAGGGAAATCACAGAACTGTACATTTCAATAAGCTCATTTGGTAGATTAATCAACTATAGCAGAGTTTCCAATACTGATCCTTAGGGGACTCTGCTTTCTACTTCTTTCCATTTGGAGAACTGTCCATTTATTCCTATTCTTTGCTTCTTGCAACTTAACCAATTCCTGATCCACAAGAGGACTTCCCCTCTTATTTCTTGACTGCTAAGCTTACTGAGGAGTCTTTGGTGAGATACTTCATCAAACATTTTTAGAAAGTCCAGGTATGCTATGTCAAGCAGATCACCTCTGTCTATATGCTTGCTGACACTCATGGGTTTGTGAGACAGGATTTTCCTTTGCAGAAGCCATGCTGGCTCTGCTTCAGCAGGGCTTGTTCTTTTATGTACTTGGTTAGTTTATCTTTAACAATACTTTTCACCAGCTTCCCAGAAACTGACCTTAAGCTAACTGGCCTGTAAGTTGCAGGAAACCTCCCCCAATTCCTTTTTTAAAATTGGCCTTGCATTGGCTACTTCCCAGTCTTCTGCTATGGAGGCTGATCCGAGGGGCATATTTCTGTTTTGAAGACCAGCACTTTCACATCTGAGTTCCTTGAGAACTCTCAGGTGGATGCCATGCATCCTGGCAAGGATGCTCGTGGTTGCAGTTTGAGATTGGAATGCACATTGACTTGGAAATAACTCCCATTGAACTCCATTTGTATGTATGGGCTGCCATGATGGCAAATTTCTGCTTTATTTGTCTTTTCAAATATATTGGGTCTTCTTCCCAAGTAGCTAGACTCCTAATGATTTAAAGCACAATCAAGTATGCAATTAAGTACGCAGAAGTATTCCAAGGCTCTTCTGTCCCCATATCCTGGTCAAAGTCCCACTAGCCTCAGCAGGACTTTTATTTTTTATGTAATTTTGTAATTTTTTATGTAATTTATCTCCTGCCTTTTCTCCTGAAGACGCCTAGGGCAGCAAACAACAAGCAAAGAGCAAACTTGTTCTTCTAGAACAGGGGTGTCAAACTCAAATTCATCGGGGGCCGCATCAGAATTTTTGGTCACTCTCAAAGGGCCGGTTGTATCTGTAGGAAAAGTACCCTTTAAAAGAGGTATCAGGGGGAGTCAGGGGGGAAGAGGGGGGAGGACAAACCCAGCTTTAAAATGGACCACCTTTGACTCTCAATGCCCACGGGGTCTACTGGTGGCAGAAGTGGACTTGTGGGGGGAGGGAGGGAAGAAGGATGGAGTATATATATTATGTTTTGTTCTGTTTTGTCTATATTAAAATCAATAAAAATTATTTTTTAAAAAAGACTTTAAAGGCATGCACAGCAACATTACCTTTTTGTGCAGGGAGTGCGGGCGGGCGGCGGCGGCGAGGCAGCAGGTTAGTGGTGGTGGCGGGGGCCTGATCCGGCCATAGGCCGAGTGGGGGAGGCGGCGATCTGGTGGGAGGCCGGCCAGCGGCGGCGGCGGGAGGCCGCTAGCGCTGGAGGCGGGGCTCGATCCGGCCGTGGGCCAAGCGATGGAGGCGGCAGGAGGCCGCTAGCGACGGAGGCAGGGCCCGATCCGGCCATAGCCCGAGTGCCAGAGGCGGCGGGAGGCCGCTAGCGGCGGAGGCGGGGCATGATCCGGCCGTAGGCCGAGCGATGGAGGTGGCGGGAGGCCGCTAGCGGTGGAGGAGGGGCCCGATCCAGCCGTAGCCAGAGTGCCAGAGGCGGCGGGAGGCCGCTAGCGGCGGAGGCAGGGCTCGATCTGGCCGTAGGCCGGGCGCTGGAGGCGACGGGAGGCCGCTAGCGGTGGAGGAGGGGCCCGATCCGGCCGTAGGCCGAGCGCTGGAGGTGGGGAGAGGCCGCTAGCGCTGGAGGCGGGGCCCGATCCGGCCGTAGGCCGAGTGTTGGAGGCGGGGAGAGGCCGCTAGCGCTGGAGGCGGGGCCCGATCCGGCCGTAGGCCGAGCGCTGGAGGTGGCGAGAGGCCGCTAGCGCTGGAGGCGGGGCCCGATCCGGCCATAGGCCGAGCGTTGGAGGCGGCGAGAGGCCGCTAGCGCTGGAGGCGGGGCCCGATCCGGCCATAGGCCGAGCGTTGGAGGCGGCGAGAGGCCGCTAGCGCTGGAGGCGGGGCCCGATCCGGCCATAGGCCGAGCGTTGGAGGCGGCGAGAGGCCGCTAGCGCTGGAGGCGGGGCCCGATCCGGCCATGGGCCGAGCGCTGAAGGAGGCGGTCGGCCGCTAGCGGAGGCGGCGGGGCCCGATCCGGCCGTGGGCCGAGCGCTAGTGGTGGCAGCGGGGGTGAAGGCTGGCGGCCACGCGGGCCACATGACGAGGTCTGGCGGGCCGGATTCGGCCCGCGGGCCTTGGGTTTGACACCCGTGTTCTAGAAGCAGGCAGAAGGCCATCAAATTAAAAGCAATGGCATTAGTTACCACTAACTTTTTTTCTTTTTTCTTTGCAAAATTGTGCTCTAATCTAGCAGGGGCTGTTGATAAGGTGTTCCCTAGGAAGGGCTGTTAACACGCAGTGGAGTGTTTGTTATTCTTGGCTGGCATACTGCCATGCTCAGAGGGGGAGAGAAAGTCAATGATCAATGCCAGGAACTGTAACACACAAACACATTGTCAAGCATGGAAATGAAGATACCTGCAGAAAGTGCTGAGGCCAAGCAAGGTCTATAGGCATCTCCACTGTTGGTTTTGGTGTCATTTCTCAGTTCAATGGGACCTTCTGGGTGAAAAGCGCATGCTCTTCCACAGTGAGCTGCAGCCCTTCCCCTGACTACATATTTGTAACAAAATAAAAAAATTCCTTCCAGCAGCACCTTAGAGACCAACTAAGTTTGTCATAGGTATGAGCTTTTGTGTGCATGCACACTTCTTCAGATAAATACATGCCTCACCATCAGAAAAACACCCCACAAGTATAATTTGCTACTGCTTAGTTATCAGGCTTTGAATGCTACTTGATGCTTGATGTTTTTTGCTTTGTTTTCTCCCCCCAATACTATTTGTTTCAAAGTCTTGCAGGGTCCCTTTCTTTACTTCCACATTCTGACACCCGTTTCTATTTAAAACCTCTCTCTCTCTCTCTGTTACATTTAATTGGAGGACCTCTTTGGAACGCTCCATGCCCGCTTGAAGCCCCTTACCATCTGCTTGTCGTACTCGTCCTTCAGGGCGACGACGCTGTGGCTGCTGTGGGAGCCAGTGGTGGAGCAGGCCTTGCAAACACACGCCAAGTCGTCTTGACAGAAGCATTCCAGCAGCATGGCATGCTCTGGGCATTTCTTCTCCTGGGCCCCTGCGGTCCCAAGAGCCACTAAAGCATGGTCCTTCTGGGTGGCCTTCGAATTGTGTTTCCTCAGGTGGTCCCGGCACAGGGACGCCTCACAGGTCAGACACTTCTTCTCTGCGGAATGAGGTTTCCCTAGGCAGAAATCGCAGGGAATCATGATTCTCCTTTCTTTGAGCTTCCAAGGAGGCTTTTCCTTCTGAGGAGGCAGCGAGGAACTGGCAGCTCTCTGTTGACAACCTGGCATGAACCTTGAACACAGGGTAGGAGGTGATGGCCTTGGACTCCAGCACTGTGTTCAGTATGCCCTGGGCAGACTCCTGCAGCCTCAGCTCAGGGACACAGGACAGCCATGTATGCCGGGTGCCACCATGTTCCAGCAGGTGGTTGATTCAAATTCTATTGCTGTCTCTCTGCCATGGATCCAGAATCCATGCAGACTAGCTAAGCTCCAGTTCAATGAAAGGAAACCTGCAGGATTTTTTTTATTAAAAAAAAACACATTTCCATGTATTTGGCACAATAGACTCAGCTCTTCCAATGAAGATGTCTACTATTTTATTTATATCGTGGGTTTTTGTTTTTAAAGATTTATACCCCGCTTTTTGTGGAACTTCCTCCACAAGTGACTTACAATCTCCAAGAAAACCAACTTAAATACAATAGAAAATAAAAGAAAGCATAAGGCACTCAAGCAATAAGGCAGCATACAAACAATTCACAAAACAAATCCAGGAAACCTTGCATCTAAGACCCTTCATTAATATCAAAGTGAAGAGGCAGATTTTAAAGGATCCAGTTTTCTCTTTGTGTGGTGCTACAGAGTAGCGAATCCTATGCATGTTTTGAAAAATATCATTTCGTGCGGGCACCTATGGTGCTTTTATCAAGATACGAGTCTCAGCGCCTCATTTTTGACCAAATATTATTAATTATAATTGTATTGTATTGTACTGTGGCCCTCCCTTCACTGTAAGATCCCAAGGTGTGTTACAGCATCTATCTATCTATCTATCTATCTATCTATCTATCTATCTATCTATCTATCATCTATCTATCTTTTTTTTAAAAACATAATTTTTATTAATTTTACAAATTACAAAAAACGATACATACATAAACACCTTTTCCACCTCCTTCCCACCCCCCTCCATGGGTCCTCCCCTGCCACAGAAGTATCCCATGTAAGTGAACAGTCAGAGATGGTCCATTTTATGCTTGGATTTCTGTCCTCCTCCCCCTCCCCTGTCCCCAAAGCCCCCCCCTGCCACCAGGGAGCTCCAGTAAACCAGGGCAGTACGCAGGAGGTCATCCATCCAACCATCTATTATCATACCAAAAAAAGAGAGTAAAAATAGAAAAAAGAGAAAAAAGAGAAGAAAAAAAATATCAAAAAAGAGAAAAAGACAATACAAAACAGAAAAAATCTTTCTTTCATTCATAATTATTAAACCATATTTTGTGGGCTTCCCCACCCTCCCCCCTTCCCCGGTTTTCATCCCTTTTTTATCATCTTCAACAGTTTCTTATTTTATAAAAATACACTTTTATACCTTATACTACTTATAAATTGATTATTATCATTTTCACCTAATGTCCAAATCACTGAAAAATCAAACTCCCATTTTATCTTCCCGTGCCTAATTTTTACCCCCTCTATAAGCCTCCATATTTTCACATTTTTCCAAAATCAATTCACTTTTAAAACTATAACTATTCCCAATTTAACCTTACATCCCCGATTACCGGCTCCACCCCCCCAATCCAGCAAATTCCATAATCAGCAGACCAGTTATAATCCTGTTAATCCATCCTTATAATCACAACTTCACTTTCCCTTCACCCCACCCCCTGTTTACAACCTTTTGCCATCCAGGGCTCCATACAAGACCCCTGAGTTTCTTCTCTTCTCTGCATATTTTTTCCCTCTTCCCTGTGGGCATTCTGAAATTCCAGTAATACCAATCGTGCCCCCCTCAAAGGAAAGGCACTCCATCCAACTTTTTGTAGAGTAAAGTCATCATTTTTTTCGTGGTGGGCTTCATTTTGTGTTAAATCATCACAGTCCTCATCTTCATATTTTCCTTCCAAATCACATTCACCATCATTGTCATTCTCACATTCGTCTTCTTCAGTTTCAAAAGCTTCATCTTCTAAGAAATCATATTCTGCCATCACCATCTGGAATTGTTGCTGTAACTCTTGCCGTTGTGTCTCCTCTTGACATAGTTCTATTCTTGCTTCCCACATTAAGGTCAAAACAGACCGCTGGAACTCAGGCGAATACCTTTTTGTTGACATAGTTCAATCCTGCCAAGGTCAAAACTTGTCACATGGGGTGGAATATGATCACAGTTTATTTTCTCGACTCCATTTTAACAAGCTGGCTGCATTCTTCAAGTCTTATTAAAAATAAAGTTCGAACTCACATTTCACAAGCATTTAAACCAAAAAAGAATTTCCACAAAGTCCAGAAATACAAATTGAAATAAAAATTTGACTTATAAATCCTGATCAACTCACTGGGTTGTCTGGGCTGCCGGCTCCCGAGGAAAAGAAAGGTTTTTCTTAGTCTTTACCTCTTACTGCAGGGCACTCACAACCACAGTCTCTCTCCCCTTTTACCCTGCATTTAGGGGAGATTCTCTTTGATGCCTTTGAGGGATCCTTTTAAATTGAAATCTTCTATTTACGGCTTCGGGTTTCTATTTACTGTCTCTTTTGTTGCCGTGGGGGGGGGTGGCTTCCTCTTTTCTCCCCTCTCCCAGATCCAAATTGTTTTATAATCCAAATCGTGAGATTACTTACAGTCTTATTTCCAATCGTTTTATTTTCAGAAGAATCCAGCGCTCTCCGCCTTCGGCTTGAAGCTTCTCCCCGCTAGGATAACGTTGCCGCTCAAAATGGCCCCCGCGACTTCTACCCTCCTCGCTCCGGAGCTCTTATTAGAGCTAGCCGGAGAGTTGGGGAGTCCGGATTGGGGCTCTGCCGAGCAAAATTTGCCCCCGGGAGCCCTTCCCGGGGTTCTAAGGGGCGCAGCGTCGCTCTCGCTGCCCTCCCCACTCCTAGCAGGGACGGGCCGTCTCGGAGACGAGACGAGACCCCGCCGATCGGCGCTGGCGCTGAACCGGAAGCCTATCTATCATCTATCTATCATCTATCTTCTTGTTAAATTTGTATTCCACAAATAAAAGTGACAAAATTGCTATACAAAACAGGAAATTGAGGGTTGGCACTTCGTGACGTCAAGTGCTTACAGCCAGACATGGCAAAACAGAGTAGTCCTTGGGCCCTCCCTCTGTGTGAAGCAGGGCAGTCTTGAGCAGGCCGGCCGTCCTGGCGCTGAGGGGCGGAGATCGCTCCAGCGCCCCCGCCCTCGCAGGGTGCAGCATGGTTTCCGCGCGGCCAGTTCCGGGGGTCTACCTAGAGCCGGTCCTGGTGAAGAAAAGTGTAGAAGACCGCCTCTACCTTTGGATCATTGCCCAGGCTGCTTTCCTGGATGCCCTTATTTTAATGTGTCTGCCCGTATAGAGTAAGGCGAAACCAGCCACCCTCATCTGAATGCTAATAACCTTGTCTCAGAAATCCTGATTAGGAAGCATCATGCCTAGCAGAGCCTGTGGGAATTTCACCCAGAGAGACTGCAGAGGTCTACACACATGTAAAGCATGAGAAGTGCATATGCAGTCCCCAAATATGCATTTGTTTTGCTCTGGGTTTTTTTTTAAAAAAAACATACACTATATGAGAGAGCAGAGGTTCCCAAACTGTGGTCTGTGGACCACCAATGGCCAGTGAGCTTCATTCAGGTAGTCTGTAGTGTGTCTGTAAAAATACAATTAAAAACACATTTGAAAATCATACAGTGCTTGCAATAAGCTTCCTGAACTGGGGTGGGAGGGAAATAGAAAGGCATTTTTCACCTTTCTTATTCCTTCTCTTTAGTAACTACTTGTTGGCAAAGTAGATCCCTTCCTTTCAGGCTTTACTTCCTCCCTGCTTCTCCCAATTCAAGCTTGTTTTCAGTATGAGCTAGCGGGTGCTAGTGTTAACTTCTTGGCTCCATCTTGTCCGCATGCAAAACCTATACTTAGAATGGCTTTGTTTGCCACGGGTGATAACCAGCAGCCTTAATGGCCTATTCCTTTCTGCACATCGCTGCAATATATTTGCCAGACTCCAACCCCCTGAGGATTTGGAAGTGGAGCAGAGGTGTGCAGGGGCAGGAGAAGGAGGAGAGCCCCGCTGTGCAAGCAAGAGTCCTTATGCTGGCTTCTGCTAGCACACCAAAGTATCTGATTCTGGTCCTTAATGCCTAGAGAGCAGAGGGGTCTGAAATGAGGATTTTTGCACACGAATGGCATTTCCGAAAACATTTATCACAATGGCAAATAAGGGCATGGACCAGAACATAAAGAGAGTCCTGGTAAATAGGGACACTTGCAAGATACAATTTTGCACGTTTGAATGATTATATCATTTCCTTTCTACACGTTTGAATGATTATATCATTTCCTTTCTACCCAATGTTACTTACTCACCTGGGGGTCTCTTTAAGCTTTCTGCTACATTTTCCTTTCCTTTCCTTGCTGTTCAAACACTTTTTTTCTGCAAATAACAATTGCCTCTTCCTTCCCATGCCCACACACCTCCAAAGTACTCTTTCGTCCTGCTAGCAGAATAATAAACACACCAAGCTCCAAGGCTGAGTGGAGAAAGTGCTCCGAGGGTTGTGTGCGTATAGTGACAATCCCATCCCCCTGGGGCTTTGTGGAATGACTGAAGCATAAGTGGAATGCTTGCACTTTTGCAGTGGAATGAAACCTGACTCTGCGCTCATCTACACTGACCTTTGCTCTGCATTTCTGGACACAGGTCCCGGCTTCCCAAGTCCATGTCCAAGCTCTCCCCGCCCCGCAGCACTTTCCCCACAAAAACCTGAAAACAATTAATTAGAAAACCCAAATTGCTGAATTGCGGCTGGGTCAAGGACAAGCAATGACCCTGAGGTGGTAGTAGGAGGATGAAACGATTGGAAATGGGGCAGTTCTCTTGGCCCTTTTGAATTAAAATGAGCTATGTTTGGCGTCTGTTGCTTTCCCCATTAATGATAGGTTTTTTAAACACCTGGCCCTGCCTCTTCTGTTACTTGGGAAATCAGTTAATACTTGAGGGTCAAGGGAAAGATCCCCAAAGACTAAGAGCATTATGGGGCTCCAAGCGTTGCATGCTGCATCCATTGCCCCCTTTGTCACAGAGTGCCATCTTTGCCAATGAAGCATGTGAATAATGTATAATAATAATAATAATAATAATAATAATAATAATAATAATTTATACCCCGTCCATCTGGCTGGGTTTCCCCAGCCACTCTGGGCGGCTCCCAACAGAATAATAATAATAATACGACAAAACATCAAACATTAAAAACGTCCCTAAACAGGGTTGCCTTCAGATGTCTTCTAAAAGTCATGTAGTTGTTTATTTCTTTGACATCTGATGGGAGGGCATTCCACAGGGTGGGCGCCACTACTGAGAAGGGCCTTTGCCTGGTTCCCTGTAGCTTCACTTCTCGCAGTGAGAGAAGTCCCTCGGAGCTGGACCTCTTCAAACCAGAGCTTCTGCATGGGGCACTTAATCTGGATCTCTATTAGAAACCAAAGACTACAGCTGTCCCATAAGCTGGCATCTTTCAGAAGACACCTCTGTCTTCTATAGCTGTAAACAAGGCCTACGATAGGTGTGTGGGTCACCAGACTTCAGTTGATTCATGGAGAGGACGTGGGTGCAATTTAGAAGAAGAAAGCTTCCCAAAAATGTACACACAATTCCACACAGAGTTGCAAGCAAGCAGGACGTGTTGGACTTCATAGTATATTTGTTATGATTTGTTTATTTATAGGCAGATCACTTCACTATTTACAGTACATGAATGTAGAGATTCTACAGTCTTTGTGATGTAAACAAGTAACTCCACGGCAGGGGAGTTTCAAAAAGAAGCCAGTTCTGAAGTATTTACACAATTTAAAATAGAACTTTTATATACCTACCAGATAGATATAGAGAATACATTGAGCAATTTGGTTAAATCATCTACGAAACTATAGAATCTGACAATGTAAAAATACAAGAAAACGTTCTCTCATTTAGAAGGTAGACATTGAAATCACACTAGAAAGAAATATTTCTTTTAAAAAATGACAATAACAAAGGAAAGGCATAAGAATCTATGCCGATTAAGGTTAAAGTATATTACATAAATAAGGACACAACAGAACACAACTGGGGGAAAATTAAGTGAAATATAAAAATCTTCTACTTGTTTTTTAAAACAGCGAACTAAAAACTTGATTTTATTGATTACAAAAGGGGTCAATTCTGCTGCTTTTACTTACTAAGAAATAAGTTATCACTTAGTTAATACATGTAAAAGAGAAGCAGGATTGGCCCCTTCTAATTATTAGCAGTGTCCTGTTCAAAAAACAAAAAAAGTGAAATCTAGTTTTTATTATAAATAATATAGCAAATGTGCCCCTCTTTTAGGTGAAATTCTTACACCTTTCTTAAGAAATGCATCAATTTAGTCTCCTTCACTCTCTCTGGCTCACATACACTCATAAACACACGCTGCAAACAGTGGTATTAATTCACTCTTTTTTCAGTTTTCCAATAATAATGCCACCTAAAACACCAGTGGCTGCATTAAAACCCAGACTCTCCAGGGGTTTGCCTTGCTATCCATATCCATATCAGACATAGTTTCCTCCATGAGGAAACTGGAAATGTTTTGACTGTTTTTGGGTGTGTGTGTGTGTGGAGGGGAACCCTTCAGTGTAAATTTACCCTTCAAAAATTCAGTAGGCTAATCTAGTAGTACAGGTGCATTTTTATGCATATAAAGCTGTGTGAAAACTGGCCTACCCATTCTCTTCAATGTTGTGTAAAGCTTTGAAAGACAGAATTCTGCCATAAAGAAGAATATGGAGCAACCTTATTTCTTTCTCTTTTTTGAGCTCCATTTGCTCATTGGATCTCAGCCTAGGTAATGGATTGGGGAAACCAGTGACCTTTTGGATGTTGTTGGGCTCCAACTCCCATCAGCCCCAGCCAGCATGAACCATGCTCATGGATTATGGGAGCTGTACCCTAATAAAGTCTAACAACACAGGCTCCCCCATCAATGACGTGTGCCATGCATTCCAAGGACAGAGAACCTAAGTAAGGCTGATGCATTTGATTTAGTCTGCCTCACTGGCACAAAGTTTAGGATGACAGCATGATACCATGATAAATTCACCCAAGCCAGATTGGATAGCTTGCTCTTTAACACTAGGGCATAGCTGAGTTTTCACTGAGATTCTACACATAGCCTTTTCCCACGACATGCTCATTTTTCACGTGCAGGGAGCGTACGGAGATGCGCTCAATCATGTGAGCAGTCAGGTTGCAAGCTCAGTTGCAGATTGTTAGTGACAACCTCAGTCATAGAGATCCCGTCCCTAAGCTGCATGACAAGCAGCAATGCTTCTGTACTTGTTACGTTTTCGTAGCATCTATCCTACAACAAATTGATTTGTTAGAGCATCATAGCTGCTCACCTCTAGTGCATTTCTGTTGTCCACTATTAATGGTAGACTTCCAGCTATAAAATGCAAAATGCATAAGCCCCCAGGTTACTTTGGGGGAGGGAGCGCACTGCCCCCTTAAGTGCAAGGAGGTACCTGCAATCATACGTACATGAAAATGTTATGCTTGGGCCAAAAGTCACGCTAAAATGATGCATGGGACTCAGTGATGTGGGGGAAATGATGCAAGGGGAAATTGTCAAAAAGCACACAAACGAGAATGAGGCCTCAGCAAACAATTATTTGCAGAACCTTGATGGGAAATCAGAAGGCTTTGAATGCTCATATTGCTAAAGTGTGTCACGAATAGACTACCCTGCTGTAAGAACAAATTGAGGAAATGCTCAGCTACAGATTAAGGACTTGCTATTTTCATCTGGCAAATGAAAATAAAAGTGTCCTCGCTCTCCGATTCCTCTAAGGCTTTTTGACATGGGCTACTGAGAAAATTGGATGCTAATCATGGAAACACACGACCAAGCTGATGTGAAACTTTCATGGAGGTAGCAAAGCTCAAGACAGTCCACTCTGAGAGGGAAAGTGGGATGAACATTTTCATCGACTGACAATGAAAGTGACGTTTGGGAACCCAGTTCTTCTGCATGCATCTTCTTTTTCTGATGCCTGCATTCGCTCCGTTGCATGGTTGCTGAATTTAGCAGCAACCATTTGCAATTCACATAAAAACAGGGTTATTTAAAGGACCAAGGGCAAGGAAATGGCTTATGACTTATTCCTATTGTTAAGGTATTTTTCCTAATTAAGAAGCAGTTAGGAGGGACTTCTTTTCACTCACACATACCCACACGCACACCCCTACATATAATATAGAGATAGTTCTGTTTATTTAAAAAAATAAATGTCTCCCTCATGATTGCCTTTCTCAACACACCCTCTTATTCCGAAACACCCTGGAAAATTGAATTCTTTTGTTTATTTGGTTTCTCACCTGATCTTGCAAAGGCTTGGTTTGTTTCTGCTGCTAATCATTGTTATGGCTAGGCCTACCCCTTGAGTACGGGGTCCTTGGCTTTATGCATATTATTAAGAGAAGGAATATGGGAGAAAGTTAGGCAGACTTCGCCGAAGTATACGGAAAGCACAGGAGAGCAAGGTCTTTCTAAACAGGGCAGAGGAAGTAACCATTAAGGTAATTAAGGTCCTTCTTTAGCTAATGGGGGCAGGGGATGCTCGGCTATTCTTCTTAGCCTCAACGTGCGGCCACCTTGGAAGTCAAAATGAGCTGAACTGCACCAAGGTTTAAATCTGCCCAAACATGTTGGCGGCAGTGATGGCTATAGCAAGGTGTAAAGCTCATTTTAATTCCCCCCAACCTAAATAAGGAATACATTTCCTTTCCCCCCTTCTCATCTCCAACCTGTGCTCCAAACTCAGCAAGTGAGCCTTGTGAGGGACTGCACTGTGGTTTTCGGACACTAAGAGAACTAGCTCCTCACACACGAGTGGTGGTGACACTCCAACTGCCGATGGCTTTGCTGGTTCTCTGCACCACACTGGCCCCCCACTACTACCTCATACCTGTCGGAAAGCAGCAAGTGACTCAGCTGGCGGGAGGTTGGGAGGAGTGCCACCCTACCACTGTCCTCGCAGTATGACAAAACGCCTATTCTGTATTATAGGCCAGGACTGTGGAACCCACCAAGCCCATCACAGTATGCCAGCCATCTATGGAGGCCTGCAAGACACTTTGACCCCTTGACCAGGCCTCTGGCAGGCTGGTAGTTTGGCAAGCCACAAGTTCTGTAGGTCTGTTAAAAAGGTATATACCCAGCTGCTCTGATTCATGGGGATGAAATAGGACCTCTACTATACCCAAGTGGTCCTTCTGATTCCTGTGCCATTCAGAACTGAGTTTTTGGGGTTGTTTGTTTTTACCACCAGCAGCTCAAACTACTTCTTGCAGTGCATGTAGAGCACAGCAGCTTGCTGCTCTGTGAAATACAGGACCCTCCTAGAATATACCCTGAATTCAGGCTTGCTGCCTAAAATTCTCCCATCACATATGGAGGAACTCTCCAAGCTTCTGATAGCCAAGGTTTTTGCACTGTTTGTATCCCTGTGGCTGATACAAACTTAGCTGTGCTTCCAATAGCCATTAAAATAAGCCACAGGTTACTAGTGTGCCACAACCAGCATTAGATTGTCCGTGCTTTTCAAACCATACTACTCAGGTTCTACATTCAACAGTGGTGGATTCACAGCTGCTGCTGCTGTACCCAGCAGCAGTCAGAGGGGCTCAATGCCCCGCCACTACCTTTTCCCCGATACATGTGT